>NC_045622.1:113482686-113789514 GCF_009829155.1 Mustela erminea | reverse complement strand
TACAGACACTGATCAAGCCACAAGGGCAAGGCCTCCCCCGGCACCTTGCAGGCCCCCCTAGCATGTGAGAACTCTGTTGAACCCTCCCTCCCCTTCACCATCCCCCCAACCCGGGGTACATAACCTGCCGACCCTACAACGGGGGCAGCAGCTCTTCCTGCCCACCGGTCCTGTCCCCGTGCTTTATAATAAACCACCATTTTGCACCAAAGAGGTCTCAAGAATTCGTTCTTGGTCATGGGCTCCGGACCTCAGCCCACCGAACCTCAGCCCACCGCACCTCACCTAGGTTCTAGAAGTTCATCAGGGACAGAGAGCAGCAGACTCCGTACTGGCCGGAGCCCGATGTGGGACTCCCCCCGTCCCCCCCACGACCCACGACCCTGGGATCACGACCCGGGCCAGGCAGGCGCCCCACACAGTGTAGCCTTCCCGGTCACATCGCGCAACTGCCCCAGCGCAGCCGAGCCACCAGCGGCCCTCCAGACCGCGACCCGCCCTCCCGCGGGACCGCCCCGCACACCACCCCAGAGCGAGGCTTCCCCGGTTCGGGGGTCCTCCCAAGCCACTGCCCACCGGAAATGCTGCGCAGCCCAGCAGCCTCCCCCACACTCGCGCGACCCCGCGCCGGGGAGGCCAGCGCAGGAGCGCCCAGGGCCTGGGCCCCCGTCCCGGTTTCAGCGCGCCCCCCGAGGTGCGGTCCTACGTGGTTCAGTTCTGTCCTCCCCACGTGAGTCCCCCGGCTCCCCGCCAGGGTTCTCGGGTGCCCGGACAGGGGCGGCGCCGCCCGGCGGGGAGATGGCCCGAGGCCCAGCGTCCTGGGCGGGGAGCCGGGAGTCCCCTCCCAGAGCGGCCCACCCCGGCAGGGGCGGCTGTCCTCTGGGGAGCAAGGTCGAGGGTTGGCCGGGCCCCGCTTGCGCACCGCGCCGGGCGCCGACAGAACGCGGGCTCCCGCCGAGCCTCGAGAGGCCGCGCGGAGAACCAAGCCGCGCGCAGAGCCGGCGCGCGCACGGGGCGCCCCAGCGCCGGGACTCCCAGCATGCCCCGGGAGGCCGCCAATGCGCAGGTGCGCACGCGCGGGCGCACTTCAACGCTCTGACGCCACCAGCACGCGCCGACCTCCAGCCCCGGAAAGCCCCTCCCCCGCCCCGCCAGACCCCAGCCCCACCGGACCCCGCTCCCCCTCCCCATGCACCCTGCTCTCCAGTGTCACGTCAGGACCTCGCGTCTACCCTGGCAGCATGGCTGCAGGAGCGCCCGGTGCGTGTTCACAGGCGATCCGACCAAGGTCGGCGCCGATAAGAGCAAAGCCCGGGCACGGACCGCAGGACTGACTTACCTCCAGAAGACAGGCGGCGAGAGGGACAGCCCTCGCCCGACAGGGGCGGAGCCTGGCGGGGCGCGTTCTTGCCGCGGCGTCGGGACGGGCGGTGGGGCGGGGCCTGGACGCCGGGGGCGGGGTCTCGCGTGGGGCGAAGGCGCGCTGGGCGGGGACGGGCGGGGCCTGGGCGTCGGGGGCGGGGCCTCGCGTGGGGCGAAGGCGGGCGGGGAGGGGCCTGGGCGTCGGGGGCGGGGCCTCGCGTGGGGCGAAGGCGGGGAGGAGCGGGGCCTGGGCGTCGGGGGCGGAGTCTCGCGTGGGGCGAAGGCGCGCTGGGCGGGGACGGGCGGGGCCTGGGCGTCGGGGGCGGGGCCTCGCGTGGGGCGAAGGCGGGCAGCCCTCCGCGCGAGTGGAGTGCTGGGGTCTCGCGGCTCCCACGTGGCGGCGGCTTGGGGCGGTGGTCCCGGCGCCGCGCCCCCCGCGTCCGGCCTGGCAGGTGCGCCTCGGACGTCCGGCCCCGGCGGTGACCTAAGGGGACGGCGCCGGGGGCTCGGTGGGGCGACGGGAGCGAGGCTGGGTCCTCCGCGCCGCGCCGCCCGGTGGGTGGAGCCGGACAGAACGACGCGCAGACGGACGCGAGGACGGTTCCGTGCGGAAGGCCGGGGGACCGCCGGGACCGCGCGTGATCGGGGCGACGCTCGTTTCTCTGCACGGTCCCGACCTCCTGACGGCCCCGTCCCCGCGCGTCCGCTCGGAAGCGCGTCTCGTGGAGCCCCGTGCCCGGCTGCGTCGTAGCTGCCGGGGCTGCGACCCGCAGGGACCCTCGTGCGGGAAGCGGCGGGGCGGCCGGGCCCGCGAGGAGCGGCCCGGAGGGGAGGCCGGTGTCCCCGGAGCGCCCCGCCCGCGGCCGGAGGCGGGAAGCTGGGCGCGACCGACGCGGGAGGAAAGGCCTGCGGGCGGCCGCAGGGAGCCAGGACGACGGTCCGGCGCTCCGGCGGCGCGGCGTCCTGCGGGCCCGAGGGGTGGGAGGTGCTCAAGGGAACACGCGCCGCTTCGGGCGAGGCTGTGCTGTAGCCGCTTTCGTGGACGATGCCCAGTCCCGCTGCTCGCGTTCCTGCTCTGCAGCCTCAGCGCGCTGGTGGTCCAGGCGACCGGCGCCGCCGAACTCCGTTTCCCGCGCTCTGGGAGCCCTTCTGCGGTCCGGCGTCCCTGCGGGCGCCGGGAGGACCGAGGGCCGAGCCGGGCCGAGCCGCGGCTGGAGCCACAGGTGGGACATCCCTCGGGGCAGCACAGGTCCCGGGCATCCGGGCGGGACGCAGCGGGTTGTTCAGAGGAGGGAGAAACCCGCGTCCGTTAGAGCCGCCTGCTGCCCCGCGCGTCCAGTCCTGCCGTCTCTTGCCCTTGTCTAAGGGGAAATCCTAGTGGAGCACCGTCGGGGCGGGGCCCGGAGTGAGTGCGGTGTCCGAGCACACAATGCAGGTGCGCTTGCACGGACAACGCTTATGCGCTGGAGTCCCCAAATGCTGTGACTTCATTTTGGGTGCTTATCAAGGAGAAAGTGATGGGCTGGTCCCCAGTTCTCAGAATTGACATTTTGGCAGATCAAGTTTGCAAACAAAGGAACTGCATCCCAGAGCCGGTAATGAGACCACAGAGAGCCGCTCCTCTGGTGACCTTTACAGGAGATGGTGGCGCGCAGGGCCTGGAACCAGCTGACCTGGGGTGGCCTTCCCCGTGGTGAACGGCACCGTCATTTTCGTCCGGACACCAGCGCCACCCAAGTCCCCCCTCTGAGCAGTGAGGAACCCAGATGCGGTGCAGGTAGACGCTGACACACATGGCTCCAAAGACTGATGACGCAAATTCATGCCACACAAAACAAGGCACTTTGAGTGGGAATCTGGTGTGAGGCTTAGAATTCATCACCGGACACCGGAAGGGCTCCACTGGGCTGACTCAGGCACTGGCTCCCTGGACTACCACAACAGTTACGTTTTTCGGAAAGCTGCTGAAATGGTCTACTTTCGTTTTATATCTTTCTATGCCATAACCCCTTAGATTTGTTTCCTGAAATTCTTGTAATTGATAAAGAGAACTACTTGAAACAAATCTTTGGCCCTAAGACTGTTTGGTCCCCTTCGTGAGAACCAGTGAGGAGCTTGGGGGATGTGTTGTCGACCCCTGTGAAGCCGGGCGTGGAGACCACCACCATACATGTGGCTGTACCCCCTCCCACACAGAATGTGGGCCACGAGGCAGGCCGCAGGGGATTCACGGGAACTTACGTCTTTATCTTTATTTTTAAACTCAGCTCAGCTGATGTGGGATTTGGGATTTGTGGTATGTAGGACTCCCCCAGTTTCCCCTCGCCCCTCCCCGAGGGGAGCACTCTTGCACATCTCCAGAGTGCAGTCTGTCCTCTGGAGCCCTTTCCACCTGCCCCATATGCTTGTCCCCACTGAACGATAATGTCTTCTGAAATGCGCGCCTCTGGGTCTGTTTTGCCTTGTCCTCAATGCCTGTTGCAGCGTCTCAACACAGAGGGTCTCAGGAAACAGGAACAGAGGGGCCGAAGAGAGAAGCCCCAGGATGGGTTTGTGAGATGTTGCCCAGGAGTATCTTTGGGTGGCGTCCCTGTTCCTACTCTACTTCTGTAAATATATTCCTTTAAAAAATATCTTGTTTATTGAAATGTGAGGCACATAGAGAAAAATGCACGTTGTAAACATAAAAGCACACTGGGTTTTCCCCCAACCTCCCCTCAAGTGAGCTACAACCCATTTAGGATGGAGGAGGACCGTCGGAGGGCGAGGCTGCTCTGCTCGTGTGCCTGCGCTTGTGTCACTGACTGTGATTACACCGGAGACCTGCGCTCTGGAGTGTGGAGCTCCCTCTGATCTGTGGACTCGGTTCTATCCTTGGGCAGGACAAAGTTCGTGATGGGGCAGGTGTAGGGGAAGTTGGGCGTACCCACCCTCTTCAGGCTCGGGCTCCTTGCCACAAGTGAGAGGATTTGGCTTTAAGTTGATGGTTTCAGTCATGCAGCGAGGAAGCAGCCAGTCAAGGGGACAGTGTGGCTTCGGGAGTCGTGTCCCGCACTGGCACGGTGGTCCTGTCGCAGGGATGACATCTTTTTCCCTCCTGCATGTAGACGCTGCAAAGATTTGCCATTCCTCGAAGACCCCGGGTCAGACCCGAAGCGACACTGGAAGCAGCAGCCTGCTCACAGGAGGGCGCCAACAGCCTCCGTCCGTTACCTCAGGGACGTGGGGGGCCACTCTGTACCGGGGATGCTTGCACGCATGTGGTAGGGAGGAAGGGCTCAGGGGTCTAGAATAACGCTCCGATCTCTGCTTCCACAGGCTCATTTTTGCCTGTTTTTAAGCTTTATAGAAATGGAAGTGTACTGCACGGTATCTTCTTTGCTGAACAGCTGTGCGAGTGAGTGACAGCCACCCGTTTCATTGTGAGCAGGCGTGTCTAGTTGGTGTCCCTGCTGTGTTTCTACGGCGGGCACACACCTTCCCGATGTACAGCTGAGTGTTTCCGAAAGACTGGGTTTTGGCTATTGTGTGTAGCCATGCTATGAACCCACATGTCCTTCACCGAGTGTACGTGAGCGTTTCTCCTGAGTATATGTCGGGGACGGTTGTTCGGGTATCGAGGCTGTGGAGGCCTCTTAACGCGGGCTGGGAAATGTTGCCGCGTTTTCTGTCTTTTCTAAGCATTCATGTAATATTGGTGCTAGCTATTCCTTAAATGTTTGTTAAAACCCATTAGCAAATTCTTTGTTTTCTTCTTAAGAAGTTTTTACATCATACATTCTATTTCCTTAGTACTTCTAGAAACATTCAGATTTTTCTGTTTCTTTCTGTGATGGTTTTTGTCATACGAATGTCAGTCATGATATCACATTTGTGAATCTTTGGTTAAAATCTACATCTTGAACCTCTGCCTTCGGCTCAGGTCATGATCGCAGGGTCCTGGGATCGAGCCCCACATCGGGCTCTCTGCTCAGCCGGGAACCTGCTTCCTCCTCTCTCTCTGCCTGCCTCTCTGCCTCCTTGCAGTCTCTCTCTGTCAAATAAATAAATGAAATCTTTAAAAAAAAATCTACACCTTTGGGGGATTCCTTTGTCTTGTGAACTGTTGTGAGAGAGGAATATTGACTCTCTACCCCGATTGTGTTTGTGTCTCTTTAGTTCTGCTAGGTTTGTGCTTTTCTATTTCTAGACTGTCAAGAGCCCATATCTTAAATCATCTTAGCATCCCAACAAATGGACTGTGTCCCCTCTGAGATGCTGCTCCTTGTGCCAGCGAGGCCGCTGGCTCACCGACTGCTGCAGTGACAACAGAAACAGGCCGAGCACTCAGCTCGTGCCCCAACCGAAACCCATCTTCCTGATTCTTGCCACGCTTGCCTGAAGCGCTGATGAGCTGCCCTTCAAGGATGGCAGCTTCCAGCTGCCAGGCCGGAAAAGCCCTGAGCAGCGGAATGCCTAGAAGACACCCGCCCCACGTCCCCTCCTCAACCAGTACCGCACGCTGAATGCGAACCAGCCGCCCCCACCCCGGGATCACGTGCTCCGTGCCTGCTCTCTTGCACGTACCCCCGACCCTTTCCCTGTAAAACCCTCGGGGTCTGTCTTGCCAGCAGAGAGGTAGGATGTTGAGGCCTGAGCCCGCCACCTCCCCTGGTTGCCGGCAACCGAAATAAGTGGCTCCGTCTCTCCCGAACCTTCGTGGCTGGAGTTGTTGGCTTCTCTCGTCATCCGTTACCCGAGCTTGTTCAGCAGCAGCGTTGGCAAACCTGGCCAGGAGCTTTGTCTGGCCCCCGGGGACTCCCCTGGACCGAGCAGGTGGCCACAGCAGCCCGCCATGGCTCTGCCCGTTTGTGGCCTGAGTCAGCAGCTGAGACGGATCAGGGAAGTCATCTCTCGGGACGCTGGTTGTGAGGTGTGTTTCTGAAGACACAGCCATGCCAGCCTTCTTTGGGGTAGGGCTTACACGCTGTTTTTTTTCCATTCCCTGACTTTTAACCCTTCTAGATTCTTTTATTTAAGGTGTTCTCTTTTATTTAATGTAGTTGACTTCTGGGGATTTTTTTTCCTAGTCTGATGATCGTGCTTTTCATTGGAAAATTTAGACTGAAAATTTACATTTAATTTAATCACTGATATATTTTGGGCGTTTTGTTTTTTCTGCCTATTCTATGTTTCTGTTTTTCTCTTCTTTTTTCTTTTGCCGTCTTCTGGGTTTTTATTTTACCATTTTCTCCGCTTTGGTAGTTTTGCATTGTTTTAGTATTATTTTAGTAGTTACTCTACGATTATACATGTGTCTTTGACTTATTAAAGCTTAACATAAGCTTATACTTGAGCCACTCCCTGGACAATCCTAGGACCTTAGAGCATTTTGTCTTTATTTGTGACTAATGATAATTAATAGTAAATAATAAGTAAATAAGTTATTATTAAGTTATGGAGTCAGTATTCATTTAGAATTTTGTTGCTCTTCAGTCTTGACATCTTTCTACTTCCATCGGGGGTTGCTCTTTTTTTTTTTTCCTGCCTGAAGAACACCTTCTACTGTGTTGCTTGACATGAAAGTTTACTGGTGATAAATACCGCAGTTTTTGCTTTTCTGAAAATTTCTTGGTGTGCCCTCTACTTTTGAAGGATATTCATTACTGGGTATAGAATTGTAGGTTGGCAGTCATTTCTGTCAGTACTCTGAAAACGGGACTCTGTCGTCTTCCGGCTTTTCTACTTCCTGTCAGCCTTCCTGTCACGCTCTGAAGGAGGCATGTCTTTGCGGGTGCCGCCAGAGTTCCTCTCTATCTTCAGTCTCACATTCACTGGGCTGCGCCTCGCTGTGCCTCACCCTGACTTACCCTTCTCGAGGCACAAAGTACTTCTAGGATATGTAGCTTGATACCTTTCATCAGTTTGGGGACATTCTCAGCTCTTCTTTCTTCAGATATTTTGGATGCCCCTTCTCTTTTTATTTCTTAAGATTTTATTTGTTATTTGAGAGAGAGTGAATGAGCAAGAGAGAGAACATGAGTTGGGGGCAGAGGGAGAGGGAGAAGCAGACACCCCACTGAGCAGAAAGCCTGACGCAAGCCTCGATCCCAGGACTCTGGGATCATGACCTGAGCTGAAGGCAGATGCTTGACCAACTGAGCCCCCCAGGCACCCCACCCCCTCTCTTTCTGATCTCCTTTAAGAATCCAGCTAAATACATGCTCTACCTTTCCTCTCTCCTCACATGTCTCTTACATTCTTCACTAGACTTTATATCCTTTTGACTCTCCATTTCAGGCTCAGTAATTTCCTTTGACCAGCCTTCTAGTTCACCACCTTTCTTTATCTGCATTGAGTCTGTTGTCAGTCTCCTCCATTGAGTCCTTAAGTTTAATCATGCTATTTTTCTTGTATTGGAATTTCCATTAGTGTTTCCAAATCTCCCACCTAACCAAATTAGTTATTTTTTATCGTTTGACGGGATACTTAATGAAGTATACTAAGTATAGTTATTTTAAAGTCCTTATCTGATAATGGCATTATCTGCATCTCTGTTAGGTTATTTCTCTTTTGTACCATTTTTAACTTAAATTCCATTAATTAAGGTATAAGGTATTATTTCTTTCAGAGCTAAAGGCCTGGCATTCATCAGTCTTATATAATACCCATTGCCCATGATATCACATGCCCTCCTTAATGTCCATCACCCAGTTACCCCTCCAGCAACCCTCCGTTTGCTTCCTATGATTAAGAGTCTCTTATACTTTCTCCCTCTCTGGTTTTGTCTTGTTTTATTTTTTTCCGTTCTTCCCCTGTGATCCTCTGGTTTGCATCTTAAATTCCACATATCAGTGAGATCATGTGATAATTGTCTTTCTCTGGTTGACTTATTTCACTTAACTTACTATCCTCCAGTTCCATCCATGTCACTGCAAATAAAGATTTCACATTTTTTGGGAGGCTGGCTAAGTAATATTCCATTGTGTATATGAACCACATCTCTAGCCATTCATCTGTGGATGGACATCTGGGCTGTTTCCATGGCTCGGTTGTTGTGGACATTGCTGCCATAAACATTGGGGTGCGGGGCCCCTTCAGATCATTCCATTTGTATCTTTGGGGTAAATCCCCCTACGTGCAATTGCTGGGTCCTCAGGTAGCCTTATTTTTAACTTTTTGCAGAACCTCCATATGTTTTCCAGAGTGGCTGCACCAGCTTGCATAAGAGAGTTCCCCTTTCTTTGCATCCTCACCAACATTTGTTGTTTCCTGACTTGTTAATTTTAGCGGTTCTGACTGGTGTGAGGCAGTATCTCACTGTGGTTTGTATTTCCCTGATGCTGAGCAATGCTGAGCATTTTTTCATGAGTCTGTTGGCCATTTGGGTGGCTTCCTTGGAGAAAGGTCTGTTCTTGACTCCTGCCCATTTGTTGATTGGATTATTTGGTCTTCCATGTAGAGTTCGATAAGTTCTTTATAGATGTTTGACAATAGCCCTTTATCTGATAGGGCATTTGCAAATATCTTCTCCCATTCTGCTGGTTACCTTTTGGTTTTGTCAACTGTTTCCTTTGCTGCAAAAAAGCTTTTTATCTTGATGAAGTCCCAATAGTTCATTTTTGGCATTGTTTCCCTTGTCTTTAGAGACATGTCTAGCAAGAAGTTGCTGTGGCCGAGGTCAAAGAGGTTGCTGCCCGTGTTCTCCTCTAGGATTTTAATGGGTTCCTGTCTCACATTTATGGGTTTATTTTTGTGTGTGGTGTAAGAAAATGGTCGTGGTTCATTCTTCTGCATGTGGCTGTCCAATTTCCCAACACCATTTGTTGAAGAGACTATCTTTTTTGCATTGGACATTCTTTCCTGCTTTGTCAAAGATTAGTTGACCATAGAGTTGAAGGTGCATTTTGGGGCTCTCTATTCTGTTCCAGTGATCTATGTGTCTGTTTTTGTGCCAGTACCATACTGTCTTCGTGATTACAGCTTCGTAACAGAGTTTGAAGTCCAGAATTGTGATGCCACCAGCATCACTGTTTTCTTCTTCAACATTCCTTTGGCTATTCAGGGTCTTTTCTGGTTCCATACAGATTTTAGGATTGTTTGTTCCAGGTCTGGGAAAAAAGTAGATGGTGTTTTGACAGGGATTGCATTGACTGTGTAGGGATGGTATTTTAATAGGGATTGCTCTAGGTAGCATAGGCATTTTGACAATGTTTGTTCCTCCAATCCACGAGCTTAGAACATATTTCCATTTCTTTGTGTCTTCCTCCGTTTCTGTCATGAGCATGCTGTAACTTTCTGAGGACAGATCCTTGGCCTCTTTGGTTGGGTTTATTCCTCGGTATCTGATGGTTTGGGCGCTATTGTAAATGCGATCGACTCCTTAAGTTCTCTTTCTTCCGGCTCATTATTGGCGTATAGACACGCAACTGATTTCTGGGCATTGATTTTATATCCTGCCACTTTGCTGAATTCCTGTATGAGTCCTAACAATTTTGGGGTGGAGTCTTTTGGGTTTTCCACCTAGAGTACCATGTCCTCGGCAAAAACTGAGAGTTTGACTTCTTCTTTGCCGATTCGGATGCCTTTCATTTCTTTTGGTTGTCTGCTCGCCGAGGCTAGGACTCGTAGTACTATGCTGAACAGCAGTGGTGATAATGGACAGCCCTGCCGTGATCCTGGGCTTAGGGGGAAGGCTCTCAGCTTTTCCCCATTGAGAATGGTATTTGCTGGGAGCTTTTCATATATGGCTTTGATGATACTGAGGTGTGTTTCTGTTGGGTCATTTCTATCACCTGTTCTTTGTCATCTCACCTTAAGTTTACTGGTATGCCAAAGTACTTTTGATTGAGTATTGCATATTTTCTGTTAATCATAGAGAATCAGATGATTGGATGATGAACTGGATACTGCCTTTTGCTGGGGCAGACCGCTAGACTAGGAGTTCCAGAATTACCAGGTGACTTAACCCTGACAGTGAGTTTGGGTCACTTGAGGCCAAGCTTCCATCATACCAGGGCCAGTTCCCTTTCTGCTTGTTTGATCTGCTGTGTCTCTTCCAGGATGCAGCCAACAGCCTGGAGAACTGACTGGGGCCCATCTTCCTCAGCACAGTTTCTGAAGTTGGTTCTCTTCTCACGTCCGTGGGACTCTGTAGAAAGTTCTGGTCAGCCTCCTGGCTGTCGTCTTCTGAATTAGCAGATTATCTCTTGGGCTGAACTTTCTTCTGGGTCTCACCATCATAGTTCATCACTGTCTTGGTAGCAGTTTAATAGGTGTGTGTATTTTGTCTTAATCCTGTGCTCACTCTAACTCACAGCAGGCCATTGATCTGAGCCTCTGTTCACCATCTCAGGACATGGGGCCACCTTCCTCTTTTCAAGATTAGAAAATGCAACCCGTACTTGGGATTATACTGAAAGTCCTTGGGAGGCCCAGAAATACACATTTCTGAGAAGCAGATGCAACTCACCTTGCCTGTGCCTTCGGGAGTTATTGATTTGATGCGTGACTCAGAGTATCCACCAGGTACCTGGGTTGACGTGGGCCCTTACCCCACCCTCTTGGGAAGGAGACAGAAAGGGGAATACATTTGTTGTTCGGGACACAGGGTTTACTGGAGGCATCATGACACCGATGCATAGGATACATCACACTGATCTATGGTTCCAGCCAAACTCAGATCTGCTCTGAGCTGCCCCTGCCTGAGTGTTCAGGGTACAGGTAAACCACTCCAACTGCAGGTGCAGCATTGCTGTGATGAAGGTCAGGGAGGGGACCTCATCCCACTTAGGATGGGAAAGAGGAAGGGATGGAGGCAGAGCCAAATGTGGCACCCTGTTTGGGGCCTGGTTGGGTCGGATCCTGTGGCACCTTCCACAGGCTTCCCCTTGTTGCCTTCACAGCCTTCTGAGACATAGCTCATCCGCTTGGAGCCGCCCACCATCCCCTCAAATCTCCCTGTTTCCTTGGACCCCTCTCATCAACGGGGAGCATCCTACCTCCCGCCCAGAGCCTGCTTGTTCTCCAGGAGCTCCTCTTCCCTCTAAGAGTGTCTTGACATCTCCCTGAAGGTACCTCCCTGAACCTCCATCAGCCCTCTGGGAGCACCCTGTTCTTCTGGAACCCCACCTCATCTCCCAGGAGCCCCCCACCCCCCACCGGAGTCCTTCCATTCCATGCGAGGCCCTCCCCTTAATGTCCCCCAGGGTCCAGCAAGGGTAGAAATGGGTCAGTCAGGCCTGCAAGTTTGCAGACCCGCTCTCGAGCTTTGGTGCACAACTTGGGTTCTGTCCGAGATCAGGGGCAACCCCTGGAAGTAAAGGTCATGGTGATCTGGCCCAGGGTGTCTAGGGGTATTTTGGAGGTACAGATGAGTGACGGTGTCGAGGGGTTGGCTTTCAGGATGAGAGGAAGGGACACTCCAGGGTGTCCGCTGGAGTAGCTAAGGACATGGCCTCCCGAACAGGAGGGCCAAGCAGAGCCAGCTGGAGCTGGGACAGACTTACTGTAGGGATTCGGGGATGCTCACGAGATGCCCAGGGATTTAGCTACTGGCGAAGTGGAGACAGATCGCAAGCTGGCGCTTATTTACGCCTGTGGGGAGTGGACCCAGAGCTGAGCCCCGGGCACAGCTGGCATTCGCTGTCGGCCAGAGAAGGGAAAGCCCATCACGGGGTCAGGGCCAGTGGCTGGGGGCCCAGGGAGACCAGCAGAGAAGGTCAACTTGGCATGAAGCCAGAGGGGCTCAACAGGCCCCTCCAGGGCACCAGGACAGACCCTAACAATGGGGTCCGCTGTCACCATTCCTAACGGGGCGGCCTTCCGTCTCCCGGATGGAGGAGCGCTACAAAGGGCGAGGGGAGGGGAAGGTGTGTAGCGGCAGGACACAGTCGTCATACACAGAAAAGAGAGGATTTGGAATGAGGTCACCTTCATTTGGGGACAAAAGGGACTTATTGGGGGAACCAGCTCATCTTCCTCTGGGGATGGAGAGCGGCCGTGGGAGGGATGACCTCCGTGGGGCTGACCAGTGGAGACTACACTTCTCGGGGAGCTTGGAAGAGGCCAACGGGCAACTGAGCCTCAGGGTACTGACGTGACCCAGCCCAGGTGACCCCATCTGGGGCGTGTGACTTTCCCTAAACAGGACACAGGCAGGAAAACGTCACTCACGGACTCTCACCCCGATTCCTGAGCCTCAGCGTGCGTTGCCTAGGACCGAGGCTGTTGGGGTGACTGTCTCCTGTCACACCGTGTCCGCCGCCCTCTTTCTTCTTGCCTTGTGGAAGCTGAAAGGACTTGGAGCCACGGGCCGATTCTCAGCCAAGGGCTCTGAACCCCGTTCTCATGATTCCACAACTGGACAGCAGGATTTGGAGTCCCTGGGGGGCTCTGTCAGTGAAACATCTGCCTTCAGCGCAGGTCACGGTCCTGGAGTCCCAGGATGGAACCCTACTTGGGGCTCCCTGCTCCGTGGGGAGTCTGCTTCTCCCTGTGAGCCTTCCCCGCCTTTGCTCGCTCTCTCTGCCAAAGAAAGAAGGAACACTTTTGTGGTTTCCAGCCGGTCAGCATTCGTGTCTGCTGCCGCTCCCTCTGCAGGGTCCGTGAGTGTGTGCAGAAGCCCGGAGGGCCCCCAGAGCCCCTGGCGCCTCTCCAGCCCGCGGTGTGATGGTCACACGCGTGTGCAGACGCTCTGGCTCAGCCCGCCCTGCTTGCCTCTGCGGGAGACGGCCTTTCCTAGGGCTGCTGCCCTGCTCCCGAAGGCCGGAACTCACTGCGCTGCGCTGCTTCCCCCGGACGGCTTCACCTCCTTCTGGGAAATCTCTGGCCCCTTGCGTAGGCTCTCAGGGCCCACCTTCATTCCCCGTCAGCGGCTCGATCCCCAGTCTCGGGTGCCAGGGAGGACACGCCGGGGGCGTCAAGGACTGTCCTTGACTGCTGTCTGCACCTGAGCCCATCCGATTTCTGTTCCCATAGGGTTGGTTTTACAATCAGAAAACAATCAGAACCAGAGCTGCCTGCGGCCTGAAATGGGCCTGCTTCCCTCTGAGGCCTCTCGTTTCCTTCTTGGGGGAGTGAGGCGCTGCCCACTGGTGTGGATTCTTTTTCTCTGTGTCCTCCTGCCTCGGTCTTGCTTAGATTCAGGAGGATCACAGGTTCGACAGCTCCGTGCACGCCTCCGCGCACGTCTCCGCGCCCCCAGGGAAGTGTCGCGGTCTGTCCTGCGCTGCCCACCCCAACCCTGGGAGGTCCTGACTTTACGACTGGAAGTTTGTGTCCCCTATTCTGCCCGGTCCCTCATGACGTCGCCCCTGGGCACCAGGATGGATGTTCTCTGTGTTCAAGAGTCCGTTTGGTTTTCACTCGGTTGGTTTGTTTTGGTTTATTTGTAGCTCCCACAGGCGCTGAACTCACCCAGTGTTTGTTCTTCTCTATGTGACTCCTTTCCCTGGGCTTTATGCCCCCAGGGTCCATCCGTGTGGTCACAGTGACAGGACTTCGTTCCTTTTCCTGACTAGTCGTCTCCGGCAGAGGCCTAGCCCGGTCTTCTTTATCCGCGCGTTGGGGACGGGCCCTCGGGCGACGCAGCAAGTGCAGGGCCGCTCAGATCCTCGCTTCCACACCCAGCAGCGGACTGGCCTGGCCGGGCCACAGGGTAGCTCCGTTGTTTATTTTCCGAGGAGCGACCGGGCCGCCGGGTTCAGCGGTAGATCCGGCGCGCGCTCCCGCCCACAGGGCACAGGGGCCCCTTCCCGGCGTCCTCCCAGGGTGGCAGCTCCTGCGGGCCCCGGGGAAGGGCAGCGGCGGGGGTGCCGAGCCCGCGGCGGGAACGGTGCGGGGGCGGCTGGAGGGCGCGCGGTGCCAGCTCTGGGAGAACCCCCTGCGCTCCGTGAGCCCCCGGGCTCTGGGAGGCGCCCGCGCGGCGGGGCTGGTGCGGCGGTGGGGCTGGAGGGGCTCCCGGTGCGCGGCTCCCCGTGCGCTCCCCTCCGCGCGGTCGCTCCGGCCCTTCCTCATCATCTGCCCAGAACCTCGTCTCCGCGGCGCGCGCGGACACGCCCCTGGGGCCTTCCTGCGCTCGGCGGGCGCCCGGGGCAGGGGGCTGCGGCGACAGGGGGCCGCCAGCACTGACGTTTCTGGGCAGTCAAAGGTCATGTGTAGACTTTCCGCCGTGCCTTGCGGAGGGTTGTGCGTGTGCCTGTGCTGACCGTGCACGTGCTCGGATCGAACCGTGTCCCTGTGTGACCCTCGGGGTCCGCCTTAAGCCGGTGCCTCCAGCTCCCAGCCGTCATCTCCTGGGCCGCTCTCCCTCCGACTCCCTGTCGCCCCTGCGCCACAGGGACACCCCAAGTCCCCAGCCTCCGCCGGCCGCTAACTCGGTCCCTCACCCCAGAGGGTACGTGCGGCAGCGGCACAGCTGGTCAGACCCCTGCGGGAAGCGCCTGCGTCTCCGAGAGCCCAGGGCTCGTGTGCTTGTGCTTTGCCTGGAGCCATGCAGACTCCAGCCCCGTAGCTGGGGTGGCCTCACGCAGGTGTGATGCCGCAGAGCCTGGCACCGTCGGCCACGGTCCCTGGGGTCCCCGACGTCCTGGCTTCCTTCCTTTTCTCTAATTTGCATCCACTGAAGCTCTTTAGGTTTTGACAGAGGCGCAGTGTCCCATGTCCACAAGGACAGTATGATACCAAAGCGTCTCACTGCCCTGAACATCCCTGGCGCCTGCTCAGCCCTGTCCCCCCGCCCCCCTGCTGGGTCTGCTCTTCTCAGATCCCCCCTGCCCCCCTGCGCTTCAGAGTTCATCCCTTTTACCCTTGAATAGCCTTCTGCTGTCCACATGGGTCACCACTTGTTTCCCGCATGGACTGAAAATAGCCTTTGGTGGCTCCAGGTCTCGGCAGTTGGGAATAAGCTGTTCTCCATGTCCATTGTGGGTTTTGGTGGACATAAGTCTTCCGCTGCAGCCGGCAAGTGGCTCAGAGTTTGGCAACGGGGTCCCTCAGGAAGAGGATGTGTCATTCTGGAAGAATCCACCCAACCGAACCCAGAGTGGCTGCAGGAGGTCGCGCCCCCAGTGCCAGTGAGAGTCCCTGTCGCTCCATGATCCCACCAGCGGCAGCCATGCTGATGGACAGCGGTGTGGGGGCAGTGCTGTCCCTCCCCAGGGGCCCAGGGAGCTGGGCTCTGCGTTCTGATGGCTTCCGGGGAGGCGGTGGTTTAGATCACTGCCTTGATGCTGATGCGGACAAACATGAAGGGACGTTTTTGGCTATGTTTAAATTTATTTATTTAAAAATTGTGAGAGGGATGCCTGGGTGGCTCAGTGGGTTAAGCCGCTGCCTTCAGCTCAGGTCATGATCCCAGGGTCCTGGAATCGAGTCCCGCGTCAGGCTCCTTGCTTGGCGGGGAGCCCGCTTCCCTCGTTGTGTCTGCCTGCTGCTCTGCCTGCTTGTGTGTACTCTCTCTCTCTGACAAATAAATGAATAAATAAAATCTTTTAAAAATGGAGAGAAACGTGTCCACAAGGAAACCCCAAATGTCCCAAGACACTACCGCTCAGGGACAACACTTGACAAACTGGCGGTAACCGGGGTGATCTACAGACCATTCCAGGAGCAGGTGGAGAAGCTGTAGGAAACCGGAGGACACCGGCAGGAACACAAAGAAGTCCATCAGCCACGTCCCACGCCCAGGGGCATCCTCACCGGGCGGCTGTAGAAACAGAACTAAAGGCTGTAGAAACAGAACTAAAGCATGCACCATGCTCCCAGCCGCGTCAGCGTAGCCCTCTCTTGACACAGTTGCACGCAGTCATCAGGACTTTTGTGTCCTGGAGAATAGAAGTTCATTGTCCAATGAGTGAAAATGCAGAGAAGCAAGCCAGCAACAACAGCCCGCTCTCTTACAGTGTCAAGGGAGCCCTGTCCATACCCTTCCGCCTAGACCAGCTGTGGTCCGCTAGAACTAACACGTAAGCCCCATGAGGGTTGTGCCCCTGTCAGACAGTGCAGTGTAGACATTTGCCTGGGGTGTGTGCGTGTGCACATGCGCCCACAAGGGTCAGCGTGGGAACTCTGCTGTTTTCTCCTGAGTGAGGGAAGATAGACATTGCAGGCGGGTACAGAGGTTGTGATCTGGAGATGAGACGGTGCAGTCCCCCGCCACAGTCATGGAAGCCACAGTGGAGGCTATGTGGGCTCAGGGGCTGGGGCCCCGACCTGAAGTCTGTGTCCGCCAAGCCCAGCGCCGGGCCTGCAGTACTCAACAGCTCCCCTCCGGCCACGGGCCAGGAGGCTCCGGGTCAGAGCTGGTGCACTCGCCAGTGTACCCGGCCCCCAGCAGACCCCAGGCTGCAGCTCCAGGAGTCGGGGGACACATGGACACACCCCCAAGTTCATCTGATCCTGGAAACACAGTAACACTATATTCCCCACAGCCTTTCGGTCCACACGTGTGGTGGGATGCGGGGCTTTTCTGAAATGGCTCAGCTGTTGCCTGGGCCTGAGTGATGACACCAGGGTTCTGCTGTCAGAGGCAGAAGCGCTAGGGAAATGGAAAGACAATGTCTGCTGGGACCGGACACTCCTGTAACCAAAACACATCTTTTAAGATAATGAGAATAATACACGTTCTAGAATAAACTTTCAGGAAACACACACATAGAAGGAGAGTAAGTCACCGGCAGTGCTGTGGCTCGGCGGAACAGTCCTAAGATTTTGGTATTTCCGTACACATACGGAATGCGGACATATCCACGTGTCTTATTATTGAGTCTTTTGTACATAGACACAATGGTTTCCAAATCACAAGCACCCAGGACTGACCCCTGCCTTGGAAAACCTGATGGGAGCCCTTGGAACACCTAATCCAATCCCGGTCTTACCGTGAAGGCAACCGCCAGCCAGACTTCAGTGTCCATTAACCTCACACGGGTCTTCAGTCACTAGGTTTGCATCCCGATGAAAGCAGAATCCTGTTCTGCAGGCTGTGAACCATGGAGAAACGGTACACTGTGTATGTCGCTTTTTCTCAGCACATTGAGAAACGGCTAGCAAGACAGAAAGAAAAAAAGAAAGGAGACATCATGTGGCAATATTAGGAAAGAAAGGAAATCATTCCAGTGCGGGACACGTGGAAGGCGGAAGGAGCCACAGACTCGACACGCGTAAGTCGGACCACGCCAATGACACGGGACAATTCTTCAAAGCCACACACTTGCGATCACCCTCGAGAGGCAAGAGAAACTAGAACAGTCCTTACCGCGCACGTGTGTGTGCGTGTGTGTGTGTGTCTCCACATCTTCTCAGTGGGTGAAGCCTCTACCTTCACCTCAGGTCATGATCCCGGGGTCCTGGGATCGAGCCCCGCATCGGGCTCCCTGCTCAGCGGGAAGCCTGCTTCCCCCTCTCTCTCTGCCTGCCTCTCTGCCTGCTTGTGATCTTTGTCTGACAAACGAAGAAATAAAATCTTAAATCTTCACTCAATAAAATCTTAAATTTTATTTAAGATTTAAATCTTTATTTTTCAAATAAAATCTTAAATATTCACCCAATTCTCACAGGCATCGACCATGTGGCCCACCAAATGAAATCAATTCTGACTGTACCTGCTTGAGGAGAGCTCCATGAAGGACCCCGGCCTCTGAGGCAGCCCCCGCTGAGACCACAGTCCGGCTGTGTCCCGCGCTGCTGCCGACCCGCTGACAATCGGGGGTCCCCACAACCCCCTCCTCCGGGTCCATTCATTTGCGCGAGCGGCTCACAGCACGGGGAGACCCGCTGACCGAGTCGATGACGGGCTTCGTCCGCAGGATGCTCGAGGAACGGAGTGAACCGCCAGACCCAGAGATGCAGGGGGAGGTCGGCAAGGGTCCCTGGTCCCTTGTGCCTCACGGAGCTTGGGGCGCAGGGGCCCGGCGTGTGGTTCACCGACCGGGAGGCCCTCTGAGCACCCCTCCTCTCGAGTTCTCCGGAGACTCCGACCCTCTAATCACAGTCGGTCTGCCCGGCAGCCAGCCCCCACCCTTAGGGCCTTCCCAAGGTCCCCTCATGGACATGACCCAGATGTGGTGGGGAGGGGCTGGTTTCGCGGAACAGGACACCCACTTCACCTTCGTGGCTGTGAGGGGAGTTCGGGAACTGAGGACAGAGACCGACCATGCTAACAAAAGACGTGCCCTTTGCTCTTAGGAATTCCGAGGGTTTTGTGAGCTGAGTCAGGAACCTGGATGAAGACCAAAATACATATTTACTGTAAAGCACAATTCAGAGCCCTATAACAATTTTTAAAAAATTGAACCTGTAGTTACCCCTACTGAAAAATCTCCAGGCGCAGATGATTTCAATGGCAAATTCTACCAGACATTTAAAGAAGAAAGTAAACCAACTATACACAGTCTATTCCAGAAAAATAGAACAGGAGGGACTATATCCCAACTTCTGAGTACAGCATTACCCTGGTACCCTCACCTAAGAAAACAAACAGAAAGAAAAAGGGAAGCATGCAGAGGGAGGAGGGACAGAGAGCAAGAGAAGGAAGGAAAGACGGCGGGAGGGACGGGCGGAAGGCGCAGAAGGAGGGAGGAAGAGAATACAGGGCAAACTACAGACCGACACCCGACGAGCCAGATGACAGTCTTCTCTCAGAATACAGTGAATTCAAGTGCTGTAATATATAAAAAGAATAATGCATCACAACCAAGTGGCATTTATCCTGAAAATGCAAGGTTGGTTCATCAGTTTAAAATGTATCATTATAAAATGCATCATGTTAATGATCTAAAGAAAAAAGATCACACATCCTATCAGTTGATATAGAAAGCATTTGACACCCCCAACGCCAATTCATGATAAAAAAAAAAAAAAACTTTCAGCAAAATGGGAATAGAGGGGCACTTTGTCAACTAGTAAGGGGCATCTACAGAAATACAGAGCAGGTGACATCATATGTGATGGTGAAGCACTGGAAGTATCCTCTGAAACCAGGAATAAGACAGAGAAGTCTACTCTTATGGGTCTCATTCAACATCTACCAGGAATCCTAGCCAGTCTAATGAAACATTAACAAATGTACCCACATGAAAAACAAAGAAAAAAAAAACTGTTTGTAGTCACAGATGACATGATTGGGAAATCCCAAAGAATCTATGAGAAGAACCTATATAACTAATACATATGTTTGGTGAGGTCTTGGGATGCAAGATTGCAGCAGAAAAACTGTATTTAGAAAAAAGAAATTTTAAAAACATTATCTACAATGCTCCAAAATAGATCAAATACTTGGGTATACATCTTCAAAAAACATGGACTGGATCTCTATGTTGAAAACTACAGCATTTTGAGGGAAGACACGTTAAAAGACTTAAATGAATGGGGAGACATACCATGTTCAGGGATTGAGAGATTTGACATAGTAAAGACGTCAGTTCTCTTTTTTTTTTTTTTTTTTTAAAGACACATTTATTCAGCGTCATGATCAGACTATTACATTTAGCAATCAACAGCACGGGTGCAAAAAAAAAAATCTACATTAAAACCCTTTGTTGGAATGCTTTACACTTTCCACAGAACAGAAACTAAAATAACCTGTTATACAATTAGTCACAAATACAGTCCTCGAGTTTTTTTGCCCATACACATGAGTATTGTCTAAAACATGTCTTCTTTGTAGCAGCTAGGCCCTGCCACCACTGTGCTTGGCTGAGTTCACAAATCTGTTGTAACCTGTAGCTTCCCTGTCACTTCTCTGGCTCTCCTCTCCTGCTAAGCTTTGTTTCCTGGCAGTAATTAAAACCTTCTGCCACTGTCATAGCTGCTGCTGCTGCTGGAACCACGATAGCCACCTTGGTTTTGTGGTTTGGCGAAGTATCGGCCTCCACCACCATAAGGGCCAGAGCTTCTGCCTCCAAAATTGCCTCCTTTCATGGGTCCAAAATTTGAGGATTGATTGCTGTAATTGCCAAAATCATTATCGCTTCCACCACCTCCAAAGTTGCTTCCATCATTACCAAATCCGTTATAGCCATCCCCACTGCCACCATATCCACCACCACCTCGACGGCCACCAAAGCCACCTCGACCACTGAAGTTTCCTCCGCAACCAAAGTTGTCATTCCCACCAAAACCACCTCCACGACCACCACCAAAGCTTCCAGAACCACTTCGACCTCTTTGGCTGGATGAAGCAGTAGCCATCTCTTGCTTGGAGAGCGCTTTCCTTACTTCACAGTTGTGGCCATTCACAGTATGGTATTTTTGAATGACAATCTTGTCTACAGAATCATGGTCATCAAATGTTACAAAAGCAAAACCCCTCTTTTCGCCACTGCCTCGGTCAGTCATGATCTCAATCACTTCGATTTTCCCATACTGTTCGAAGTAATCTCTTAGATGATGTTCTTCAGTGTCTTCTTTAATGCCACCAACAAAATTCTTTTTCACAGTTAAGTGGGCACCAGGTCTTTGAGAATCTTCTCTTGAGACAGCCCTCTTTGGTTCCACAACTCTTCCATCCCCCTTGTGTGGCCTTGCATTCATGGCTGCATCCACCTCCTCCACAGTGGCATAGGTGACAAACCCAAAGCCTCTGGAGCGCTTGGTGTTCGGATCTCTCATTACCACACAGTCCGTAAGTGTTCCCCATTGCTCAAAATGGCTCCTCAGACTCTCATCGGTTGTTTCAAAGCTCAGACCTCCGATGAAGAGCTTCCGCAGCTGTTCAGGCTCTTTGGGAGACTCTGACTTAGACATGACGGCGGTGGGAGGGGAGACTTTAACGATGCTTACTCGGCGGCGCGACATCAGTTCTCTTTACAGGATACATGAATTAACTGAGTCCCAACCAAAATACAGCAAGACTTCTTATAGATATGAATAAGCTGATTCTCAAACTTACAAAGACAGGAAAGCTAAAACAGCTTAAAGAATTTTGAGAAAGAGGGATGCCTGGGTGACTCAGCTGGTTAAGCAACTGCCTTTGGCTCAGGTCATGATCTCAGGGTCCCGGGATTGAGTCCCACATTGGGCTCTCTGCTGAGCAGGGAGCCTGCTTCCTCTCCTCTCTCTCTCTGCCTGCCTCTCTGCCTACTTGTGATCACTCTGTCAAATAAATAAAATCTTAAAAAAAAAAAATCTCCCAACAAACAAGAGTCCAGTACCTGATGGCTTCCCAGGGGAATTCTACCGAACATGTAAAGAAGAATTAATACTTATTCTTCTGCAGCTGTTTCAGAAAATAGAAATGGAAGGGAAACTCCCAAACTCTTTCTCTAAGGCCAGCATCACCTTGATCCCCAAACCAGACAAAGACCTCATTAAAAAGGAGAGTTACAAATATCCCTGATGAACAGGGATGCAAAAATACCCACCAAGAAACTAGCCAATAGGAACCAACAGTACATTAAAAGAATTACTCACCCTGATCAAGTGGGATTTATATCCAGGCTGCAAGGTTCAACATCCACAAATCAATCAGTGTAATACACTACATAAATAAAAGGACAAGAACCATTCAATCCTTCTCAAAGATACAGATAAAGCATTTGACTAAGTACATCATCCTTTATTGATTAAAACTCTCCACAATGTAGGGATAGAGGGTACATACCTCAGTATCATCAAAGCCATATATGAAAAGCTCCCAGCAAATATCATTCTCAATGGGGAAAAGCTGAGAGCCTTCCCCCTAAGCCCAGGATCACGGCAGGGCTGTCCATTATCACCACTGCTGTTCAGCATAGTACTACGAGTCCTAGCCTCGGCGAGCAGACAACCAAAAGAAATGAAAGGCATCCGAATCGGCAAAGAAGAAGTCAAACTCTCAGTTTTTGCCGAGGACATGGTACTCTAGGTGGAAAACCCAAAAGACTCCACCCCAAAATTGTTAGGACTCATACAGGAATTCAGCAAAGTGGCAGGATATAAAATCAATGCCCAGAAATCAGTTGCGTGTCTATACGCCAATAATGAGCCGGAAGAAAGAGAACTTAAGGAGTCGATCGCATTTACAATAGCGCCCAAACCATCAGATACCGAGGAATAAACCCAACCAAAGAGGCCAAGGATCTGTCCTCAGAAAGTTACAGCATGCTCATGACAGAAATGGAGGAAGACACAAAGAAATGGAAATACGTTCTAAGCTCGTGGATTGGAGGAACAAACATTGTCAAAATGCCAATGCTACCTAGAGCAATCCCTATTAAAATACCATCCCTACACAGTCAATGCAATCCCTGTCAAAACACCATCTACTTTTTTCCCAGACCTGGAACAAACAATCCTAAAATCTGTATGGAACCAGAAAAGACCCTGAATAGCCAAAGGAATGTTGAAGAAGAAAACAGTGATGCTGGTGGCATCACAATTCTGGACTTCAAACTCTGTTACGAAGCTGTAATCACGAAGACAGTATGGTACTGGCACAAAAACAGACACATAGATCACTGGAACAGAATAGAGAGCCCCAAAACGCACCTTCAACTCTATGGTCAACTAATCTTTGACAAAGCAGGAAAGAATGTCCAATGCAAAAAAGATAGTCTCTTCAACAAATGGTGTTGGGAAATTGGACAGCCACATGCAGAAGAATGAACCACGACCATTTTCTTACACCACACACAAAAATAAACCCATAAATGTGAGACAGGAACCCATTAAAATCCTAGAGGAGAACACGGGCAGCAACCTCTTTGACCTCGGCCACAGCAACTTCTTGCTAGACATGTCTCTAAAGACAAGGGAAACAATGCCAAAAATGAACTATTGGGACTTCATCAAGATAAAAAGCTTTTTTGCAGCAAAGGAAACAGTTGACAAAACCAAAAGGTAACCAGCAGAATGGGAGAAGATATTTGCAAATGCCCTATCAGATAAAGGGCTATTGTCAAACATCTATAAAGAACTTATCGAACTCTACATGGAAGACCAAATAATCCAATCAACAAATGGGCAGGAGTCAAGAACAGACCTTTCTCCAAGGAAGCCACCCAAATGGCCAACAGACTCATGAAAAAATGCTCAGCATTGCTCAGCATCAGGGAAATACAAACCACAGTGAGATACTGCCTCACACCAGTCAGAACCGCTAAAATTAACAAGTCAGGAAACAACAAATGTTGGTGAGGATGCAAAGAAAGGGGAACTCTCTTATGCAAGCTGGTGCAGCCACTCTGGAAAACATATGGAGGTTCTGCAAAAAGTTAAAAATAAGGCTACCTGAGGACCCAGCAATTGCACGTAGGGGGATTTACCCCAAAGATACAAATGGAATGATCTGAAGGGGCCCCGCACCCCAATGTTTATGGCAGCAATGTCCACAACAACCGAGCCATGGAAACAGCCCAGATGTCCATCCACAGATGAATGGATAAAGAAGATACCATATATATATATATATATATATATATATATATATATATATATGGTGGAATATTACTTAACCATCCAAAAAAAGAAATCTTTCCATTTACAATGACATGGATGGGATTAGAGGGTATTGTGCTAAGCAAAATAAGTCAATCAGAGAAGGCAATTATATGATTTCACAACAGAGGAGCATAGGGGCACCTGGGTGGCTCAGTTGTTAAGCTTCTGCCTTCACTCAGGTCACAATCCCAGGGTCCTGGGATCAAACCCCCCATCAGGCTCCCTGCCCAGTGGGGAGCCTGCTTCTCCCTCTCCCACTCCCCTCTGCTTGTGTTCCCTCTCTCACTCTCTCTCTGTCAAGTAAGTAAATAAAATCTTTAAAAATAAATAAAACACTATCTTAAAAAAGAAAAAACAATAGAGGAGCATAGGGGAAGGGAAGGAAAAATAAAAGAAGATGAAACCAGAGAGGAAGACAAACCATAAGAGATTCTTAATCATAGGAAACAAACTGAGAGAGTTACTGGAGGGCAAAAGGTTGGGGGAACAGGGAAATTGGGGGACGGGCATGAGGAGGGCACGTGATGGGAGGAGCACTGGGTGTTACATGCAACGGATGAATCACTGACCCCTATCTCTGAAACTAATACTACACTATATGGTAATTAACTGGATTTAAATAAAATTAAATTTAATTTTTTAAAAAAGATCAGTTTAATAAAATCTTAAAAAAATAAAAAATAAAAATAAAAAAAGGATCAGTTGACCATATCAGAGTGCATTTCCTTCTGGACTCTCTCTTCTGCTCCACTGGCTTTTGCCAGAACCACACTGTTGTGGCTTTGCTTGTTCTTTTTTTCTTTTTTCTTTTTTCTTTTTTTTAGGATTTTATTTATTTATTTGACAGAGAGACACAGCGGAAGAGGGAACACAAACAGGGAGGTGGGAGAGGGAGAAGCAGGCTTCCTGCTGAGCAGGGAGCCTAATGGAGGATTCGATACCAGGACTCTGGGTTTATGACCTGAGCCAAAGGCAGACACCAGCCCAGGTGCCCCATGTGTCCCACAACTTTCCGAATTCACTCATTAGTTCTAACAGTTTTTGGTGGAGTCTCTAAGGTTTCCTATTTATAGTACCATGTCTTCAGCAAATAGGAACAGTTTGACACCCCCCTACCGATGCAGAGGTCTATTGTTTTTCTTATCTGATTGCTGCAGCTGGAACTTTCAGTGCTGAGAAGGGACTTCCTTGTCTCGTTCCTGGTCTTAGGGGAAATGGTTTCTTCACCGTCGAGTATGAGGTCAGCTGTGGGTTTTTGTACATGGCCTTCACTGTTTTGATATACATTTCATTAAAACCCACTGTGTTTTTGTTGTATTTTGTCAAACACTTTTTCTGTAAGTATTGAGATGACCTTATGGTTTTTGTCCTTTGTTAATGTGACGGATCACATTGGTTGATTTGCCAGAGGGGATGTGGGTGGGCAAAATGATGATGAATATTATAAGCTATAAACTTCCAGTTGTAAAATAAACAAGTCACGGAAATTTTCAAAGTACAGCATAGGGAAGAAGTTGTTGTAATAACTTGTATGAAGACAGACGGTGAGGCCACTGCTCCTGAGGAGCGCTGTGGAATGTACAGAATCGCTGAATCACTAGTTGGACTCCTGAAACTAGTGTAACATTGTGTGCTGACTCTACTCCAGTCAATATTCAAGAATAGAGGTTTCGGATAGAAATCACAATGGATCTGTGAAAGGCACTGATACAGCTGTTCCAGAAATAAAGGCACCTCTGCAAATATGACAGAGATTTCTCAAATGTTCTTCAATGTTAATTTTTTAAAGATTGATTTATTAATGAGAGAGAGATGGCACACTCACAGGTGTGAGCAGGGGGGAGAGGCAGCCGGACTCCTCGGGGAGCCCAAGCCCATCACAGGACTTGTTCCCACAACCCCGAGATCGTGACCTGAGCCAAAATCAAGAGTCGGAATTTCACCTGACTAAGCACCCCAGGAGCCCCTCAAATGTTCTCGGGGGTACAAAACGCACGCTGACAACCCTTGGGGTGGTAGGACATTGGTGACCCTGTCATCGAAGCAGGGGGTGCCCTGAGGGCCCGAGCATGCAAGCTAAGGGTGGTGGGAGGGCGCCAAGCCCCCCTTCCCACCGTGCGTGGTGCCAAGACCCTCCCCGGGAGTAAGACCTTCAGGGGGAAGGGCTCAGTGCAGACAGAACCCTGCTGGCCCGCACGGATGACACGGACCCGCTGTCGGCAGAACGGCGGCGCCCCAGGGCTCCAGCGCTGCCTGGCGCGCACTCTGCTCTGTGACCGCAGGCAGCTGGAGACGCTCGCGCTCTCTGTTCCCGGCTCTGCCACACGTTCACTGACGCGCTCCCCGCATAAACCCTGTGGAGACAGCAGGCGTGGCTCCCACAGCGACAGGTCACAGGTGAGTGTGAGCTGCTCCCTTCGGGCCGCTGTGGGACCTACGGGCTCCAGGGCTGTGGCCAAGAGCCCCCGACCCCCCCCCCCAGCACTGACCGTGAGCCGGCACGGGCAGCCTTTCCACAGCCCCCTGGAGGGCGGGCTGCCCCCGCCGCCGCCTGGGTCCCAGCCTCCTGGGCAGGGAGCCCGCACGCCCCTCCCCTCCAGGGAGCACAGAGTCCGTCCTGCGCTCCCCTCCGCCCCTCCTCGGGCGATTCCCAAACCCCAGGCTGCCGGCTGGCGAGCCCGTCCAGACTCTGGCTGGCACGTGTTCATGTGGGGACGTCCCGCTCACGGGCTTTTCCCTGTTGTCGCGTGAGCTTGTCACATCTCAGAGTCACTTTTGATCCCCGCAAGCCCGCAGGGACACTCGCTGGCTGGCCGTTCCATCCAGCCTCGCGTTGCCAGCCCCGGGCTCGAGGACACCACCCCAAGCATCAGGTCAGCAATTCCCGGAGAAACCCGGACCCCCGTGTGCTCCTGGGTACGGGGTGAAGGGACCGTGCTCTCCGTGTGACCACGTGCCGGGGACGGTGGCTGGGAAGGAGTCTGGAGGCGGGAGTGCCCCGGGGAGGCAGTGCCCGCGTGGGATCCGTCGACCCAGCACGGCCCTTGGAGCCCCAGGGTTCTCTCCACTCGGGGCTCAGACAGACTGGGGATCTGCCCGCTGGGAGCACCCGCCTTGGTTCCCTGGAGTTCTCATGCAGGGTCCCCTCGGGGTGTTTTTGGTTGGCAGCACCATGAACCAGGACCTGGAGACGCTGATGGCCTTGGGACTGGCCCACATCCTAGCCAATTACACCCAGGTGAGGCCCACAGGGGGGCCTCTGCAGGGGTGGGGCCCAGAGCCAAGGATGGGCCCGTTCAGCCCAGACAAGGACTAGAGTCCTCGGGTAAAAGTGCGACGCGGGGGAGGGTCCCTGGCATGGGAAGCAGCTGAGGGTCCATCAGGGATCCTAGGGGTTCATCGTCGATGAGGTCCAGGCAGGGATCCCAGACAGCAGGCGCTCGGGGGATCCAGGTGGGGTCCTAGGCGTGTAGGAGCAGGTCTGGCCCCAAGGGAGACTTCAGTAGCGAGAGCACAAATGCCCAGGCAGGGACCAGAGCCGCAGTCCCGTAGGGGAGACCAAGGGGGTGTGGTTGGCCCTAGGAGTGGGGGAAGCCAGGCAGGGGACATCTCTGGTAGAGCCAGGGGTGGCAGTCAGCATGCTCCAGAGCCGACAGGGCCTGCCTCCCATGCTGCCCCTCTGCCGAGGGTCCTGGGCCCCCTGAGGACACAGGGGCGAGAGGAGCCAGTCTGCTCCCTCCTTTCCCCCTGCCCCTGGCTCGGACGGGACCCCCACCATGGACCCTCTCTGTTTCAGGCACGCCCAGCAGGGTCTCCAGGGGACGCTTGGGAAGGTGCCGACCTCTCGCTGCGCAGGCTCACGGACCATCACGGCTTCCTGCAGTGAGTCCCGGGGCCGCCTCCGGCCAGCCCAGGGGCGGGATGCATTGGCAGGAACTTCTCTCTCTGGAGGCAGGACCCATGTCCCCAGCTCAGGGCCTCGTCCCCTTCAGCCCTCTGAGGGCCCGACTGCTCTGGCTGGAGCTGGGTGACCCGGGAGGCAGACCGAGATCGTGGCAGGAATGGAGCAGGGCCTTGGGCCGGGCCCCTGGCACCCCAACGAGGGGCCGCCACGCCTGCTTCGGGGAGGCCCGGGGCCTGCCTCCTGCTTTCTGTCTGTGCGTCCCGTCAGTTCAGCTGGGACTACAGAGGGTGAGGGCTCTGGGATGGTGGCGTCCTTTCCGTGGGAGGGCGGTGTGGTCTGGGGGAGGGCCGAGGGGTACCCTCGGGGACACGCCCAGTCAAGCCCACCATAGATTCCGAATGATTTTGGGGTTGGTAGGATGAGGCCAGGAACAAGGCCAGGTCAGGGAGGGGTGATGGGCAGCAGAGGGAGGGGCCGACCCACCTGGGCGGGGGGCACGGAGAGGGACAGGAGGCCGTCCTGGAGGGGGGAGCCAGGGAAGGGGACCGCGCAGTGGCCTTGCTACGAGGGATGGAGGCTGTTAGGCCGAGGGGCCCCGCGAGACCTCACTGTGGCCGGAGACTCTGTGAGCGGTCACAGCGCTGCTCCCGTGTCTCCAGGCACTGCTCGCCGCCCAGTGACCAGTGGCCGTGGAGGTCGGTGGGAGGGAGGGGCCGTGCTCGTGGCTCTGACAAGACGAGGGGCCAGAGCGGCAGAAGTGACCGGCAAGAGGGGTGGAGTCAGGGGACAGCAGGGTGATGGACACAGTGAGGAGAGGCAGGCCGGACACTGGGCACGCAGGCCCCGTGAGCCCGTGATGTCCTCAGACTCATGGTCACAGGGGCCACCCAGGCAGCAGTGACAGGACTAGGAGTGGCCCATCCCACTTTAAGAGCAGGTCCCTCCTGGGGGACCGCTGAGGGACCCCAGCCCAGCCCACCTGGCAGCAACCACCTTCTCACGCCCCAGGCGGGATGCTGCTGTCCCCCCCGAGCCACAGGCAGCTGGCAGCCCCGGCCCTCCCCGGGGTCAGCCTCCCCTCCCTGGTCTTGGGGGCTCCGGGGCCAGGGTCTGGTCCTCAGGGCTCTGCTTCTCTTGCCTTCCAGGGAGAAGGAGCTGCCCGGCCTCAGCCCCCGAGAAGCCAAGGTATGAGCCTGTCCTGGGGCACGGGCAGGACACAGTGGGTGGGCGTGAGGCTGGTGACGACAGACCCTGTCCCCAAAGCTGTCCCCAGGGCTAGGTCACCAAAGCCCTGTCCCAGGAATCCGCACGTGGCCAGGAACGCGCCTGAGCCCCGGAGACGCGGTCAGCGGGCGCGGCCCTGTGCCTCTCAGGCCCCTCTCAGTCTGTTCCCAGCACAGTCCCGGCCCCCAGGGCTTCTGGACGCTGCCCATGGGCTGGTCTCCCGCTCTGCGTGGCTTATCCGGTGCCCCCTTCTCCTGCTCCAGCAACATCGCCAGGAGACCCGCAGGGCCGACAAGTGGGCGAAGATGCTACGCAGCTGGGAGCACTAGGGGCCCAGCGAGAAGGTGGGTGCCAGGGGCCCGCAGACGGCATCTGTCCCATGGGGGTGGGGGCAAAGCCCCTGCCTCCCCCGGACCCCAACCCCACGGGAATGCCCCTGTCTGGGGCGAGTCTGCTGGCAGAGCCCAAGCCTCTCCAGATCCAAGTGGGCAGCGGTGGGAGCAACAGGTCAGGGCCCAGTGCCCTCCTCCTCGTGGGAGACGGGGCCCAGCTCCGGGGAGACCCAGCTTCTCGGGGGAAAGACACAGAGCCAAGACCAGAAGCTTCCAGATGCCTCTTGCTCCTGGGGCTCGGAGGGGTGGGCCTGGTTCTGGGTCCCGGCACTGCCTTCTCTCCTGCAGATGCATCGGCGCCTCTATAAAGGGGTCCCTCCCCAGGTGAGGGGGTCAGGTGTGGGCCCTCCTGCTCCATATTGAGAAGGTGAAGTCCACCCACCAGGGGCTCTACGAGGTAAGCCCTTCCACCCACAGCAGAGGCGTGGCCCTTGGAGGAGGCCTGGGCAGGAGCCGAGGGCACCCCATGGGGAGAGGTGAGCTCGGGGTCCAGGAGGACAGGGCTCCGTGCGGGGGAGGGGAAGACCCATGGGCTGACCCTCGGGAGTGTCCTCGGCGCCCAGGGCTGCAGAACCCGATCCCTGTCATCCCAGGCACGGTGGGCTCCTGGGGGGGACCCCGCCTCAGAGACCACGGAAGGAAGGAGGTGTCCGCAGGACACGGCCCAGGGGGGCTCGGGACGCTCTCTGCTTCGGGGACAGTTGGTGGCAGTTGGGGTTCCGTGCCCTGATGCTGGCTCCTCCTCCCCGGTTCTGCCCCCAGACAATGAAGGAGCGGGCCCAACTATCCTGCAAAGACGTCAGACAAATCGACCTGGACGTGAACCGGACCTACAGGAACCACATCATGCTCCGGGACCGCTATGGCGTCGGGTGAGGCTGGGGGACAAGCAGGGCTCTGGGGGCACGGGAGCTCCTCGGGGGGTCCGGCGCGACCCAGGGGGCTTCTGGGTGGGGGACGCGGGGTCTCTGAGGAGAGAGGGAGGAATGACAGCAACGTGGTCCGGCCGCATGGTGGACGTGGGAGCAGGACCCAGGGGTCCCTACCCCCCCCCCGAGGCTGCTGCGATGGGAGGGCATCGGGCCAGGGCCTGGCGGGGCAGCCATGTGCGCGGAACCCAAAGGTTGGCGGGGGGCTGGTAGGAGGGAGCCGAGCCGGGGGGCGGGTCGTGGCAGGGGCCACTATGGGGAGCTGGGGCCGGGCAGCACAGACTCGGCCGGGCGAGGACACACATGGACGGACGAGGGACACACGGTCAAGGGGACAGCCCGCTGGGTGTGATTCTGCGTGGACTGGCATTGTATTTTCCACAGTGGACACTGTGTGTAAAGATGGCCAGGACCCCGAACCCCCAAATGCCACCCGGCCCCGCCCCGGGTCCCGTGCTCACCCCCCGCATCCCCCGCCGCACGTGTCCCGCCCCGAGCCTCGCAGAAGACCGCGGGTCCCCTGGGGCTGCACTCTGCTCCTCGGGGGGGCTCCCACGCGGCTCGGGCAGACCAGAGCCACCACCCCGCTCTCCCGTCCCCAGGCAGCGAGGCCTGTTCCACGTCCTCCTGGCCTATTCGGTCTACAACCCCGTGAGTGTCCCTGCCGCCGGCCCTCCTGCCCCGCGGGTGCCCTTTGTCCCCAGGACGCCTAAGCAGGCGGGACTCCTAGTTGGGACTCCAGTTCCCATGGCCCCAGAGACGCAAGCGAGAGGCCCTGCACCCTAGGCCTGAGGCCGGGCTGGGGTGCAGACCTCAGTGCGGGGAGGAACGGCCCCTGAGTCCCCGAGCCCTGGGTGCGGGGGGGCTCTGGCCTGCACCGCTGTGGTGCTGCCGCTCGGGGCTGGGTCCTGAGGAGCCCGTGGGAGGATCGGGACTGGGCGGGGAGGGCGGTTCCCATTGCTCTGACCTCCCCCCAGCGCGGTGGCCCCGTCCCATGGGGTCTGGCTCTTGCAGGAGGTGCGCTACTGTCAGAGGATGAGCGACATCGTGGGACTCCTCCTGACGCTCCTGCGTGAGGAAGACGCGTTCTGGGCCCTGGCCCAGCTGATGAGCTTGGAGACCCACGCCATGCACGGTAGGGGGCCTGCAGGGCGCCTGGGCGGGACCTGGAACTCGGGACTCCCTCCCTGCAGGGCGGCCGCAGCAGCGGGGCAGTCCGGGACCCCCAGCCAGCCCGCCTCCCCTCCGGCAAAGGGCGCGGCCTCCTCAGGGCGTCTGTAGCCACGGCCACTGGCCCCAGCGTTTGCAGACCGTTCTCGCCTTCCCACGGGGCCTTCTGCCCCCTGTCTGGCAGCCGGCTTGCCCGCCGGGTCCCCCGGCATCCCACGGCCAGATGGAGCCCTGGCGGTGGCATGTCCCGCTCCCTGGACCCTCAGTCCGGCACCCAAGCCCAGGCGTTGGGCCTGCACACCCCATCACCCTCCCCGTGGGAGGCTTGTTCTGCCCCTCAGGGCTGGTGAACCCCTTGCCCCTGCTGCGACCACTGTGGGAAGTGTGCTGGGCCCGAAGGGCCTGGTGCTCAGCCTGGCCGCCCACTCAGCTGGGTCTGTGAGGAGGAGGGACCCCTGGCCCGGCCCCCAGGCCTGGACGGCTCTGCTGCGGTTGCAGACGAGCGGGCGCAGCCGGTGCTGGGCGGGCTGTGGGCACACACTCCGGTCAGGGCATGGGAGCGGAGCCCCCGGCAGACCCACTGCCCACCTGCTGGGGACAAGGCCCTGATGGTGGGGGTTCCTGGGGCCTTCTCAGGGTTCTTCGCTCCGGGATTCCCAAAGCTGGCCCGTTTCCAGCGGCATCATGACAGCATCATGGAGAAGGAGCTCAGAGGCCTGAAGAAACACCTGGCGAGTAGACGCTCCCTGGAGGCCCTGCCCTCACGGCCCGGGGCAGGGGTAGGGGACCCGCAGAACCCTGTCCACGCTGCCCAGAGCCCGGTGTCCTGATCTGTTTCCTGCTGGGCCCAGGGCGCCCTCGGGGCTGAGCGTGGCCTCGGGGAGTGTGTTCCCCCTGGCTGCGCCGGTGGCGTGCGGCCGTCGGCTGGGCCCCGAGCACCTTGTGTCCTTCTGCCAGGACGAGCAAGTGACGTACACCACCATGTGGTTTCTGCAATGTTTCATTGGGCGGGTAAGGCCCTCAGGCAAACCTGGTCCCTGACCTGCTCCCGGCCCCGGGCCCAGGGGAAGCCCGAGCTCAGCCTCACGCTCCAGACCAGCCAGGCCCCACCCCGAAGGCCCTGAGCCTGAGGCTTGCCGTCCTAATGCGTCCTGGAGCCCCAAAGGGGGCCCCTTGAGGATGTCCCGGGGGACCGGTGCTATCCATCTCCGCCTCCCCAGGGAAGACCTCGTCTTCCTGGCCAGCCTGCAGTCCTGCCAGGGTGTGTGGGCACCGAGGGTGGGACAGAGTCTGTGGCGCCCCAGGTCTGTGGGTCGTACTGGCCAGTCCCTCCCCGCCCAAGGTCGTCTGGAGCCCATCTTCCCCAGGAGGAGGACACCCACACAACGGGCTCCGGGGCCCTGTCCGACGCAGCCAGGGGTGTGGCAGGGGCTGGGCAGAGGGGAGTTCATCACCCCGTGGAGACCCCCCTGGGCCTCCCACACCCGCTCCCCCGCAGACCCCCTTCGTGCTCACCCTGACGCTGTGGGACGCCTACATGCTGGACGGAGCGCGCGTCCTCACGGCTATGGCCTACACCATCCTCAGGTTGCACCGCAGTACGGGACCCTGCGGGAGCCCAGGGGTGCCCCATGCAGGTGTGGGGGGCCGGGGAGATGGCCCACTGCTCCCGGGGGCGAGGAGCAGGCAGGCCTTGGTGGAGGGACACTGGCTGGCCGTGGCTTGGGGGACCCCTGCAGAGGAGCAGCGGCCACGGGGCCTCTCCTGCGCGGCTCTGCCCGTGGTGCTCCTGGGAACAGCGGGACGCCCAACCGCTGTCCCCGGGCAGGATCCTGGGACAGTGGGGAGGCGCCCCTCTGCTCTGACTCACACCCATTGCCCAGAACGCCTCCTGAAGCTGCCCCTGGAAGGGCTGCAGGGCTTCCTTCAAGACACCCTGGCCCAGCCCTGGGCCCTGGAGGATGAGGCGGTCCTCAGACACCTTCGGGCCTCCATGGCCCATCTCCGAAGGAGGAAGTGCGACCTGCCCCTGCCAGGTGGGCTCCGGTCCCCGTCCCCTCACGCCTCGCCCCCCTGGGGCAGCTCACAGTGGACCCGTCCCCGGGGGCCCTCCTCTGTGTCTCTGACCCTCTGCTCTTCTGCTCCAACCTCAGGGAACCCAAGCCCGGCCCGGGCATCGGGGTGCTCCCCGAGGGGGCGGGGCATGCGCGGCCTGGATGAGCTGTGAGGGGCAGGTCCGGGTGGACACCCAGGGAGCCGGGAGCACAGCCTGGGGGCGCAGCCTGCTGGGCACAAGCAGCCTGCTGGAGACGCTGACCCAGTCTGCCTCTTTGCAGCTGGCCCTGAGGAGCTCCCCAAGATGCCCCTGGGCCAGGAGCAGATGTCCCCAGCCCCGACGGCCCTCCTCCCTGCTCCTACCCTGGAGACGCTCTCCGGAGCGGAGGGGCTGGCCTCCCCAGACCCAGCCACACACGCTGAGCAGCTGGGACCCCTTCCCCACCAGGCTATGATCAAGGCCGAGCAGCCGCTGCAGGAGGGAAGGTCAACGTAGCCCTTGGCTGCACCCCTGTGGCCTGAAGCCCCTGGGACCCTAGTTCTGGCACAGCTGCCCCCAGCCCAGGACCCCTCGATGGCCCGGCAGCCCCCGCAGCAACGCAGCTCCCTCCCCAACCTGCCAGGACACCAGGGGTGTGTGTGCAGGGGGGCCTGTGGACATGGCCTTGAGACCACAACACTGGGTCCCTTTCCCTTTAACCCCTGCTAGGGCCACCCCGGTGGCCACACCCCAGACCAGGCCCCAAACGTCTCTGGGTCTCGTGGGATGAGGTCGCCCCAGCCCAGGAAGGAGGACGCAGTAGGCCGGGGACACCCTTCCTGCCCTGGGGCCTCCGCAGCTCCTGCCCCTGTGTGCGCTTGGACCGGCCCAGCCGAGACACCTGCGGGCCAGCACTGAGCCTGCAGCCCCAGGGCCCTGAGCCTGCCTGGGCTCCTCTGATCGCCTCCTTGATGGGAAAAGTAGATGCCCCTCGGCCTCTGGAGAAGAGCTTGGGGGCCGAGAGGCTCTGGGCAGCCAGCACGGTGCCCTGCCTCCTCACTCGGGACTTCTTGGAAGATGGAAGTCCCCACCGCCCCCCCCACCAGGAGGTACAAGTCACTGACCTAGAGGGACCTCCTCTGGCCTGACCCCCGAGACAACACGAGCTCCCCCGTGACCAGAAGGAAGACTGATGGGTCTCGGGCCCCATGGCCTTGGGCAGTCCTGAGTTCTGACCCAAGGCTGCTCAAGTCTTGAAGGACTCTCTGTGTCCACCTGGGGCCTGGGTGTGCCCCACAGGTGCACGACTCCCACCTAGGGCAGCGCTGGGGACCACAGGTTACCCCAGCCTGGGCGCATGGACAGGCAGGTGGGCCCTGCCCTCCCCTCCCCAACAGCAGGAGGCAGGGGCCACCAGAGCGCAGGTCTCCACCAGTCACCTGGCAGCCATGGGGCAGTGGCTGAGGCCAGGCAGATGTGTCGGGATCCTGTCCGGGAACCCAGACGCTGCACACCGGCTCAGGTCCGCGTCCTCAGCACCTGCCTCTCAAGGAAACTCGGGAAACGTGCCGACACCTGCAGTCAGCACAGACGCCACGTGGGGGACGCTAGCGCCCAGGCCTCCGTGGGACTTCCGCCTTCCCCTGAAGAAGAAGCAGGTGTCTGCACCTGCTTGGTTCTGAGGAGAAGGAGAGGTTCTGAGGGGAAGACTCGCACCCTTGGTTCTGAGCCCCTGTTGAATGCTGGAAAGTTCAATAAAGTGTTGTCGAGGTCGAACGCAAAGCTGGCCTGACGCGTGGAGCCCAGACTCTCTGCGAGACGCACCAGACAGACACCCAGACAGAAGAGGGTGGCTCGGCCCAGGCCGCCTCCGCAGTCCCCGCAGGGCTCCCCGCAGAGGGGCCTCCAGGCAGACAACGCGGAGGGACCCAGGCGCCTTCCCATCTCGCCCAGACGCCAGCGTCAAGACCATCCAATAATTTACTGCAACTCAGCCTGTGCCCAAAGGACCAGGACGGGGCTAGGGGACGAGTGACAGCCGGGTGCCGCTGGCCTCAGGTCACCACAGTCTGTGCAAAGCGTCCTGGGAGGTGTGTGGACTCCGTGCAGGGAGCCTGGGCGGCCCGGGGGCGCTTCCTTCCTTCCCTCCCCTGCCCCTCCCTCCGACGGCAGCACCTCCTCCTGGCATCCGGCACCTGCATGCCCCATGCCCGCGCTCCGTGCCCGTGCTCCGGGGGCACAGAGGGCCTGCGAGATGGTGGGGGGAGGGGCGGGGGGCCCCGAAGGGACGTCAGGACAGCAGACACTTGCAGCTCATGCAGCCGGGGCCCCCCTCGTCGGGCGGGCTCAGCTTCCGCACCTTGTGCTGCCGAATCTCGCGCACCAGCGTGTAGAAGGCATCCTCCACGCCCTGGGAAGAAGGGGCCGGTTCAGAGTGGGACTCAGCCTGGGGGCCTGGCAGGAGAGGGGACCGAGGGACCCCCGGCCTCAAGCTCAGGTAGAATCCCTGACCTCCCCCCGCCTTCCCATGCCAACTCCCACGTGGCTGTCGGGCCCGCTTATCCCGCAGCCCCAGGCCTGCCCCCACCAGGCAGCTCGCTCCTCAGGAGCCTCCCCGACAGGCCCGGGGTCTGGCTCGCAGCTTGAACATCCCCGTGTCCCTCTCCTTTCTGACCTGCCAACCTTGTCCCCACCAGCCCATGAAGGGGAAGGGCCAACAAGGGCCCACAGGGCACTCTGGGGGCCGAGAAGCCAGGGCCCCAGGGTCGCCGCTCCGGCCTGGCTCAGGGCAGCTCTCTCCAGGGACCTCCGCCTCTCCCTGGAGCTGGGTCAGCGCAGACCCTGGGCCCTGGCCTCCCTCGCTGCCCTGCCGTCCGGGGACACTTACAGCGCTAGGGGCCGCTGGGTCACGGGGGTCCCGGAGGGTCCCAGAGGGTCCCGGAGCTGGAGCCAGAGCCAGAGCGGCTGCCCTGTGTCGGGGGAGAGGGGGCATGAGCAGTGCTCCCTGGCAGGGGCGGGGCGGGGCGGGTCCCTGGCTCGAGGTGGGGTGCGGAGCCGGCTCACCTGGCGCGTCTTAGCCGACGTCTCGATGTAGGGGATGCCGTAGCTGCGGGCGAGGTCCTGTGCCTGCCGGGACTCCACGGTGCGGGCAGCCAGGTCACACTTGTTCCCCACCAGCACCATGGGCACGTCATCGGAGTCCTTCACTCGCTTGATCTGCTCCCTACAAGGAAGAAAGTGGGAGCCAGTCGCTCGGCCGCAGGCTCGGCTGCATCCAGTACCAGGACAGAGAATGAGGAGATACAAGGACAGGAAAGCCCCGAGGGCCGGCCAGCAGCTCACCTGTACTGGTGGATGTCCTCAAAGGACTTGGTGTTGTTGATGGCAAACACACACAGGAAGCCCTCCCCGGTGCGCATGTACTGATCCCGCATGGCGCTGTACTCCTCCTGGCCCGCCGTGTCCAGGATGTCCAGCAGGCACGTCTCCCCGTCGATAACCACTTGCTTCCGGTAGGAGTCCTGCAGGAGGACAGGGCTTCAGGAACGCCCCCAACCTCTCCTAGGATGGGCCCATACTGGGCACCTCTCCTGCCCCGCCCCCAAGTCCCACAAGCGGGGGACGCCCTCCCGTGGAGCACACGGACGACAAGCCCACCTCAGGAGTGGAGGCTGGGGACAGGAGCGCTGACACTCACCTCAATGGTGGGGTCGTACTCATCCACAAAGTGGTTCTGGATCAGCTGGATGGTCAGGGCACTTTTCCCCACGCCTCCAGCGCCCACCACCACAAGCTTGTATTCCGTCATCGCTCCTCAAGGGCTGAAGCACGGGGCACTGCGGTGGTCTCCCGTCCGGCCTGCTGAGGGAGCCGCACTCAGCACAGGCCCAGCCCCACAGAGCAGGCCTGTGAGGTCCCCACGCGGCTGTCCCACCGTCTGGCCCCAAACAGCCAGGGAACCGGGCCCAGCCCCCCCCCCCCACCTGCAGCCCCTCCAGCCCAGGGGTGGCAGAGGGCCCCCACTCCAGCTGCACTTATGGCTCTGAGAGAGCAGGGAGCTGGCCCCCAAAAGGCAGAGCTGACAGCTGAGAGCATCTCCCAAGCACGCACCCAAATTAGAAGTTGCTGGGTAGGCAGAAAGCCCGAGCTGGAAGCCCTGCAGGCTGAGGTTACCGGTCCCCTCCCTGCAAGAACAGGTCGGGCCACAGCAGCGTGCCCGGGCAGGCCAGCGCCAGCCTTAGACCGGCTGCGGACCCCCCCTCCCCACCCCAGCATGTTGCTGCCTTTGACAAGCATTTACTGAGCGCCTACTGCATGCCAGCTGCTGTTCCAGGCGCAGGGGGACGGGCAGAGAAAGAAGCCCCCGCCCCCTTCTCCAAGGAAAAGGCCGGCACGCGTTAAAATAAGGGGAAACCCACGGTATCCTGCTGCCAATGAGCTTCGGAGAAAGGAAGACCGAGGAGGCGGCCGGGCGCGGGTTGGGGGGGAGGACGGCTCCCGGTAACGGACCGAGCGAGAGAACAGGCCCAGCGGAGGCGCGGGGCAGGGGTGCAGGTGAGCAAGACTCAAGGCCTCCGGCTGGGGTGTGCCGATTTGTGAGGTTGAACGCGGGGTGCCCTTGCTCCTGTCCCCAGACAGTGGGCAGCGATTTCCTAACCCCTGACTCGCCGGCTGTGTACCGTGATGGCCGCCCAGTGCCCGAGCCCTTGGGAGCGCGCCGTGGACTCGAGGGGGGCCGCGGCGGACCTCGGCTCGGGAGGCCCCCCGCACGCTGCCCGAGAGTACGGCTGGGGCCCCGCGGAGGGCAGGGCCAGGGGCGCGGACGCACCGCGCCCCCGCCGCCGCCCGCAGCCCTCCCGCCCGCTGCTCACCTGCGCCCCCGCGCGCCCCGCCGCCGCCGCCGCGCCTCCAACGCCCCGCGCCGCAGCCCCGGTCCGGGCCGCCGCCCGCCCCCCGCCCGCCCCCGCCGCACTCACCGCTCACTGGCGCGACTGCCCTCGGGGCCGGGGCCGGGGCCGGGGCGGGGAAAGGGGCCGCGGCCGGGGCGCGCGGCTCGCCCAGCTCATGGGCTCGGTCCGCGGAGGGTGCGGCTCCGGCTGCGGGCGGCGGGCGGCGGGCGGCGGGGCGCGGGCGGCGGACACTCGGGGAGGTGGGGGGGGGCGGCGGCGACCGGCGCACGCCCCGCCCTGCGCCCGTCCGTCAGCCTGGCGCGGCTTGCCATTGGCCGAGGGCGCCGGGCCCCGCCCTGGAGCCGTCCCGCCCCGTCCCGCCCCGCTCCGGTAGGCCGACCCGCCCGCCCGTCAAGAGCCGTGGCCGGGCGGGGCTTCCGGGAAACGGCCCTGAGGGCGGTGCGGGCCCGGGAGGCCCTCGTGGGCCGCGGCCTAGGCGGGGTGGGCGCTGCCAGGCCGGAGGACTGCGAGGACGCGAGGTCAAGGGTCCGGGCGCGACGGCTTCTCCGGAGAGGTTCCGGACTCTCCCAGGGGAACGGAGGCCCCCGAGGAAAGCCGGACCGACGGCAGTTGTAGGCTGGGGCGGGGTCGCTGCGGTCCGGCTCGAGCCCCTGCCCTGCCCGGGAGGGCTTTCTTGCGTCGCGACGCGCGGTGCACTGAGGGGGCCCCGGAGCCGAAGGCCAGCCCGGGGGACGAGCCTCAGGGAGGGTGGAGGGCCAGCACCGCGGACGCCCCCCGGACTGGGGGACTGAGGGGTGGACGGAAGCCTGGAGCAAAGCAGAGGCGCGGCCGGGGCGAGGGTCAGGCTCCCGGACGGGCCGCGCCGGAAGCCTCTAGGACCCCCAGTGGCCGGAGGCTCGGCTGCCTTGCGCCCCTCTTCCCGTGCGGTGGCTCCCCGGACACCTGGCACCTCGGTTAGTCCTTGGGCGCGGCACAGCCGGTGAGCCCAGAGCCAGAAGGTGCCGGGGCGTCTCTGCGGGGTGGGTGGGCGGGGGGCCCGTCTGCGCCCACGGAGCAGCGAAACACACATATCCTTTTTATCCCGTAGAGGGGGTCTTGCTTCTCTCCAGTGCGCAGCCCCGCCGGGACTCCGAGGACCGGCCTTCTCCCGCACCCCCTCACCACCAGCCTCGCCCAGCTTGAGCAGGCCCTGCAGACCGGCCCCCCCAGCTGCCCACCACCCAGCCCTTCCAACCCTACACAAGCTTACCGTGTGGCCCAATTAACAAATGGTACCCAGCAAATCGCACCCAAAAGTTGCTCCGAGGGGTGTACTGAAATCTCCCCCATCCCAAGCACAAACGCACATCCCATCTCCTTTCGAGATTTTAAAAAAGACATGGTTTTAACATTTTAAAAATTTTCAAAGTGGTGCAGAAACACACCCTCCTTATTTACAAAGAAGGAATGGCGCGTTCCACAGAAGACCCAGCGTTGCTTGGCTTGGACGCCACCCCTCCCCATACCCTGTCCCCTCCCAAGCCGGACCGGGGTTGTTCTCCGGGAGCTCAGCCCACTGCAGGCCGTGACCTTGGCGGACCCCTTCAGGGGCCGCCCCCGCCGCACCGCATCACCGACCCCACGTGCCGTGGCAGTCTAGAACAGGGCGGGATTCGCGCCTGGCGCGCATAAACAGGAGCGGGTGGCGGCGTCCCTCGGGAGCATGGACACTCCAAATTCCCCTCCGGTGTCCAGATCTGCGTTTCCCTCCTCTTCGGGGGATCCTTTCCCATGGCGCTTCCTTTTGTTTTGGCATCGACCACACTGGGAGGCGAGTGTACATCTCTGAAGGCCGGGACCTCAGGGACGACCCTCCCAGCCGGGAAAGGTGGGCGCTGCTCTGCACCAGACACTGCCTTTGCAGGGGCTGACCCCCAGCCTGGCCGCGGCCCAGCCTCCTCGCCGCCCCACCCCTCCACCCCAGCGGCTGGACGGCCTTTCACCTCCGCCCCCTGGCTCCCGCCCAGCGCACAGGGCGCCTACCGCGTGGGGCCGAGCCCTCCAGATCCCAACCCGGTAGGCTGCTGCCCCGCCCCGCCGGCCTGCCCTGGCAACCGTTGCTAAGGGGCGTGGCCGAGCCCGGAGGTTCCCGCGGACTCCTGAATATTTTAGCATTCAAATAAGGCTCCGGCCTCGTTGCCATGGCGCCCCGGCCCCGCAACCCTGCCACCGGAAGAACGACCCCGAGTCGGAGTGAGCGCCCGGCAGCGGAGGGCGCCCAGGGCGGTGGCACCGGGACCGACCCCGCAGGTGAGAGCCAAGCACGCCTATGGGCTTTGGGCCGTCCCGGTGGTACCCCTAGATGTCCAGTCTGGTCCTTCAGGGGCCCCGCCCACACCCCTAGCCATGCTTCGAAGGGCTCAAGGCCCTGCGCCTGCGGGGGGGAGGGAGGCTGGGACCCAGACTCTGCTCTGGGTGTTTCCATAGTGGGGACCTAGGAGGGGCCAGGCCCTGCCCTCCGAGCCCCTCTACTCTGAGGTGAAGGGGTGGAGTCGTGCAGGGGACCCGGAGAGCTGATGACCCAGGCCAGGGGTTGGCATTAGCCTGTGGACACAGGCCCGCAGGTTCCCAGCTGGGGAGGTTTGTGGGGCTCCCAGAGGGGCAGAGCAGGGTGGGAGCAGGGCCATGAATGGACAGTTCCAGCCAGGGCAGGAATGGGAGGGGACAGTGTTTACAAGGGAGCTGCGGCTACCAGCCCAGGCCTGGCTTCTTGGACCCCAAGACCCTTGGGCTAGACAGGACCAGTACGCGGGGCAGGGGCAGGGTAGGACCTCTAGCGATCCGCTGTCGGGCACAGAAGGGAAGGCAGTGCGCTCAGCTCATGATGATGCCCAGAGGCATCCTGGGACTACAGCCTGACCAGCTTATACATCCAAGGCTGGGATGAGGGCAGGCAGCGCTTCCCGGGAGGCACAGTGGCGGGGGCCCTTCTGCCAGGTTTGGGCTTTTCACCAGCTGGAGAAAGGCAGACAGCAGAGGGAACCTGTGGAAAGAAATCCTGCCTGGAAACCCTGGGAGTCTGTATGTGGGGGCTCACCTGCACGGCCTTGACCTCCTTGGACCCTCAGGGTACAGATCACTTTCCAGATGAGGCCACTGAGGCACACAGAGCCTGAGCAGCTTGTCCCAGGGCTCAGCAGCCCCTTCCAAGGCTTCTGCGAAAGCCCCGCTGGCTGCTCTCCCAGCCCCAGGCAGGAGCGAGAGGGCACAGCTTAATGCATCCAGGGGGCTGAGAGAGAAGAGCAGTGCCGGCCTGTGCCCCCACCACACCCACCAATTCCTCCAGCGGGTGGGGGAGAGCCCCCCTTCCGCACATGCGGACACAGCAGGCAAGCACGCTGCCCGCAGAGGGCCCACTCGTCTGGGGTGCAGTGCTCACTCCAGAGAATGAGCTGTAGAACAGAACGTGTCAAACTTCTCGGGAAAGTAAATCCAGGAAGGGCAGGGGTAAGACAGGTGCAGTGGTCAGCGAGGCCTCAACCCAAGTTGGAGGGAAGTGCCCAGATCATTCCAGGCAAACTTCTGGCTCTAACCCTAGAGATGGCTCCAGGGCCAGGGGTCAGGCCAGGCATCTGCACCTTTAAGGGGCAATTCCAGGCACACCTCATGCAGGTGTCCAGGGACACACTGGACAACATCCCTTGGAGCCTGGGGCTGAGGGGGCTCCAGAGGGACAAGGTGCCAGGGAGGCCCACCCGTGAGAGACAGTACAGACTGACAGACCTGGGACCCCTTTTGGAGAGAGGATGGCATTAGTCACCACCTGACTGTTCCTCATCAGCCAGTCCAGGTCCCCCATCAGGATGATCAAAGGACCTGAGGGCCAGTGCCCATAGGGACAGCCCTGACCACCTCCACACCTGGCCCTATGGCCTCAGCCTGGCCTGTCCCAAATGCCCTGGCCAGGAGGCTACCATGGCTCTCTCCTGCAGGTGTCACCGAAGACACATGCTACTGCCTTGTCTGGATGTTTGACCCGTGGTGGGAAAAGGCAGCTGCCTCCAGGTGAGGGGCTCAGTGGGCAGAGGGATGTGGGGAATGCTTGAGAGCCTGACCCTGGGCCCCCAGGCCTGGAGATCATTGGTGGAGACACACAGCACAGGGCCTGAGCCAAGGGCTTGCTGCTGGCCCCAGCTGACAGGGCGAACATGACCTGGGGCCTCCCCTCAGACGCACAGCCTGGGCAGGACCTCAGATAGGGGAGTTCCTGCTGTGGACCCTGAAGGATGGGTAGAAACACAAGGAGGTGACCCGCCCAGACCCCAGTGGGTGAGAGCTAAGGCTGAGTGGGCAATGGTGAGGCCACCACGAGTCCCCTGGCAGGCTGAGACCGAGTGAGTGAGAGCCCCTTCAGAGCCAGGCAGGGTGAGCCAGGCAGCCCCCAGAGCCTTGCTGCGCGCGGTCCCAGCCAGGGGGAAGAGCAAAGGCTTAGTGGCTTTGCCCTCTGCCTGTCCACGCAGGTTGGATGTGAATGGCCCAGGCCTGGGACAGAGCCCACGGGCCTCGGCCAAGCGCGGCCACGGTCCCGGTGCGGGAGCTGAGCTGGCAAGGCCTGCAGACCCCCGCCCACAGAGCAAGGACCCAGGCCGCCCCAGGGACAGGTGTGCCGAGGGGCTGGACGATGAGTCCCTGTCACCTGCCCGGCTGGTGAGTGCTGAGGGGTGGAGGGCTTAGGCCACAGGGGTGCGATGGGGCAGCCTGGGCACGTCCAGCCTGCGCTCGATCGGCAGCCCACCGAGCCCTGCCTGACTGAGGGCCGCTTTCAGCCCCGCTTCGTCCCCAGAACTGCCTCACCCTCAGGGCCAGCCCCAGGGGCCTGGTGACACCGATGGCCCCCAGGCACTCAGGACGCCCGAGGGCGTGAGCTCGGCAGGAACTCCCAAGTGTTCTCCTGGTGCCGGGAACCACTCCGTGAACCCCAGAAGCCCCCTGTTGGAGTAGCGCCATTCTGGTGGGCGGCTGGGCGGCAGACAGGGCCAGGTGCACGGAAGGGGCAAACCTCCCCTCATCGAAAACACAAGCAAAGAGAGGGTCCCCTGCCGTCCAGGGCGGGCTGGCGAAGCGGCAGCTGCTCCAGGGTCCCACTGACTGTGTCGGGGGCAGCTGGGGAAGGCTTTCTCCCAAACCTGGTGGGGGGGTTGCTGCTGCCCCCCACTCCCATCCTGTGGCCCACTGGGAGATGCAGAGCCTTCTTGACTCCAGGTTCCCACCCAGCAACCCCTCTGGGCAACTCCACACCCACTGTTGGCCATGCTGAGGCGGCAGGTCCCACCGGGTCCAGGCACTGCCCAGGGTCCAGGCACTGCCCAGGCAGCCCTCAGGCCCACACCCACCCTTGCACAGGGTAAGAAGGTGCAGTGCCCGGGGAGGGGTCCCTTGGAGACTCAAAGGTGACATGCTCACCAGCATGCAGAAAGGAGCCTGGCTGCCTGAGGTCCCTGCCTGCCTTCCTGACCAGCTGACTCACAGAGAAGCATCCCACTGATCAGGGAAGGTGGGGGCGACACTCCTGCCGGGCTCCCTCCCCAGGCTCCAAGCCAGCTCCTCTGTGTGCACGGCCCTTCAGCCATGCCCACAGGCCCCTACCTTCCCAGGGGCTTGATCCAACTTGGAGTCCATCAGGACGGCCCTCCCACCAGCTGCTCAGCTGTGGGACAGAGACAGGCCCACCCCTGCACCGGCCAGCTCTGGAATCCCCTGTCCCTCTGCACATAGGAGGCCTGGTTCAGACACCACAGGTGGGCTTGTTAGAGGGGCCCTCCTGGAGCCACAGGGGACACCTGGCTGCACGGACTACAGGCTGACCTGCGAAGGCACTCCGGGCACTGGCTGACCCATGCACAGAGCTGGGGTCTCATCTGCTGGACAGAGCAGCTGGCTGGGGACAGAACTCCCTTCTCCGGACAGCAGGACAGGGAGGGTCCAGCCTGGCCGTGCCGGTCAGTGCCAGGAGCAAGGTGCGGGTAGGGGCAGGCCCCCCCACCGCACCCTAGCTGGACCCGGAGGGGGACCAAGCCTTGTCACCCACCTGGAATCACACGCTGGGAGCCAGGGCGGGAGCTGCACTTTCCTGGGGTTCACTGGACTCTCTGTTTCATTCCCTTTCCATTTTATGCTCGTTCGTGGAAGACAGTGCCCAACAGGGGGTGTCCCTGCAGAAGTGTGTATGGTCACTATCTTCCTCAGACGGAGGGTGGGGGATGTCCCTGCCGCTCAGAAGGCTTTGTACGGCCCGGGAGCCCTACAGAATCGGGCTAGTTGGGGTGCAAACAGCATCGTGACTCTGTTCCCGCAGATCCGCTTGGACACCCCCATCATCCTCGGGGCAGCGCCTACCCACAGCACGTCAGGTGGGCCCTGCTGACACCGAGGCCCCCCGCAGCTGTCCCTTGGGCAGCCTTCCCCAGCACCTGGGCCTGGCGCGTCTCCGTATCTGTCATCTGCGGACACACAACGCTGACCACAGACCGCCCAGGTTCTGGCTGCGATGAGGTGTCTGTCCTCAGGCTTGGGGTCTGCCCGGCAGGTTCCCACTGGGATCCAGGCTAAGGGGGCCATGTGGGGCAGCCCTGTTTATGGTCAACACCTGGGGGGAAGCAGCAGGTGAACCCAGGTGCACACTTGAGGGCTCCCTGGGCCAAGCCCAGCATGCATAAGGCCACCTGCTCTGGGGTCCGTGTTATCACTGGGCAGAAACAGACGACCGTTCGGATTCAGGGGAGCAGGGACAAGTGTGAGCAACGGCCCACCTGCCCCCACACCCCCCGAGCCTCCACACCGCCAAGTCCCCATTAACCACACATCAGGTGAGCCCAGCGTCTTGGGAGAAAATGTTTGCATTGGGCACATCTGAAGAAGGATTCGGGCAAGCATGAAGCCCAGTGTGGCCCCACGGCCAGCCTGCACGGTGGGAACAGCAGGGTGACTCACCAGCCTCTCCCCCTTGAGGAGGGGTCTGGGGGCCCACTGGACACATGTTTGGGCCCCACGTGCTGGGAACACACTACACCATAGATTGTTGTCCCTATCATGGCTTCTGTCCATCCTGGGGCCTCCTTCCTTCTCTGGCCAGCTCCTACCTGGAGAACACGGTCCCTGTGAGCCCCAGTCTGGGCCGTGGCTCGCTGGTCAGAGGTCAGAGGTCACCACACCTGATTTTCAACATGGTAGAGTCCAGTGACACCGGCTGCCAAGAGCCTGAGACGGGGTCTGGACACACCTCTCTGCGACTCAGCCACTGAAAACGGGGTCACCAGCTCCCTGGAGGCCTCCCCTGAGAGCCCCAGAGCCTCTGCAGGGGTAGCAGGTGCAGAGCACCCCAGCCTGCTCCCAAGACAGACCCGCACAGTCACCCGTCCTGCCGACCTCCTTGGCCTTTTCTTTGGCTGATTGGAATGGAGATGTGACCTTATCTTCCAGACCTGCGGTCCCACATCTCCGAGCGCCCTCCCTTCCCTCGGAGCCCTGTGTCTCCTGGAGCCTTACGTGACGAGTTCCTCACGCACGTTTTCTGCCATCCGGCCACCCCATGGGACACTCCATTGCCGCACGATGCACACATCTGTCTTTTCAGCCCCAGCAGCGCTCACATCGGCCTCCCAAACCGGTCCTAAACCCTCTGTTATATGGGGGCCCGTTCCATGGGTCTGGCGGGGACACTGGCCCTCAGGCCCAACTCTGCAGATGCCCCCCGCCAAGCACGGGTACTGTCTCTTTTCATACCCCGTGCTCTCATCCCCACCAGCCTGCGCCGTCTGCGGCTAAGGTCAGCAGAGACGAGGCAGGGAAATGTGTGCCGCCTGTCCCAGCCCCATGGCCAAGGGCAGGGACGTCACGGGGAGGGAGTGACCCCTGTCCAGTCCACACGACTGACCCGTCATCGATTTCTGCAGCGGGCCCTGGCCCAGGTAGATGACCTTCGACTGGTGAGCATGCTGGAAATGTGTGTCAACACTCGTGAGAACAGCCTGGGAAACTTCGGTGAGAGCCCCTCCCTGGCCACGCCACGCCCTCCCTGGCCACGCCATGCCCCCGTCCACGCCACGCCCTAGCGAGCTCGGACTCCTCTCTGAGGGCCCATCCACCCCAGTGTGACCAGCCAGGCTCTGGTCTTTGTACCCCTGCACCCCGCGGACCTGCCCTGTGCCCTACGAGACTGCCCTGCACCCCACAGACCCTTCCTACACCCCGCGGGTCCACCTGCACCCCTCTTTAAGGGATCAGGGGCTTTGGGGTACACGGGGACACCAGCCAGGGGTTTCTTGTGCTCTGGCACAGTGCTGCGAGCTGACAGAGGCGATGGTCTGGGGTGCCCGGGGCTGGCCCTGTGGCTCAGGGGCAGGACCCAAGCTGTGGTGACCCCACCCATGCCAATGAGGCTCCCCTGCTCCAAGCAGACTTGCGAGTCCCATGGCCTCTCGGCCTCCGGGTGGCCCGCTCCACTCAGGCATACCTCCCGCACCCACCTGAGGCCGAGGCTGCACCAGGACAGCCCAGTGGGGCACGGATGCCTCTGGAGGGTGCTGAGAGTGCAGTTGCAGGAGTGCGGCCTGGTCACCCACCGCTCCCTCCCATGGCGCACAGGGGTGCACCTGCCCAACCTCGGCCAGCTGAAGCTGAACGGCAGCTGCCTGGGCTCCGTGCGGTGAGTGCCCCTCTGGCCAGGGGCGGAGGGTCCCCACAGAAGGGCTCCTAGGTGTCCTGCGGTGTCCCTCTCCCAGCCCTAATGCCCACACTTCCAGCCTGACTGCATTGGATACATGCAGCTTGTGTCACCCGCCCCCAGCTGGGTGGAGGTCCATGCCGCCCAGGTGGTCAGTGTCAGGCCGACCACCCAGGTCAACAGACTGTGGGGTGCCTGGGAGGTGCCCCCGACCTTTCACAGAGGGTCCTGAGCCAGCAAGAGGTCTCGGGTGGGTGCCCCAATGCCACCCACGCCTTCAGGGTTTGGGGGCACCCCTGTACCACTTGGGCAGGGAGCCTGGGGGGGCTTAGGCTGGTCCCTGTCAGCCCTTGTGCCCAGCAAGACCAGCACGGCCTCACGTAAAACACGATAGCACTTTTTTTTTTAAGATTCTATTTATTTATTTGACAGAGACACAGCAAGAGAGGGAGCACAAGGGGGAGAAGGAGAGGGAGAAGCAGGCTCCTGCCGAGCAGAGAGCCCGATGCGGGGCTCGACTCCAGGACCCCGGGATCCTGACCTGAGCCGAAGGCAGACACTTAACTGCTGAGCCACCCAGATGCCCCAACAGCACTTTAATAATCAATTTAAAAGACAAAATTCAAAACTAAGGACAGATGAATGTCACTGGCTGGAAAGAACAAAGCCCAGTTACTCTCAGACAGTTTCAGGTGTTCAAGCAAAATGAGCTGCACAAAGACACCGCTGATTTGGGGCGCCCGGGTGGCTCAGTCAGTGAGGCGTCTGACTTTTGGTTTCAGCTCCGGTCCTGATCTCAGGTTCATGGGATCAAATCCCCCATGGGGCTCCCTGCTCAGCGGGGAGCCTGCTTCTCCCTCTGCCTCTGCTGCTCCCCCCGCTCAGGTGCTTACTCGCTCGCTCACTCCAACAACTACGTCAATAAAATCTTTAAAAAATCATCGAAAAGAATATAATAAAACACCTGAAGGCCTGGAAATGGAAGCAAAGAAAGCCAGAAGACCGCGTGGCCCCCAGAGCAGAGAAGCTGCTGTCAGGGAGCCGCGGCCTGGCGCGTTCCCACCGAGGCCGTGGGAGCGTCTGGAAACGGGGCCTCGGAGATGCCCCACATGCGTGGTTAAGCAATGTTCTGACAGCTTCATCGCATTTATCCTTCCTCGTGAAGCCGTACAGATTAGCTCAACGAGGAGGAAGGTACTTTGGGAGCACGAAAGCAGGAGGTCACAAGGAGCAGCAGAAGGCATTGAAGATTTAGGAAGTATGACCCACCACTTGTGACAACACAGAAGACTCAATTCCAGGAGAAATGATTCGATCACAAAGTACAAGAAAACCTGTTCTGTGCCTTGATGAGAACAGTGAGAAACATGATGCGTCTCGTGGTTCCTTCCGTTACCAAATGCGGAGGCTCGGCCACAGGACATTTGCTAAAGTCCACGGGCTGAAGGTGGACAGAAGTCCGTAAACGGAAACTGATTGAGTCTGACAGTCCGGGAAGCTCCCGTCACGACTTAGCTGGTGACAGCCGCGTTCAGGACGCTGGAATCCCAGGCAGGAGGGAAGCCTGGCTGGCCCGGGGAGGAGCGCACAGCTCCGGACCTCAGGGTCCAGACTGCGAGCCCCATGGTGGGCGCAGCCATTACTTAAAAAAACAAAAATCAAATCTCAGGCAGGATATCAAGAACTAGAAAACAGTTTTCAACGTAGTGTCTGTCTGTCCAGTGGAAGCTGAGAGAGAACTCGGCCCCGGCCGGCTCGGAGAACGCTGCTTGCCGCCCGCTAACGAGTTGTTAACTGAGCCGTGTGTGTGTCTCCCACCGACACCATCGGGGCTCGCTCCGCAGTCCCTCAGGAGGGGCCCGTCCACTCGCTGCTTCCTGGTCCCTGTGTGGCCTGTCCGGGCTTCACACGGCAAGGCGCCTCCCCACCCCCGTGAACCCCCCGAGCCCACCTTCATCTGAGCCGAAACTTTCGTTTTGGTCTGTTGCATCGATTTTGCTTGGTGATCGGGGTCTTGCTGAAGAAGCTCCTTCCCACCCCAAGGTCGGGGGCTGCTTTTCCTCTTACTCACTTTCATGGTCTCGCCTTTTCCGCTTGGGTCTTTGCTCCGACTCACCTGTGAGGTCGCCTTCGGTCGTGGCGTGAGGCTGGGACCCGGTTTTCCTTGCCGCCGTGAAGTGAGTCTGTCTTCCCGACACCCTCTGCCCCGCGATCCCCGCTCACCTGCGGGCTAGGGCGCCACTCTGCCCTTTCGGGGGCCCAGGAGTGGATGTGACTGCCGGCTCTCTGTCTCATCTGTTGGTCTGTCCCTGCCCCAAGGCCCCGCTTGGCGTTGGTGGGGCTCTGAGTCCAGTGATCCGCGTCTGATGCCCTCATCTCGGCTTCCTTTCCCCGGAGCAGCCCAGCTGCTCCTGAACAGGTGCCACACTTGGAGTTTACGAACCGATCTTGGGTCTCGCACACGGGACTCTGTCTGGAGTTCCTTTTGGGAATTACAGAAGATTCACGTGCTAACTTGGGTTATTTGCTAAGCCATCTTCATGCCCAAATATGCTATCACTCTCCATTCCTGCGTTCTTTTATATGCTTAAGAGCATCTTTCAACTTGCCTGTGAAGCTTGTTATCAGTTAGATTTCCGTCACAGAAACCTGGGTCCAGCCGTGCTCTGGGCCAAACCCAGTTCTCAGCGCTGAGAAGCCCGACCCCCGTGGAGCCCATGAGAAGCCCAGCGCTGGCTCTTGGGCTCGGTTCATTCAGCCGGTCTCCCCACAGCGAGTGAGCCCGTGTCTGACTCCTGCACGCCCCTCCCAGGACCCGACGCATCCGCAGGCTCAGGCATCCCTTGCGCTAGTGGCCGGGGGGGAATGTCAGATTTCTGCTGAGCAAAACCCCACGAACTGGCGGTGGGAGTCATCCCTGCCCAGTCGGAGAGGCCGGAGGTCAGGATCGGGGTGGACAGCCACGGCTCCTTCCGAGGCTGAGCAGGAACCCACCTCATTCCCCTGTCCTCCTGTGGGGCTTTGCTGGCTGGCCTCCACGTTCCCTTGACGTGCAGACGCAGCCCAGTCTCTGCCGTCTCGTCCATGCACCCTGGGTCTCCTGTTCATAAGGACCCAGATGGCACCAGCAGTACCATAAGGTGCATAAGTACCGTAAGGTACATAAGCATAAGGACCCACCCCAGTATGAGCTCTTTTTTTTTTTTTAATTAACATATAATGTATTGTTAGCCCCAGGGAGTGTGAGCTCCTCTTAACGAACTATATCTGCAACAACAGCAGCTCAGAATAAAGTCACATCCTGGGCTGCCGGGGCTTAGGGCTTCAACACACGCACATCGGTGGGGGTGCGGGAGACACAATTCATCCTGTGACAGGGATGCGACCTCCTGTGTCTACTCGTAAGAACAAGCAGGTTCCCGGCATCCTTCCTATGTTTTTTTGGGCAGAACCGTGGCATGTGCACACCCTTGAACACCAGCTGCTTGGAGGACCATGGAACTGGAACTGGCGTGGGCTCACCAGGACCCGTCCCCCCACCTTCCCCACGGCCACTTGGAATGGGGCAGGACACCCGCACTCTATGAAGCAAAAGTTCCCTTAAACCAGAACGAAGTAATTCCCAGACATTTACAGTAGTTTTATAACCATGAGTGAGGTCCTGTCCCTGCTGCATTTTCTGGTTGACTCTTACAAGCATACAGAAACATTATGTTGATTTGGAAAACATTTTTTTTTAAGATTTTATTTATTTATTTGACAGGCAGAGATCACAGTAGGCAGAGAGGCAGGCAGAGAGAGAGGAGGAAGCAGGCTCCCCGCCGAGCAGAGAGCCCGACACGGGACTCGATCCCAGGACCCTGAGATCACGACCCGAGCCGAAGGCAGAGGCTCAACCCACTGAGCCACCCAGGCACCCTGGAAAACCTTTTTTTTAAAAGATTTTTCTTTTTTACTTATTTGACACAGAGAGAGAAATCACAAGCAGGCAGAGAGAGAGGAGGAAGCAGGCTCCCTGCTGAGCAGAGAGACCGATGCGGGACTCGATCCCAGGACCCTGGGATCATGACCTGAGCCGAAGGCAGAGGCTTAACCCACTGAGCCACCCAGGCGCCCCCAGAACACTTTTTTTTTCAAGATTTTATTTATTTATGACAGAGAGACACAGCGAGAGGGGGAACACAAGCAGGAGCGGGAGAGGGAGAAGCAGGGAGCCCGATGCAAGGCTGGATCCCAGGACCCCGGGGATCATGACCTGAGCTGAAGGCAGACACGTAACCCACTGAGCCCCCCAGGTGCCCCTAGAACACATGTTTTAAATCAGTGAAACATGGCTGAGTTTCCCCACGGGCTTTGTATCTGGCAAGAGTGCGTCTTCATTTTCTCCTTAGTAAAACTGCCAAGCTCGTATTAATTCAAATGTGTGTTAATTCCGTTGGAGTTTCTGTCTTGGTGAGGGTCTGATCAGCATGTCGAGGGCCGACTTTCACTTCCAGCCCTCATGCTTCGTCCTCGTGCCTTCTAGCACGGTCTTCAGTATCAGCAAGACAGCCGCAGGCACCGTTGGTGTGCGTTTTACCTGAATGGGCGTGTGTGTGAGTGTCTGTGCCCCGTCAGCACGGTCAGACACCGGTGAGTCGCCTTGAGGCCCCCAGGGCACGGGGCACACTCAATCGCCGAGCCCTGCAAGCGCCGAAACACGCAACTACGATTCGCTGGGCATTTTCACGCCCGCATTCGCGAGGGACACCCCTTGCCCCCAGCGTTGTGCATCTCCGGTTCCGGGGTCAAGGCCCGACCCCTCTTCTCCTTCTTCCCGGCTGCTCTAACTTTCAAACTTCTTGTATGAGAAATCGTCGTGCAAGATCGAGCGCCTATTCCATGATGGCTCGTTAGAACTTACTCTCAAAGACAGTCCGGACCTGAGGACGCAGAGGGTTGCCGGGAGGCCGGCGTCCAGTGTCCCTCTTCTTCGGGTGCTGCTTTCTCTGGTTCCAAAACAGTGGGCATGTGCTCTGCTTGCAGGGAGCTCCTGTTTCTTTCACTACTGCTCCGCCGGCGACCCCCCTCCTCTCAGATGCTGTCCGGGCAGTCACCCTTCTTCCCCGTCGTCAGGCTGGAGGTCGTCCACTAACGTCCCGAAGAACGCAGTCTGGGCTCCGACAGCGCCCCCACGTTCCGTCTGGCTGTCACGACTTTCATCCTGGCCTTCATTATGTCTCCTCTTCCTGTTCTTTTTGCGGTTTGGTGGTGTTCTTTTTCTAGCCCTTGGAGCTAAAGGCCCAGCTTCATCGTTGTAGCACTTTCACTGTTTTTTACGTAAATGTGTGGAAGGCTCTTTCTCTTTACGTACCCCTTCAGGCAGGGTTCACAGATTTTGGATGCTTTGTTGTCAGTAGTTCTAAATATTTGGTAATTTTCCTATTTAATGTGAGATGAGGCAACATCTACTCGTTATTCCCCAATCTGTATCTTCCATAAAAAGGGGACTCCCCATTTTCAGCTGGGCACGTAGTCCCCAGACTCTCCAGCAGCACAGACAGAACGAAACAATAACAGCGGCTCAAACACGAAGACAGACTTGACGGCAAAACTGCGGGAGGCCTTGTCGAGAGGCACGGGGGCGCCTGGGGGCTCAGTGGGTGAAGCCTCTGCCTTCAGCTCAGGTCATGATCGCATGATCGCAGGGTCCTGGGATCCAGCCCCGCATCGGGCTCTCTGCTCGGCGGGGAGCCTGCTTCCTCCTCTCTCTCTCTGCCTGCCTCTCTGCCTCCTTGTGATCTCTCTCTGTCAAATGAATAAATAAAATCTTTAAAAAAGAAAGGGAGATCGCACAGGAGACGGGAATGACAACCACGAGCCCAGCTCTCCATGCGTGCACAGAGTCTGGGGGCACCCGTGGGACGGAGGGCCTGACCCGTGCATCCGCTGCAGAAGGAGATGGAAACCACAGAACAGAACGGAAGCTCAAAGACTCAGGAAAACTCATTGGGCATAAAAGAAGACTTTCAACTCCAGACTGGAAGAAGGCATCGGAAGCGACCGGCCAGCAGCACACCGAACAAACTCGCCCACGTGAGGATGGCTCTCGGAGGCGGCCGAGGAGATAGACCACCTCGTCCCTCAGGAAGAAGAGGAATGATGTCTTCCTGAGTCTGCGCCACAGACACACTCAAAACCAGAGGACAGGACCGTGGAAAAGAGGCATGAACCGGGACCTGCATGCGCGGCCAGCGGCTCTGAGGGAGTGAGACCAAGGACAATCACGGGGTCAAATTAACCCTCTTGAAGAAGTCCCTGGACACAAATCTCAGCCAGTTCAGAGGCAGCGGGAAAATCCACTTGGGGCAACAGGCTGTGGATACACGAGGCGTCTCGGTAACTGGGAGGCACAGACTAAGGGGTCCTGGAGGCTAGGGGACGCTGGTCAGGTGGGAAGTGGGTCAGACGTCCCTGGGGAGCGTGTGCACTGGAAGAGGGGCCCCGCGCATGTCATCATGTGTCACGTGGGCACTTGAGCGGGGCGGGGGAAGGGCGAGGGCCAAGTGCCCCGTGCGAGGGTGCAGGGTGCGCCCCGGGGAACACGGGGAGACACGCAGCCCGCCCCAGCGTGGGGCACGTGCCAGCGTGGGCGCCGGCACAGGTCCGCTCTGCCCCCAGCGCCGCCCCCCACCCCCTCGTGCCCCTGCAGGGGAGCCGCCCACGCCAGGGCCCCCAGTGGCTCAGCTCTTCCCCGCAGGATTCCACACCGAGGCTCCCAACCTGAATGCCCGAGAAGCTATTAATAGTATAATCGGAATGCCAGGGGCTCTGCAGCACGAGAGGGAAAGGTCAAAACGAAGGGTCCCGGAGGACACCAACAGGGCAGGGAGGGGCGTAGGACTTCCAGACTCCTTCAGCCGATACGGTGAGCCCCACAGAAGACGGGGCGTCTCGGTATCTTCAGAACCAGCAGAGCAGCGTGAGAAAGGGTCAGAAAGCAATCGGACTCCTCAGATGCTAACGTCAGAACTAGACAATGTCGGGGCCAGGCTGGAGTGAGGAAATGGCCCAGAATGCGGAGGGAAAGGCCACAACCGGTAAGGGAACAGAGAAGACAATGGTATGGGGGTCGTTCTCAGAGGACCAACACGTGAGTGGCACGGACAGGGAGACACAGAAGGAACGCCATCAAGACCATCCCAGAAGCCAATCAGAAGGACCTGAACACCGGACCGGCGCCCTGTCAGGGGACACTGAGGACAAGAGGACCCCACAGGCAGAGGTGGGGCCCAAAGAGCCCTGGCCTGCCCATCCACAGCGGAGAGCGAGGTGGCAAGGACAAGTCCAGGGCTTGGGCAGGGGCCTGACCGTGGCAGGGGTGGAGGAGGTCCTGCGGGCAGAGCTGGCTGGTGGAGGGTTTGTATGTGGGGAAGCCGTCCACAAGAAAGGCCAAACAGACGAAGGGAGAAGCTCCTGGGCTGACCCCATTGGGGAAGGGGCCGCCTTGCCCACCCCCACTGCAATGGGCAGCAGGTGGGGCCCAGCCAAGCTGTCCAATGCAGGTACCACCCCCCTCTTCCCCCCACCACCAGCCTCAGGCCCTCCAGGGGCAGAAGAAAGCGGATTTAGCCCATGCTTGAGACCAGGAAGTGGCAGCAAAGAGGGAATGCAGAGGGGCAGGGGCTCCAGGGGCCCCTTCCATGGCCTGGAGGGTACCACACATGAGCCACGGCTCACAGGCACCCCTGCACCTGGAGAGAGCCAGGGGTGGGTGGTGGATGGGCATGAGGCGTGGCACAGGGCCTTCATGGACACGGACATGGCCCTCCAGCCCTAGACAGCGCTGACCAGCCAACCCTACCCTCTACAGAGACCTGGGCACTTCCCTGGCCCACTTGCAGGTGCTGTGGCTGGCTCGCTGCGGCCTGACCGACCTGGATGGCATCGGCTCCTTCCTGGCCCTGAAGGTGGGTCTTTGGTGCCCTGGGCTGGGGAGACGGTGCCCGGCCAAGTCCCGGCTGAGCCCCCTGATGCCCTAGGAACTCTACGTCTCCTACAACAACGTCTCAGACCTGAGCCCGCTGTGCCTGCTGGAGCAGCTGGAGGTGCTGGACCTGGAGGGCAATAGTGTGGAGGACCTGGGGCAGGTGTGCTACCTGCGGCTGTGCCCGAGGCTGGCCACACTCACCCTGGAGGGCAACCCGGTGTGCCTGCGGCCGGGGCCCAGCCCTTCCAACAAGGTGTGTTTCTGGGCCCCCAGCAGCACGTGCACCGGAGGGGGAGGCACTCTGGGGTCCCCCGCGGTCCCAGCAGCCTCTCTGCCCACCTGAGCACGGGCCACATCCAGGCTGGGCAACAGGGGCAACCCCAGGGCACATCTGCAGGGCACAGCCCGCCTGCACCTGGAACTTGCCCACCATAATGATGCTCATCCTCTTGTATCGCTGGGGACCCTCTGGGCCCCAACCAGACCCCACAGAGCCCCCAGCCCGTAACACAGCCCTGTGGGGTCTGTTCAGACAGCACATGGACTCGCGCACGTGCGCAGGCACGCCGGCGGAACCCTCTCCATCCCCTGCAGGCCTGGGCGTGCCCCCAGTGGGAATGCACTCACACCTGGGGGCTCACCACAACCTCCACAGCCGCACCCCCCAGCACTGCCCCTGCACACCCGGCGCTCACGCTTCCTGCCCTGAGAGGCGTGGCGCCGTGCGGGGGCGGGGGGGCCCATGTAAGGTGGCTGCCCAGCTGGGCCGCAGCTCTGAGCTCAGGGCAGTCCCACTGGCCAGAGGACACCACCAGGCCCTGGCTGTGAGCCTGGAGAGTGAGCTTGCATGCGGGTGAGAGCCCAGGGTCCCCAGAGTCCCTGCTGGCTCAGAGTGACCCAGGCCAGCCCGGCAGGGTGGGGCGGCATCGCCAACCCTCAGCTCCCCTGCCTTGCCCACAGAGGGCCTGGAGAAAGCCCCACAGGCCAGAGCTGGCCTGAAGGGCCCCCCGGACCCAGGCCCGCCGCACCCTCCCCCCTGCAGGTGCTCCGGGGCTACAACTACCGGACGGAGGTGCGGAAGCAAATTCCCCAGCTGCGGGTCCTGGACGAGGCGCCGGCTGCGCACCCAGGCCGGTCGGCCTCCCGGAAGCCGGGCCAGGACTGGCTCCTGGTGAAGGAAGCCATCAAGGCAGGCAGCGTCCGGGACGGCCTGCTCCCTGGGCTGGGTACGGCAGCCGCTCACCAGCCCTCTGGCAAGGGCTGCCTCACCCAGCCTGGACCCCTTCCTGGCTGAGCTCCAGAAGAGGTTGCCAGCCCCCACCATCCCCAGGGAGAGAGCTCTCTACCCCCAGCACCCCCCTAGGCCTCGTAGAGATGGAGAGCCACATCTCATATCCCATCTTGGCCTTAACCTTTTGTTCCCAGAGCCCTGCACGCTTGCCCCCAGGCCATGAGCAGCACCTGGTGGGGCGCGGACCTCCAGACAAGAGATGCTGGGTGGCAGGGTCCCTGGTCTGTGGACAGTTCTGGCGGGGGGTGGGGCTCTTGGGCTGGCCAGCTGGTGTGGGTTTCCATGACCTCTGATTTTGACCCTCGGACAGATTGTCCCCATGGAGCCCCCATTCAGAGACTCAGCTCCAAGCTCTCCTTGCCTGAGACCCAGCCATGGGCCCCCAGGCCATGGCCGCTCTCCGTACTGGTCAGTGAGGGTCCCCTGCCTGAAAGCCTGCTTCCCAAGGACCCAGCTCCAGAGGGGGACACAAGCAACCTCACCCATGGTAAGGAACCCATCTCAGCACGAAGCTGACCCTGTAGCCCTCAACCCCAAAGCAGACCTGGCCACACCCTCTTCCGCAGGGGCTAGTCGAGTCCTCTGCGGGAACCCCACCAAAGGCCTGTGGGAGCGTCGGCACCAGTGCCAGGTAGGCCTGCTATCCACAGCTGGGTCAGGACTCCAGGACATCTGCAGGGGACCGGTATCCCAACCTGACAGTCCCCTGCCCCACAGCCACTGCCGGCCAGAGGCTCCAGCTCTCTTACAGCAGCCAGAGCAGCCCTTCTGTCTTCAGGGGGCTCCCCGCCCAGCCCCCTTGAAGGCTGTGACCTCAAGCCAGCCCCCTCTCTCGCCAGGCCTGGCCGGTTCCAGAGCAGCTACGCCCATCCAGACTGAAGGACCTGGCTGCCGGTACCCCCAGCCCAGGGCCCGATCCTGCGGAGAGCAGTGAATCCCCGGCCTTGGCTAGTCTTCCGGCCTGCAGGGAGCTGCGCCTGCGGTGAGTAGCCCCCCACCGCAATCAAGACCCACCATCGCGTGTCCTATGCGGTGGGAGGTCGTGGCCGGGGACAGCCTTGGTACCAGGTGGGCGGGAGGAGCGGGCCACGGGAGCCTGAGGTTGGGGGATCAGCCCAGGGGCACACTCATCTGGGACGGGCTCTAAGGGCAGGGCTGCAGGCCCCTCCCCCCACTCCAGCCCCCTCCCTGGTAGGTCCCTGGAGCCCCAGCGGGAAGGTGCCGTAGCCCCCCGTGGCCCACGGAAGGACCAGTCTAGGCCCAAGACTCCCTCCGGCACCCTGTGCCCGGTCCCAGGTATCGAGTGACCCCAAACACTGCCCCACACCAGCATTCATCAGCTTGGGCCCCTTCCCCAGCGGGACTCAGGGCAGTCCTCTCCTGAGGGGGGCACTGCTTACACTCAAGAGCTTCCAGCCCCAAGTCCTCCTCCCTGAGCCCACGGGGTCACAGGGGGTTGTGAGCGGGGAGTCTGGACCGGAAGTGGGCAGGGTGACAATGAGTGGCCAGGACAGGCCCACTGGGCAGGGAGCAGAGCACAGGCCAATGCAGAGAGAGGCCACCAGATGGGCCGGGAGACTATGGTGGGGAGGGTGCTGCTCTTACTCTGCTCCCGGGGCCTGTGCTGGGCTCAGAACACTGGCTCCAGACAGACCATGGCTGAGTGGGAGAAACACAGGAAGGACCGCAAGCCTGTGGAGGCTTCCCAAAAGAAGGGTCAGGATTGACTGGTAGAACTGAGTGCGCACGCCTGGGAAGAGGTCTTGTAAGCAGGGGGCTTTGGCTGAATGGCTCTCCTTCGCGGTGGGGAATCCAAAGGGCCAGGACGGAGCAGGGACACGACAGACAAAGCCTCTGGCCTCCGTGTGCTGGCAGGTGCCTGGGGGGAGGGGCCGAGAGGGTGGGCCCTGAGACCAGCTAGTCAAGTGCTGTCAGTTATGGGGGGCGGGGCTTGAGGGAGAACAGGCAGGGCAGCCTGCTGAAGGAGTGATGACAGACAGTGGGGACTCAGGGAAAAAAGGTACCAGAGCCTCCTACTCCAGGCCAGGTCCAAGTAGGCACAGGGCGACCATGGCTATTCCATCCAGTTTGCCGGGGCTCACTCTATAGAGAGGCTTAGAACCTGGCCCGGGGACACCCTTGGGGCTGGGATCCAGTGACCCAAAACCAGAACCCAGGTTTTGTGGCCTCTGCATCCCCAGCAACTACCAGCCGTCACAGGGCTGCAGAGACACAGCTTCCGAGGGGAGCAGAGGAAATGGAAGAGAGGGTTGCTGCCTTGGGGGGGCGGCTGCCTTGGGGGGGCGGCGGCCTAGGGGGAGGAGCCACATGGACATTGCCCCCTTGCCTGTGGTGACCCCCACCACACCTAGTGATCCCTATGGGGTCCCTTGTCTGACATGTTGTCTTTCCTTGTTCTCCAGAGCCTTCCAGGACCTTGGGCTATAACCTGACACCCTCTCCCCCCAAGATGCCCATGCCTTCTGATTCTAGCAGCAGCTCCTGGGGCTCCACCGGCCTGCAGTCCGGGAGGCGGAGGCTCAGAGCCCTGTGTAGTTTAGGGCCTGGCCTGGGGCAAGGGCCTGGCCTAGGGCAGGGATTGGCTACAGTGACGGCCCCTCTGAGAGCCCTGGAGGTGACTTCAGGCCCAAGCCCTCCAGCCCAAGGATGTCCAGCCCCAAAGCCAGCAACGGATCCAGCAGCCAGACCCCCTGGCCTCCCGTGCTTGCCGCACCTGAACCCTATCACCCCAGCCCAATTCCACCCCTAGTGTAATGCCCCATCCACTGCCAAGGGCCAAGGAGCCCCAATGTGGTTGTGGGAGCCCCATGTGAACTCTGGCTTCATGGAACACAGAGCATCTTGGGGGGGGGGTGTTGGGGGATGGGTAATGGGCTTGAGGAAGGAGAGACCCTTCTTGGTGGCGGGGAGTGGGGAGTTGGGATCTCCAGCTGCAGGCACAAGAAAGAGCCCAGGCTAAGAGAGCGCAGGTCCCCAGCACAGGCCCTGCTGCCGGCTCCTTCCAGGGAGGCCCACCAGCTCTCTGGCAGGCCCTCTCCAGATGCCAGGGTGCGGCCAGGCCTCCCATCCCCGGGGGGTGGGGGGTCATTTGCGCAGTTCCTCGCCCACGCAGGGATGGGGCAGGGTATCCCAAAACCAAGCAAACCCTTCTCAACTCTCAGGTGTACATGAATGCGCTTTACTTCGTAGGCGACGTTGGCTCAATAAACGCTGCCGCCAGCACGGCCCGCCTCCCCCGCCTCTCTCCCAGCGCCGCCCCCTCAGCCCCGGCGTCCGCCCGGCGCAGCCTACAGCCCCGCTCTCCGGGCGGCGGTGACCGGCGGGCAGGGGAGGAAGCGGAAGCCGTATCTGCTCTCAGCCGCGCTCTGCACCGACAACGCCACCATTGGGCAGCCCCGGTCCACGCTCTTGCAGCACACCTGGGGGCGCGGAGCCTCAGAGGCGCGCGGGGCCAGGGCGGGGGCCTGCGCGGAGGAGGGGGCACGGCCGGGAATGGGAGGAGGCCAAGGGGCGCGCGCACGCACTCACCCGGACCCTGGGCTCCTTCCTAGCCTGGCAGTCCTCGAGGCGCAGCCCGGCCTCTGCGGGGAACAATGACCGCGTGGGAGGGGGGGTCCTGCCGGCCTCCCCCTCCTCGCCGGCCCGCCCGCCGCGCACCGCGCGCTCACCGGGGATGGTGGGCAGGAGCTCCGGCGCCGGCGCCTCGGCGGCCTCGGACGGCGCTGGCACCGCCCGCGGGCGGAAGGTCTTGCTGGCGCTCAGCCGGGGGAAGAGGCCCCGCGTCCTGGTGGGGCGAGGGGCTCGTGAGATCCGAAGCCCGCCTGCGGGAAGGGGCGGAGGTGGGGGGGTGCGGAGCCTGGAGAGGCCGGGACCTGGGGAAGCAGGGACCCGCGGAGCCCACGTGGGCCTCCGCCGTCTGGCGGGGGCCTCCTGCACCCTGCCTGCCCGCAGCTGCCGAGGGCCGGGCCTCTGCGTGCCGGTGTCAGCCACCAGCCCGGCCTCTGAGAGCGGGAAGCGGTCTATGGACAAATCGGTGTTGTCAGCGAAGATCCTCGAGGCGGGGGACACGCAGTGGGCGGCCCGATGCTCGCTCAGGACCTACGGGCCGGCCGGGAGAGGCACGGGGGTCACCTCCGTCCACCGGGGCTCACTCCCACCCCACCTCTAGCTGGGATGCACACTGACCTCGCCCTTGGGGTTCAGGAGGAGAGTCACACAGCCCCTGCTAGAGTGGAAGTGCACGGGCTCCTGGCCCAAGGACGAGGGCAGGTGCTTCTTCATGCTGCGGGGCCCCTCGCCCCAAACCTGGTGGACATGGCCAGGGGGTGGGTGAGCAGCGGTGCGGGCCTGAGCCGAGGCCACCGCGGGGTTGGGGGGGGCGGAGGGGCACACCGTGACGTGGTGGCGCGGAGGCAGCAGCGTGCGGGGTGGGAAGCGGTACATGCACACAGGAAAGCCCCGTTCCCGCTGCTGCAGCGTGAGGCCACCCAGGTCCGCGGTCTCCTCCGGCGACTGGTTGAGGACACGCACGAACCTCTCCCGGGCACTGACTGCCACAATCTTCAGGCAGGAACACCCTGGGCTGGGGGGAGGTGTGAGGAGGGCAGGTGCGCTACGAAGAGAGGCTTGGCCACCCCTCCAGTGCGTCCTGGTTGGAGACCCCCTCCTGCCAGGACCCCGCTGGGTCACCCCTCACCTCCAGGAGCACCCTGAATGCGGGTGCTCAGAAGCTACACAGGGCTTCCCGGTCAGGGTCAGGACTGTACTACCTGGCTGGTCCCGCTGAGCCATCCTGAGATCCAGGAAAAGACCTGTTGGAAGGGGCACCCCGTACACTGCACGCACTGTGGACATCTCCCGCGAGGCCAGACTGATGCTCAGCACCCCACAGGTGCACTGGGGAGAGGCACAGCTCTGGAGCTCAGATCCAGAGCAGGAAGGCTGGACCCGGGAGGCTGAGGGAAGCAGAGGGAGAACTCCCAAGTACGGGGGGTTGGGTGGATAGCCAGAGTGCACAGGCAGCAGCAGGTACCCTCCAAGACCACCCTGAGCCCCAGGGATGAGACTGCAGTGGCCTCAGCGACCTTGCATGAATACCGAGCTGTCGGGGGACATGCTATTAGGACTTTGGGCAGAGATCACAGCCTTGCAGGGGGTCAGTAACTGGGGAAAGCTGCTACGCCCCACCTCCAGACTGTGCCTGCATTTCCCTGCTGAGGCTCCTGGAGCTGGCCGCCGTTAGCTCCTCACGGCTTGGCGCACACGGGGGGTGCCCTGTCACCTTCCGCACACAATAACGCTCAGCCAGCTGGCCACTGCTGGAGTCGGAGTCCGCGCCCCCGGAGCTGCTCGTGTCCATGAAGGGCAGGGAACTCCACTCGACACTCTTGAGACGCTGCTCTGTCCCCGATCTGCGCAGCTCCGAGCTCCACTCGCTCGACAGTGGGGCCTTTGCGGGTGGCAGGGGCCGTGGGTGCCTGTGGGCCACAGTCTGCTGATCGGCTTGCGGAGGCTGCCTTTGACTTCTAAACCCCAGCCCCACGCCCATCTAGCCCTCCCCCAGGGGGTGGGGCACCCTGGTACCCCGGGGGTGGGGGGAGGGGAAGGGGCTCCTGGAAGGTCTGTGAGGGCTCAGGAGCCCTTTCCCCTCACTGTGAACCCCGTCCGACAGATGGGAGAGCTGACCTTGGAAGGTGAAAGTGACTTGCCCACGGACACTAAGGGTAGAACTTGGACTCTGGTCCACATATGCCAAGGCACTTCCCGCCCCCCACCCTGCACCCCTGGAGGAGTGCACAAGGAGCAGTTACTTCGGGTCTGAGCTGGACTCCATGTTGCTGAAGAGGTTGGGATACCGCTGGGCAATGCTGTTCCAGTCCACGTCCTCCAGCCGGAAACCCTGGTCACGAAGCAACAGGCACGTGGCCCTCCCCTCCCACAAGGCTGCTGGCTATGAGAGCACGTAGGGGACCTTGCTCAGCTCTCTTACCTCCCCAGTGGAGGGGCCCTGTTCACCCTCAGAGACGTCATTGAAGTCCATCAGGGTTTCTGCAGTGACCACCTGCGCACGGGGAGCGGAGACCAGTGGACAGGGGCTGGGGAAGAGAGGCGCTCTCCTTTGACCTCGCTAGGCACAGGTTCACAGTGGGTCAGGTGGGTGGAACCAGGGGGCTCCTCCCTGCCCCATGGTCCTGAGGGGAGACAGGCTTCCCGGGCAGGCCAGCCCCACCAAAGGACCGGCAGGAGAGACAATGGTTACCCAGGGGCCATCCGAGGAGGGCTGGGGAGGGGAACACAGGAGGCGAGTGCGGGGGCCGAGCGGGGCGTACCTCCACACTGCCGGTGGAGGAGCGCAGTATGCGCCCCACCCAGGAGGAGCGGGCCAGCTGCAGGAGGCAGGACTTCTGGAAGGCCTGCAGCTCAGCCTCCAGCTGCTGCATGGTGGTCGTGGTCTGCAGCAGACGTTCCTCCAGCTGGGTCTTCTCCTGCTCCCCGAGAGTGCATAGGTGCGCAGGGTCTTCTCCAGCTGCTGACCCCCCAAGGCCAACCCCTACCTGGGCCCTGCCCCTCACACCAGCTTGGGTCCCCTCCCCGACTCCCTGGTCGCTCCTGCCCCTCACCAGCTGGGCCTGTTCCTTCTGCTTTTTCAAGTCCAGAGTCAGCTTTTGGACCTGATTTTGCAGGAACTTTTCCTGATTACGTGCACTCCTGGGGGAAGGGGCAATCATAGCAGCCCCTGCCTCGAGGTCAGCAGCCAAGGAAGGGAGGAGGGGCCCCTCTTCCTTGACACTGGGTGCCCAAGGGCATAGGGTTCCAGTGAGCCAGGCCAAGTCTGGCTCTGAGAGGTCTGGGCTGCAGGTGGGGTCTAGATGCAGCGACTCCCAGTGCACTCGGAGTCAGGGGAGAGGGCCAGGCTTCAAGTGAGGCTTAAGGCCAGAGTAAGAAGTTACAATGTCAGTCAGGACCGGTGGTTGGGGATGGGGGTCAGACAAAAACCAGTTCGGGCCAGGACAGAGGCGGGGTTGGGCTGGGGAACTAGCACTTTGCTGGTCACCTCTCAGGAAGTCCAGCCACCTCACGCAGGACGTGGCAGTGCCGGGCCTCCTGGCGGTTCTGGAGAGCCCACCGCAGAGCCTGGATCTCCAGCTCCCGTTGGCCCCACAGCAGCCGCAAGGTGCGAGTGTCTAGAGACTCAGGGGCCAACCTGCAATGCCAGTGATCAGGCCCTGTCCCCTAGCTGGCCAGGCCCAAGTGGCTGGCCACCCATCCCTCCCTTCCTTACTGTAGGTTGACGGAGAAGACCACCCGTGTAGAGCTGGGCTTGGTGTCCTGGGCGCATGTGGGACCCCCCGGCTCTTGAGGTGTGCCCACAGGAGGCTCCAGGTGGGCGCTGACCGGCTCTTGGTCCACCTGGGATAAGGGAGTCTTTTTCTCGGCTCCTTCATCCTCTTGGCAAGACTCAGGCGCCATTCTCGGTGTTCCTGGGGGAGCTGCGAGAGAAGGTAGGACTGTCATCCTTGTGTCCTCTGTTTGGCTACGCCTGCGGGGCTCTCCTTACAAGGCCATGCGTGTGTGTATAAGTCTGACAGTCCTAGACAGCACCACTCCAAAGAGGTCTGTGTGTGTGTCTGCATGCGTGTGCACATACCCCACAGGACACTAGACTGCTGGTCACATGTGTGCCCACATCTGTATATTTCTGACCAGGACAAGGCAGCAGGTCACCCCCAGGCAACATGTTACCTGAGTGGACATTTCCTGTTGTCATCCCCATCACCCCTGCCTTCTAGGACCTGAGGTCCTATCCCTCAACCTAGAGCAAGAGTCCCCAGAGGGACTGGTCCTTTGCCTGTGATGCCCCCAGGCCCAGGGCCTTACCCCAAACACTCTCCTGAGGCCTGAAATCCAAGCGGGCCTAAGGAAAGAAAGGCTCTAGAGTGTTGCCATGGATACCAGCACCCAGAAGGGGAGGGGCTGTTTGTTACCAGGAGCTTCCAGGGAAACCCCAGACCAGGGCCCTTAGGGAGCCTTGGGCCCACCTCCCGACCCAGCCGGAAGGAGAAACTGGAAGGCTGGGTTGTTGCCCAGGTGGCCTTCGCAGGCTCAGGGGACCATGGAGCAAGGAGCAGGCCCTGCCATGCTCACAGACTCACAGACAGTCACACACTCAGTCTGCCACCCCAGCCAACCTTGGGGAGGCTCCCATAGTCCTCACTGTGGCAGCAGGCAGGTACTGGGGGCACGGCTGCCTGGTGTAGGGGGGCTTACCCGACTCTAGCCATCAGTGAGCCCCCCAAGTGCTTCCCACAGCATCTTCCCACTCAGAGGCTGACGCCCACCTACCTAAACCCCAAGTCAGAAGCCGGTCCTTCTCCAGTCCATCTCCCACCTTGGGGAGCCCTGGGGACAGCCTCCTAACTATGACAACGGCTCTCTCTGCCCCAGAACACAAGTGAGGCACCAGAGCCGACACACAGGCCAATGTCCTCCAGCCTTCACCTCCCCCTTCCCCACTTTCGATCATTCCTTAAGATCCTCAACTCTGCTTTTCCCCGGGACTTCCTGAGCTGGGGAGGACCCCCCGTGGCCCATTGTGAGGAGGCAGAGCAGGCTCCCCACGCCCGGTCCACAGACAGCACGGAGGCTGTGAGGGACCCTGGCTGCTGGGCTGGCTGGGGTTCTCGGGCTCAGGGTGCCCACGTGTGTCCACAAGTCGCAGGGGCGCCGGGCCCCACTGGGGGCAGGGAGGGGTGCGGGCAAAGAGCCCAGGGTCTTTGTCTTGCTCTGTCCCCAGCAGCTTCAGAGCAGCCTTCTCCCCCATCAGGACCACCGGGCTGGCGGCAGCCAGAGAGGGCCCGCGCCCGCCACCCGCTCCCGCAGCGCCCCCGTCCTCCGGACGGAGCCGGGTCGGGGGGCGAGGGCGGTCCCTGGCCTTGCGGGCCGCGCCCGCCCCTCTGCGTGCAGAGACCGCGGGGTCCCAGGCCGGTGCCCCCTCCCTCGGCAGGAGACGCATGGGACTGGGAGGCTTCCGAGGAAGCGGGCCCGGAAGCGGAGCCAGACACCTGTGCGGCGCGCCGCCAGCCGGCCCGGAGCCCCTCCGCGTCGCTCGCGTCTTCGGGCGTGCGTGGACGAGGCCCGGCCCGCCCCTCCGCGCCGCCGAGCTCCGCCCACACCTGGGCGCCGCCGGGGGCGGGGCGGGCGGGGAGCCAATGGGAGGGGCGGGGCGCAGGCGGGGCGGCCAATGGGCGTTGGCTCAGGGCGGGCGGTGCGACCCTGCGAGCCAATAGGAGGGCGAGGGGCGGGGCCCTGGGGCTGCGGGCCAATGGAGTGGCGAGCCGGGGCTCGCCCGCGGCGCTGGAGGCGGCAGGTTGCGGCGGCGCCGGGCTCCGGGAAGCAGCCAGTTCGAGTCTGGGTCCCCGAGGCCAGCGAGCGCCCAGGTGAGCCGCGCAGGGACCCGGGTCCTCCCGCGTGCGGGGCGCGGCCTCGCGCGGCGACTCCGACGGAGGGACGCGGGCTGGGCCGCCGTGGGGGCCGCGCCGCACCTGCAGCGGCCCCTCGGCGGCGACGGCGGCCGCGGGTGGGGGGCGAGCGCCGCGGCTGGAGGGAGCGGCCAGGGCGCTGCTCGCCCCGGCGAGGGCCGCCCCGGAGCGGTTCCGTGGCTCCGGAGGGCCGGGGTCGGAGTGGCGGGGAAGCGGCGTTCCCATGGCAGCGGGAAGCCGTGTTTTCGTGAGGGCGCCCTTGGGCGCCCGAGGTCGGCGTCCCGTGGGAGGGGCAGTGCCCTTCGAGCCAGGTGCCTGGGGAGGCAGGAAGTGCTGGATCTGGTTAATGATTCGCCTGGTTCCGGGGGAGTGGGGCGGGGCAAGGGGAGGCTGGTCAGTGGGGGAGCTTCAGAGTGCTCCTGGAGGGCACACTGGTTACCCCTTGGGGGGCTGGTCGCGCCTCCACCCCCGCAGTGTATGACCTGCGTGCGGGGCTAGGCTATAGGAGGGCAGGACTGACATGAGGTGGGGGGCGCGCAGGAGCCCTGAACCACTTCTGGGGGTGAGGAGAGGAGAGGCCAGGGGGTGGTGGGGCCAGGCAGGGCCTGACCCTCTGGCCTTTGTCCTCCCTGCAGGACAGGGATGCTGTCTGGGCTAGCAGCGATGGAGCTAAAGGTGTGGGTGGATGGCATACAGCGCGTGGTCTGTGGGGTCTCAGAGCAAACCACCTGTCAGGAAGTAGTCTTCGCACTAGCCCAAGCAATAGGTGAGTCCTTTCGGGCACAGGTAGCCCAACAGGTGCACCTGAGGTGGGGCCGGGTCCTCCGTCCCCTTCCCCGATCAAGGCTGGGGCTGGCTGCTGACCCCTCTTGCCCTCTCCTAATTTCTCAAGCCAGGTGGATGGGGGGGGCGCATCAGCTGACCTGTCTCCTCCTACCCCAGGCCAGACGGGCCGCTTTGTGCTCGTGCAGCGTCTCAGGGAAAAGGAACGGCAGCTGCTGCCCCAAGAGTGTCCAGTGGGTGCCCAGGCCACCTGTGGACAGTTTGCCAGTGATGTCCAGTTTGTCCTGAGGCGGACAGGGCCCAGCCTTGCTGGGAGGCCCTCCTCAGACAGCTGCCCACCTCCTGAGCGCTGCCCAGTCCGTGCCAGCCTCCCCCCGAAGCCACGGCCAGCCCTGGGCCACGAGCAGCGCAAAGCATGGACCTTCAGCCTGGGGTGCCCCGGACTGGCCCCCAGCCCTGCACCACCTGACCCTGTGGCCCCCGTAGCACCAGTCCCAGGCTCCAGTGTAGACCTGCAGGGCCTGGAGCGCAGGGTGCGGAGGAACGCCGCAGAGCTGGGTCAGGAGGCCTTCTGGGAGCAGGAGCTGCGGCGGGAGCAGGCTCGGGAGCGGGAGGGGCAGGCGCGCCTGCAGGCCCTGAGCGCAGCCACCGCGGAGCACGCTGCCCGGCTACAGGCCCTGGATGCCCAGGCCCGTGCCCTGGAGGTGGAGCTCCATCTGGCCTCAGAGGCCCCCGGACCCCCCTCGCCCACAGCGTCTGCAGCGGAACGCCTGCGCAAGGACCTGGCTGCCCAGGAGCGGCAGAGCGCAGAAGTGCAGGGCAGCCTGGCCCTGGTGAGCAGGGCCCTGCAGGCGGCCGAGCACGCCCTACAGGTGAGCCCGCAGGCCCCCGAGCCCCTGCCAGTGGCCCCAGTGCGAGCGGATTTGGGGGCTGGCCTCTGGGTCAGGCCAAGGAGAGGGCGAGGCCATGGAGCCCCGTGGCTGCGTCCCCTGAGGGCCCCATGTGCCCCAGGCCCAAGCCCAGGAACTTGAGGAGCTGAACCGGGAGCTGCGTCAGTGCAACCTGCAGGAGTTCATCCAGCAGACGGGGGCTGCGCTGCCACCAGCCCCGCGGCCAGACAGGGGCCCTCTCAGCACACAGGTCAGAGTGGTTCCAGAGGGAGCCCAGGGGCGTGGGAGGCCTGGCCCAGGTCCAAGCTGACCTGCTCTCCCCACAGGGTCTTCTGCCTCTGGCCAGAGAAGAGCCCCTCACGAGAACCCCTCGGAATCCTGCTCTAGTGTCCAGCCTGAGCCCAGAGAGTACGTCTGTCTTCCCCACTTCGGGTGGGACAGGGCCTTCCTGTCCTCAGTGCCCTCAGCCTGTCTCCTCCCCACAGTTGCCCCAATGAGGCAGAACTCCTGGAGGTAGCAGCTCTGGCCCCAAAGTGGACGTCCACTGCCAGCCTGGCCCCAGGCTCCCACGACACGACGAGCAAGGGCAGCCACGGCCAGCCTGACCTGGAAGACAGGAGAGCTGGTGGTCACAGAGGAGTCATTCTCCCCTGCAGTGGGAAGCCCTGGTGCCCTGGGCCTGAGACAGAGCACCTCAGGGCCCCGGGCTTTCCGCCGTGTGGGGGTGGAGGGAGTCTGCTGAGGCCCCTGGACAGGCAGGAGGCATGATCGGCTCAGAATGTGCTACACCCCGAGGGTCACGGCTCCTTGTGGGGGATGGGAGACGTGTGGACACTGCTCAGCTGTGGGTGTGTGCTTGTGTGTGGGAGGTAGCCTTCCTCGAGCCTGCGTACACACACGGGCATGCCGCCTCCCCTACCCCAACCCTAAAACCTCAATAAACTGCCCAGAATGGCTTCAGTGCGTCCTGAAGCTGTACCGGACAGGGTCTGTGGGCCCTAAAACTTGAGACCAGCCAGGGTCACTGGGGAGTCCCCCAAGCTACCTGGGGCTGGCCACGACCAGGGCTCTTGAGAAAAGGGTCTCCCAGGGACCAGGGGTCAGTTGGACCCCAAACTGGGGCTTGTAGGGCCTCCCATTTCCAGCTGCTGTGCCCATCCCCACCCAGGGGCTCTCCTTGGCAGCCCAAACCTGGATTGAGAGTTGCATAGTGTGGGGCCTTAGAGCAGCCTCGGGCCTGGTCTGGGTGTCTGTGTGGGCTCTCCCTCCTCTGGCCTACTCCTCACCAGTAGCAGGAGCTGCCACCGCATGAAGATGGTTCCTGGACAAGAGGACTCAAGGACGTGCCAGACCTGCCTATCAGGTTTATTGAGGTTTATGGAGAGCCTGTGGGGGCAGGTCCCCAGATTCCTGCCCAGAACCCAGGAGCTCTGCCCAGAGGAGCTCTGTTGGCCCCATGAGGGTGTGGCTGCCCAGCCATCCGCCAGGCCCCCTCTGCTTCCTAGGTCAGTGTGCAGGCTCAAAATTAGGGCAGTGATCACAGTCCTGGGCCTGGGACGGGCTGCAGGCCCCACCTGTGAGCACCGTGGCTGGCCCTGGAGCCCTCTGTGATGGTCAGAACACAGGGGCTCAGTGCAGCCACACATACTGAGGAACAGGAGATGGAGGCACCCTCGATGATGGAGTCTCTGTGTTGAGGCTGGGAGTCAGCAACTTTGGATGGACTCAGCCTTCTGGAGTGGCCCCCGAGCTCAGCCTGGTGTTCTCCTCTTCTGGGGCTGACCATAGGGGACAAGAAGTCCTGAGTACAGGAGCGTGGAAGTCACCAAGAGCAGCTTGGGGGGAGGGGATTGAGGACTGGATACTTCCTGCCCGAGGTGGAACCGGACCGGGAGTGACGGCTGGACAGCAGCAGCAGGGGACTTCTGGCCCAGGCTCCTCACTCCAAAGCCCCCAGCCCTACATAGCTCCTACCTACGCTGCCACCTGAGCCCACGGTCTCTCGCACAGCCACCCACTGGAGACAGGGCTGAGTGCACAGTCACACGGCTAGAGCCTGGGATGCAAATGCCGATCGTGTTGTGCCCTGCGTGGGAGGGCTTGAGCTGCGGGCGGCGGGTGGTCACCACCAGGTCCAAGAGGCCTGGAATCCCCACCCACAGCCCTCACCTGTACTTGGGAGGGTGGGATGTGCCTCTGAGCACCAGCACAGGGTCGTCTCCCAAGCTGAGCACACTGGCCAGCACAGGGCAAAGCCAGGTGCAGGCTGGCAGGCAGTCCACTCCCTCCCGGTGTCATGTGCTCTCCCACACCCCAAAGGGAAGCAGTCCTGGTGCTGGCAGAGCTTGCACACCCCTGGTCTCCTGAGTCTGTTTCCAAGGAACACCTGTTCTTTCTGAAGACATCGCCAGGGACCTGTCCCCAGTCTGCTACTGGCTGAAAAGCTGATGAGCCCTCTTCACCTGGGAAGGGTCCTCAGGTAGCCAGTGTGCTCTGGGGTGGGGAAGGGGGCAGAACCTTCCACCTCTGGCTGTTCCAGGTGGACAAAATCCCATATCCCCCAAAAGTGGCCAGAAGTGCTTCGTATCAGTAAGCAAACGCTGGGGCTGTTGAGAAGTTTACTTTGGAGCTTTAAGCTGCTCTTTGAAAACAACGATGTGAGCTATGCTGAGCCAAGGAGACCCAGCTCCCCACTCCCGCCAGACACACACATCCAGGCCATGGCAGGGCAGGACCAAGCCAGGTCAGCCCAGCTCCCTGGCCAAGGTGAGACAGGACCCAGTCATCATCAATGTCTCTGTAGGGCCAGACTGTGCTGGGGAATGGCACTGGAGCCCCTCCTGCTCACCTCCAGTACAAAAGTACTCTTGTGGGCTGGCTGGAACACTGGGGCTCCCTGAGGGTCACCCACAGCAAGTCACTGCCTTGTGGCAGGCAACTGGCACCATTGGTTCTCAACCCCAAGGGCCACCCACAACCTCCCTGCTGCCGGCAGAACCTGTCCTGCCAAGCCTGCTAGGTGTGACCCTCAGGGCACCACAGTGACCTTTACGACAGTGTCCCTCCAAAGGTGAGTCCAAGTCCATGCAAGGCCTCAATTCAGGCTGCCTGTCCCTCACGCTGCTCTGACAATGGCGGACCCAGTGCCAGCCATCAACGCCCACCATCTGGGAGACAGGGCCTGCGGCAGGCATCCTGGCCTCCGCATGCCTGGAGGCTGCTCAGGCCATGCTTTCCGACCAGCAGATCTTCACAGTGGGTTGAGAACCCCAGCAGAGGGGCGCCTGGGTTAAGCCTCTGCCTTCGGCTCAGGTCTAGATCTCAGGATCCTGGGATTGAGTCCCGCGGGCTCTCTGCTCAGCAGGGAGCCTGCTTCCCTCTCTCTCTGCCTACTTGTGATCTCTCAGTCAACTAAATAAATAAAATATTAAAAAAAAAAAAAAAAAGAACCCCAGCAGAGAAAGCAGGCCCCGCGGCAGACAGGCTGGGGGCTCGGCCGGGTGCCCCCACCTCCAGGAGGGCAGGCACACCGCTGGGCACAAGTGGGTTCTTGGCATTCTTGCTGAGTGGTAGAAATATGCAGAAAAGCCAAATCTGTCACCGTCTTCCTTGAGTTCCCAGCGGTGGCCCTCAAGAGGCAGGTAGTAGGGGGTCCGGTCCTGAGGGCCACGGGTCTGACCAGAACACGCTGCTTCAGCCTGGCGACATTCCGAAGACCATCCAGCAACTCTGCAGGTCCTGGCACCTGAGACACACAACGCAAGTTCCCTCCAAAGGCGCATCTGGCCCAATCTGAGCCCCCCACGGTGCTTCCCCTTCCTCCCCACCCCGCTGCTGAGCGCGACAAAGGGGCGCCCTCTCCCCGCCCACCTGGTCTGGCCGTCCCTTGCCCGACACACCAGGGTCACAGAAGGGCCGGGGCGGTCGCGCTGCCCAGGGACAGATCAGCCGCTGTCACACGCACAGTGGGTCCGGAGCAGCGCAGTGTGCGGTGGGCAGTGGCTGCCCTGCGCCTGGAGGGACCACCGGGTGCACAAGAAGGGCCGTTCCACCCCCGACCCCTCCTTCCCCTCCAACTTGTGCGTCCGAGCCCCACCGCACCAGCCCAGCCCGAGCCCCCGCCCGCCGGTCTGGGACCCCTCGCGCGTCACCTGCAACCGCGGCGCGGGGCCGTCGCCGGCTCTCAGCCCAAATTCGGCGGCGGCCGCGGGCCCCCGGCGCCCCCGACCGGCCCCCGACCGCCCCCCGACCACCCCGCACCCGGCGCCTGGCCCGCGCCCCGCCCCCGGCCCGTATGCAAATACGAGAGTCTCGCGGCCAATGGCCAGCCGGTCTGGACCCGCCCTGCTGCGTCCCAGCCAGTGGCCGCGAGGTGGGGGCGAGCCGCCACGCCCACCGCCGCGCGGCCCCTTGCGGGCGCGGCCGGCGCGTTCCTTTCCGCACGTCGGCCTCGGGGCGGGGCCGCCACCTGCCGGGCGGGGCCAACAGACGCCGCGCTGCTGCCGTGCGGGGCGGCTCCCCCGCGGGCCGAGCGGGTGGTACCGCCCGAGGCGCTCTCCCCGCCCTCGCGGTGGGCCCCCGGGAACGCGCGGGGTTGGGGTGCACGTATCCCGGGTGCGCCCTCCGGACGCACGTGGGGCCCGCGCTGCCCGCGGCCCCGCGGAGCACTGTGGCTGGCGGGCCGGGGCTCCGCGGTACCCCAGTGGAATCCGTCACCTTGGAAGGCTCGGAATCTGAGTGCGGAGGGGACACGGCGCGGGGCGCAGGGCCATCGGTGCTTTGCCCCGTCCTGTCTGGGCTTTGAAAAAGTATAAAGCGTGAGAACGGACTGTTTCAGACCTGGAGTTATTGGCTCCTTGGTGATGCCCTAAGGTGGCAGCCAAGGGAGATTTGGCCCTGACCCCCTTCCCCTCACATTCTCCACCCCGCCTCCACGGCCAAGGGGACCCCTGAGGCAGAACCAGGGGTCATGCGGACCCCCAATGGGGTAGACACCCTTGCTCTCCTTTTGTTCCTGACACAGGAGTCCTCACAAGCCCTCTGCGCTCTTCCAAAGTGAGCCAGGGCTCCCCACTTTCCCTTACCTCACTCACTCATCTCCCGCATCTGCCTCAACCCTGGCCCTCCCTAGAGGACCCCGCTCACCTGGTTCCAGCCAGCTTCAAAGGAGCCCTCGGCTCTCCACTGCCCAGGGGTCCAGCCTCAGCCACCCCTGTCCCTCATGGTTCACCTGTGGCCATACTGCCTCTACACCACCTGTTCCCGGTTCTCCCTTCCTCCAGTGACCCCCCTGCATCCTACCTGTGTGGGGCCTGGAGCCCCCCAGGTGCCCCAGCCCCAGCACAGCTCCTGCTGCACCCTTCCCATTACCACATTCATTTCATTTCTTCCTTAAAAACATCGCCTGAGTGGCTAAATGCAGAGGCTCTGGGACATCGGAGCCTGAAGCTTGGGGATAGAAACCCAAGAGGCGGATGATGTGGGTGGGGCTGCCTATGGGTGGGGAAAGAGCTCAGAGGAGCAGGCTCAGTTCTACGGGTGCCATCAGGGGAGGGGTCAGCGAAGCCCAGACACCTTGGTCTGGAAGAACACTAGTAATCTGCAGGACCCCTGAGAAGGCCCACACCTTCAGGACAGGGTCGAGGTTTGGAGGAAAGAAGTCTGGAGTTGGGGGACAGAGAGAAGCCATAGGTCAGGGTGACTCTGAGTTCCTGTCTTAGCGTTACTGGTATGACCTTCAGCTGTGTCCCCCAGTCCTGCAGGTTCCAAATGCACCCCTTATCACCTTCTGTAGTGGGTTGAATAGTGTCCCCTCAAAAAGATGTCTATATCCAAATGTCTAGACGCTGGGAACATTAGGTTACTTGGGGAAAGGGTCTCTGCAGCCATAATCAAGGGTTTTGAGATAAAATCATGCTGGTTTCACTGGGTGGGCCCTAAGTCCAACGACAAGTGTGCTTATAAGAGACAGATGAGAGGAAGGCCATGTAAAGACAGAGGCAAACTTTGGGGTGATGTGGCCACAAGCCAAGGAAGCCTGGAGCACCACAAACTGGAAGGGGCAGGAAAGGGTTTCCTACAGAGCAGAGCTCCCTTGGATTTCAGATCTGTAACTTCTAGGACTGTGAGAAAATCATCTGTTGTTTTAAGCTACCCAGTCTGCGGTCACTAGTTAAGGCAGGCCTGGGATGCTAACAAGTCTGCCTTCCCAAGTCAGGGAACACAGCCGTACCTGGCTCCCCCTCTCTGGCCCTGTTTGCGTGCAGGCCTGATGGCAGGGGAAAGAGCTGGTGGGGGCTGGATAGAACCAAGGTAGCTCCCAGTCCTGCTGCGCCCTCCTGTATCAGAGAGCAGTGCGCATCTCCTGTCTGTTCCTGCCTGGGCTGGGGTGGGCAGGAGAACAGGGTGCACTAAGCACCACCCAAACCCAGCAGGGAATACAGAGTGCAGGTCTATGAGGGGCATGGGGCAGGGTACACATGTTGTGTCCTTGCTTGGATCTAGCATGTGAGAGGTGGCAGGTGGGTGGCTAGTCAGTGTGGCCTGGAGGTGACAGTACGGACCGTGGGTATGTACAGAAGGTGCCCACATGTCCTTCCTTGTCTGACTTCCAGGTTGCCCTCCTGTTTACTTCGCACATTTCTTCAGAATCTTCCAGGAGCTTCTTGCGCCCAGTCCAGCCCAGGCCATGGTGGCTCCCGATCTGGGGTCCCCCTGTGTCTGCCCTCACTGCTCTAGTCTTTCCCCCACCTTGCTGCCCCGGCCCCCCGGAGCCGGCAAGCCAGCACGTGTCATCCAGCTCCAGATCCACCAGAGCCCCTAGCGCCTCTGGCCACTTCCCGCACTGAGACGGGCCATCCCGGCTTGGCCTCCTTTCCGACGTCCGGCAGCGGCTTCTCGGGGCTCTCCCCACCCCTGCCACTGCCAGATCCGTCCTCACTGCCTAACACGGGCCGGTCCTCCCAGCCTCCTGAGCCCCGGACCGGACCCTGCTTTATCTTTCATCCTAGCACGGGTCAGCTTGCCACACACCACGCGGTGTGCTGACCGACAGCGCTGGTGGTTTCCGGCGTCTGAAGCAGACGGGGCGCGGGGCGGGGGTCTCCTCCCGCTGTGCCCGGCACCTGGAGCAGCCCGCCCACACAGGACTCCGTCAGTGTTTGGTCCAGGAGCGACTGCAGGTCACGAAGCTGCTCGTTGCGGGAGCGCCACGCGGCAGCTGGGGCCAGAGCAACGCGGGCTGGGGGCGTGACCAACGCCGGGAGGGCCGCGGCGCCGCGAGCCGGGCAGGCCGCAGGGAGGGGGCGTGTTCACGGGCGTGGGGCGGGGCCAAGCCTGGGGGGCGGGGTCTCAGGTGTGCCGGACGGCCGCTGCCATTCGCCCTGGGCGGAGGGCGGAGGCTCGGACTGTACCACGTCCCAGCGGGGGAGGGCTGACACGGAACAGCCCACCGGCGGGGGCCTAGACCCTACAGGCTCCTCCAGACACTGGTCTTCCTGGGAGGTGAGCCAGCATTAGGCAGTGTCTGCGAAGCCTCGAGGCCCTCGGCCGCGGCGAGCGGCGGCTCCCGCCCCTCAGGCTCTTCTTCCCCTCCCTGGTCCCAGTGGTCCCCGCCAACGGGCGGGGCGAGGCGGGAGGCCCGGAAGCCGGCTCCGTGCACTTCCGGGTCGGGGAGCGCGCGGCGACGGCGGCGGCTGCGGCGGCGGTGGCGGCGGCCTAGTCGAGGCCGGCGCTCGGGCAGCGCGGCGAGCGCCCGGGAGCGGCGGAGGGACGCAAGAGTCTCGGGTATGGGCGGGGCCCGCGGCGGCCTGGGGGTCCCGGCCGCGCCCGGGCGCGAGGGCCGTCCCCGAGCGCCGCGCGCTTTGTCTGCGGCCTGCCCCGCAGGGCGAGGCCTGCGCCGCGCTGGCCCCGGGAGGGCGGGCGGGGAGGGCCGGCGGGCGGGGAGGGCCGGCGCCCAGGCCGGGAGCCCCTTCGGCCCGCGCGCGGGTTTCTGGAGTCGCCGCCGCCTGGCCACCGTCGCGGGGGGCGCACGCGCCTCGTCCCGTGGGAACCCCCCAGCCGTGCCGGGTGTGAGCGAGGCGTGACCCTGTGCCGACTCGTTCCCCGCTCCTGGTGGCCCCAGCCGCCGGCGGCTTCGTCTGCGTCGGGCCGCCCGATCGGCCGGCGGGATGGTTTCCTGGTAGCTCGGGTCGTCCCCCCAGCGACCGCCGGAGGAGGTGTTGTCCTTCCTGCTCCGCGCGTGAGGGGTGCGCGACTTGCCCCGGGCGCGCCGCTGCCGAGCGCACAGCCTCCGGCCCCTGCTCTGCGCTGTGTTTAGCAGCGCCCGGTTATGCCTTGTCAGTCGCGGAGGTCAGGGGCTGTCGTCGTTTCTCGGAGCAAGTGATGGTCGGCCTGGGAGCCTCCTTCTAGCCAGGGCTCGTGTGGCTGGACCCTGGGGCTCAGGCGAGGCCTCCCAGGACCTCCGGAGAGTGTTGAGTCAGAGTACCAGCGGCTGGCGCCTTCCGGTGCGGTCTCTGCACCAGGCCAGTGGCAGGGCTCGGCCAGGACCAGCTCAGCTTTGGGCTTCTCTGCAGCCCCCCCAGAATGGACGCTTGGTGTCCACGTCAGCCTGCATACACCTCGTTGGCCCTACTTTTTCACTTCCATTGCAGTTTCAGTTTTCAGGTCTCCTGTCCTTCGTGGCAGACGTGGCGTCAGGAACCACAGCCCTGGCCGGGTGGGAGATGTTAGACCTGGCATGCTTGCCCGGGGCCTGGCACAGGGGCCGGTTACCACCAGAAGTTCTTTGGGTTCCTTCATAATGGTCAGAATCGTAGGTGCTTTGGGTCCTTGCATTTGAAAAGAGGAAAATTGTTTCCTCTCAGCTCCCTGAATCCAGAGCAAAGAGGAGAGCCCCAGAGTACCGCCGGCGTTGCCTGTGGCCGGGAGCGGGCCGGCGGGGTGGGGATGGTGAGCGTGGACAGGCGCCTGTGAGCCGGGGCTGCTGGTGGCCCCAGGAACACACAGCTCTGACTGCCGTGTTCCCGACAGGGAGAGGGCTGCTGGGGTCTCTAGTGGCGGCCGCCTTGGTATTTGCACAGGTGCTTACTCTGGGAAGTACTTTCAGAGGCTGCCTGGGTGTTTTGCCAGCAGTTAACTGTCACGTGATGATGTTAGCCCAGACGATGTTCAGCCTCGTGGCTGACACTCTCCTGCTGCCCTCACAGCTGTGGTGGAGCAGCACAGGCTCCATGGGACTTAACCCCGCAGGTGCCGGGCCTGGTGGACTTCAGCCCCATTCCTGGGTGGGTATTTCTGGCAAACCCCAGGATCGCAACCCCAGTCGCAGCCTTGCTGACTTCTTCCGACAGCCCTCTGAGGCAGGCCCTGCCACTGCCCGTTCCCGGTGGACCTGGGTCTTGGTGCACCAAGGGAGAAGCCAGGGGCTGTTTGTTCAGACTTTTGAACTTGTGCTTGTATAACACATCATCAGGGAAAGAATTTGCACCCCAGAATCTGCCCTCGGCTGTGCTCTGTCATCTCTTAGGTGGCCTCAGGGGTGACGTTTTCTGGTGTGTGAAGCATTCCCTGGTAGGGTTATGTGTGTTGGTACAGCGAACACTTGAACAGCACAGGGGTTAGGGGCGCCAGTCAGTGCAGTGGATAATCCATGCGTAACTTCCGACTCCCTCTGAAGACTGTTGCTGACGGCACCCTGTTGAATGGAAGCCTTACCGATGACACAAGCAGTTGATGAACGCGTGTTTCTTTTAGTAAAGTGAGCTGAAGGGAAAAATACTACCAAGAACATCGAAGGGAAGGAAAGCACGTTTATAGTGCTGTATTCGCCCCAAAACTTTGCACGTGCAAGTGGACCTGTGCAGTTCAAACCCATGTTTTTGGGGCCGCCTTGCAGAAAGGTATTTCCCTCCCTGCAGGGCAGGAAGTTTGTTGCACACTTTAGGGGCAGGGTAGGCATTGGAGTAGGTGTCCCAGGATGACCTTGTGGAGTCCAGTTATGGGAATGGTGATGACACAGGCCAGAATGTTCTAGGCCCTCTTCCCTGACCCCACAGGAGAGGTGTCATCCTCCTGGAAGGGCTGTGGCCCTGTCATATCCTGAAGTCTGTATGCCTCCAGCAGGAGTCATGGCCGGGAGCTGCAGGACGGCTGGGTCCCTGCCGTGTTGCTGAGTCGCCAGACAGTTAGGGTGCAGACCCTTAATTGAGTGGGGCCGTGGCTCATGTTCTCAACCTTAGAACACTAAGTAGAGGAAAGGTGGTGGCTTTAGGGGGTGAATGATTCTGTAGAACCACCTCTGAGTGTACTGTTTCCAGGTAGGAACGGCGTAAGGCAGTTGGCAGTTTCATCAAATTAACACGCCCTCACTAATTTAGAACTGGGGGCTTTGTAAGGGAAGTTAGGCTCTCCAGAGTCTGAATCTGGCCTTAGCCCCACCAGGGGATTATTCTCCGGGAGCATCTGTCCAGAGGTGGTGGTGATAAGCCCTTCTCTGGGTGCCACGTGAAGCTCTGGGTGCTGGCACGTGGCCCATGGGGAGGAAGCCTGCGTGTGGCGTCCATGAAGGAGCCTTACCTGGTCGGGCTTCCTTCCCAGTTCTTGCTCTGCCCCTCTGCCTCCTGGTCTTTTGTGTGACCCATTTCCTCTGACCATGGAGAGTGGACTTGGCCTAAAGCACACCACACCCCAGGGAGGGTTTTCTTCGTCCTGGCTTTGTAAGTAACTGAGGGACTCCTTGTGGGAAGCGTTTCCTCTAAGAGTCATCTGGGAAATGAAGTGAAGAGCATTGTTGAGAAAGGAGCCCTTATTTGAGGTCAAAAGTTGGAGGTCTGGCAGTGGAGGTAGATGTGTTTTGCTACATTTGTGAGGTCATCTGTCTCGGTCTTCTGTGTTGTCCTTGCAGTGACAGGACAGAGGAGGCAGGACAGGGCTCCCGGACATCAGGAGCCCAAGAGCAAAGTGGCCATGGTGTCTGAGAGGTGAGCCTGGACTCTGTGTCCCGTGGGGGGGTGTGGTCAGAACAGCTCAGCGGACATGTAGCCCCTGGTGCGCGGAGGTCAGGCTGGCCAACGCTGGCCAAGAGCGACAGGGCAGGAGAGTGCAGGGACAGGGTCCTCTTAGCCCTCTCCACCCTTCTGACACCTACCCTGCTAGGTTGACATCCCTGCTCTGCCTCATCTTATAAGCCTGGCGTCAGGATTCCTTGGGACTGGTGAGGTGCCGTAGGTGCCAGACTGAAGCTTACTTAGCTCGTTGTAAATTGGGATTTGAGTTTCTTGCTCTGTAGGTGAGAATCAGTGTCTTCTCTCCTACCTGTGCACAGCTTTGCAGTTCAAGTTGCTTTCTCTCACGGCTCCGCCTCCCTGTCCTCCGGACGAACCTGTCACCGGGTCGTGCTGTGTGCCGAGGGACTGTCGGGCTTTCAGGAGGGGAGCGTTGCCTCCTGGGACAGTTGAGAACTTCCTGACTCTGGTTTATTTCAGAGCCGAACGCCAATGTCCAGGGATGGATGACGACAGTCTGGACGAGCTTGTGGACCGAAGCCCAGGGCCGGCCGGACGCCGGCGACTCAGCCCCGCCGCCCTGGCCAGCAGTGCTGGTGAGCCAGTCTCCCACCCCTTCTTCCCCAGCCCGGGCGGGGCGCAGGGGGCTGCGGCTCGTACCTCTCAGAAGCAGCGGGGCTGCCTCGTGTGCGGGGTCCCTTTGGAGGGTTATCTGCGTGGGTCGGTTTTCAACTTTTACTCCTTTTTCTAAGTTCTTCTTTGTCTCTGACTGCGTGAGGGGTACGTACGTTTATCCTACTGCTCCGCTGAGTCGTCCAGATGTCAGCAGAGTGAGAGGACGTGCTTCCCTGCTTCTGTCCTCACCCGTGGGGGCAGCTGCTCGCGGGCCCGTTGGTGGGCGCTTCGGGCATCTCCGTGCCTCCGGGAGGCGGCGTCCCTCCTCGCTGCCTTGGTTGTGACACTTTCTCGGGGCCCTGTCTCCACTTCTTTTGCTGTAGAAGAAAGCAGTGACGGCACCAGCGGGGGCTCTGAGGAGGACACGGGCAGCGAGTGCAGCCGCGGCACCGACGGAGACGACGAGTATGGGGGCCTGGAGGACCCGTCCGGTGAGAGCGCCACCGCCTGCGCGGCCTCCTGTTGCCCCTCGCCGGCGCGGGGACCGCTGTTGACGGGACGGTGCTGGAGTTGGTGGCTGGTCCGCACTCCCAGCGGGCCTCACCTTCTGCCAGGGCAGGGGCTCATTTTCATTGTAATCCTTTGTTTCAGAGTTCAGCCGGACAGCACAACTTCTTTTTTTTTTTTTTTTTTTAAGATTTTATTTATTTACTTGAGAGAGAGACAGAGAGAGCATGAGCGAGGAGAAGGTCAGAGGGAGAAGCAGACTCCCCACGCAGCTGGGAGCCTGATGCGGGACTCGATCCCGGGACTCCGGGATCATGACCTGAGCCGAAGGCAGTCGTCCAACCAACTGAGCCACCCAGGCGTCCCAACAGCACAACTTCGTTAAAGATTAAAATGTTTAGGAATGCGGAGCAGCACGAACTGGGGTCTTTCTGGGGTGAGCCCAGTGGAGTGGATTTGCCAGCACAGTGAGCAGAGGCTTGCCGTGGCCCAGGGCCACCTGGCCAGGACTCTCAACAGGCCAGCTCAGTGGAGCCATTCGTGGCTTCCTCTCATTCTTCTGACCAGAGCCCCCGAGAGCTGACGAGCGCAGGCAGTGATTTCATTAAGGAATTCCTAGCCCCTTCGTGCCGGTTGACTTCTGCATAGGGAGTGTTGCCATAAGGGACTCTGGTTGGGTTCACAGCTCCTCCTTCCCTGTCCCTCTAGCCACCTTGGCTGCCGTATGGCTTCCCAAGGCCCCCAGGCCAGGCCACCCTGTCTGAGACCGGCTGGGCTCCCCTTCCAGAGAGGGAGGGCGCCCTTGGCCCCAACTGCTGATAGCGCGCTGGGCTTTGGAAGTAGTCATCAAGTCGGGGGAGAGGCATGGTCCTAAAGCAAGTACCATCTGCAGATCACGGTCTCTCTGGGCTCTTGCAGTTGGCAGTGTTAGAATGTTACAGAAAGGTAACGGGCTCCTGAAGGAACAGGGTTGCAGCAGCGTGAGCGGATGTGAGTTTGCAACTTTGTGCGTGTCGGTGACTTACTCGTCCACAGTTGGATTTCGGATGCTGCACACGGACCTGAAAGTATGTCCTGAGTTTGCAGGTCACGAATAGAGTTCTTCTGATTGTCCCCCACGATTGACGTGTGGCGTTGGGCTGACCTGCAGCAGGTCTCAGGCACAGACTCTTGGCATTGGCAGAGCTGAAGGCAGGAGGTTCGTCCCTCCAGCAAAGGTTTGAGGGCCTGCTGGATGCCAGGGAACCTGGGTGGGGCCCGGAGGGAGTGCAGAAGCCCGCTGACCTGCTGTTCCTGAGCTCACCACTTAGCAGCAAAGACAGTGATGGAAAGAAGTGGTTATAACGAGGGTAGTCCATGGCAAGAGTAGGTACATGGGGCATCGCCAGCAGAGGGGTTCTGTGGGCCTAGAGTGGTGAGGAGAAGCTTCCAGAGAGGCCCGTCTAAGCTGTGTTGTGAAGACAGGAGGCAGGGGCTGGCTGTAGCAGACCGAGTGCTGCTGGAAACGGACAGGTGGCACAGAGCCGAGTGCCCAGGAGGGAGCAGGATGCGGGTGCCAGGCCTGCAGGTGGGGAGGCGCTGCATGGAGGGAGTGCCTGAGCCCTGCTCGAGGCTCACAGGCCCGTCTGCTTACGGGAGTGCCTGAGCCCTGCTCGAGGCTCACAGGCCCGTCTGCTTACGGGAGTGCCTGAGCCCTGCTCGAGGCTCACAGGCCCGTCTGCTGACGGGAGTGCCTGAGCCCTGCTCGAGGCTCACAGGCCCGTCTGCTTACGGGAGTGCCTGAGCCCTGCTCGAGGCTCACAGGCCCGTCTGCTTACGGGAGTGCCTGAGCCCTGCTCGAGGCTCACAGGCCCGTCTGCTTACGGGAGTGCCTGAGCCCTGCTCGTGGCTCACAGGCCCGTCTGCTTACGGGAGTGCCTGAGCCCTGCTCGAGGCTCACAGGCCCGTCTGCTTACGGGAGTGCCTGAGCCCTGCTCGTGGCTCACAGGCCCGTCTGCTTACGGGAGTGCCTGAGCCCTGCTCGTGGCTCACAGGCCCGTCTGCTTACGGGAGTGCCTGAGCCCTGCTCGAGGCTCACAGGCCCGTCTGCTTACGGGAGTGCCTGAGCCCTGCTCGAGGCTCACAGGCCCGTCTGCTTACGGGAGTGCCTGAGCCCTGCTCGTGGCTCACAGGCCCGTCTGCTTACGGGAGTGCCTGAGCCCTGCTCGTGGCTCACAGGCCCGTCTGCTTACGGGAGTGCCTGAGCCCTGCTCGAGGCTCACAGGCCCGTCTGCTTACGGGAGTGCCTGAGCCCTGCTCGAGGCTCACAGGCCCGTCTGCTTACGGGAGTGCCTGAGCCCTGCTCGTGGCTCACAGGCCCGTCTGCTTACGGGAGTGCCTGAGCCCTGCTCGTGGCTCACAGGCCCGTCTGCTTACGGGAGTGCCTGAGCCCTGCTCGTGGCTCACAGGCCCGTCTGCTTACGGGAGTGCCTGAGCCCTGCTCGTGGCTCACAGGCCCGTCTGCTTACGGGAGTGCCTGAGCCCTGCTCGAGGCTCACAGGCCCGTCTGCTTACGGGAGTGCCTGAGCCCTGCTCGAGGCTCACAGGCCCGTCTGCTTACGGGAGTGCCTGAGCCCTGCTCGAGGCTCACAGGCCCGTCTGCTTACGGGAGTGCCTGAGCCCTGCTCGAGGCTCACAGGCCCGTCTGCTTACGGGAGTGCCTGAGCCCTGCTCGAGGCTCACAGGCCCGTCTGCTTACGGGAGTGCCCTTGGCTCCTTCGGCACCAGCCTTGCTAACAGGCGGCGGCCTATCCTGAGCAGGTTCCGGGAAGTGCAGTCAGACCTTGAGAAGGGGAATCTCCTGAAGGGGCATTTCCTGTATCCCTGCAGGCCTGGCCCGTCCCAGAGCAGCTCTTTCTGCTTGCTGCTTTTCTTGCCGTAGCATTCATCTTGTAAACGGCTAGCTCGAGAGCGGCTGCTGCCTTTCCAACTCCAGGTATTAGCTACTTGAAAGGGCCATCTGGGTGGCTCAGTTGAGTTTTGGACTCTTGATTTTGGCTTAGGTCATGATCTCGGGTCCTGAGATCGAGTCCCACGTCGGGGTCTCTGCTTTGGCGGGGAGCCTGCTGTCCCCTCTCTGTCTCTTCCTGCCTCTCTGCCTGCTAGTACTCCCTTGTCTGTCAAAAAAAAAAAAAGAAATCTTAAAAAATATATATATATATCTTTAAAAAAATGTATTAGAAAAGTCTTACCACAAAAACTGAGAACGTTGGCCTCGGATCTGTGGCCTCACCCCCAGCCTCCAGGCCGAGCGCACACCGCTCCACAGGGAGCTGTGACGGACGAGGGAGTGGGAGTGACAGTGGCCTGCTCAGGCTGCAGCCCCCGGGCACCCCCATCTCTGGCTCCGGCATGGACCGCGCCCTTCTTGGGGACCCTGTGTTCGTCCGCACCTTCCTCACTGATCCCCTAGTGAGGCAGGACCATCGTCGGCAGCCCCTGCGGAGGGGTGCACGGAGGTAGATGGCTCAGGGCCCCGCACACCCCCGTGGGTCCTTGCTGGTCCCCGTCCCTCATTGCCGTCGCGCCATTCCAGATGCTACACAGGGTCTCGCGGCCCTGAGATGGCCAATTCTTTTGTCTTTCGGAATTCCATAGGGAGAATCTGACCGCCTGGACTGAACCCCCTTCTGCTCGCTCTGCCCTTAGCAAAGCAGGAAAGCTGAGAGAAGCCCACTCTCGGGCAGCTTCCCCCGTGCCCTTTTCAAAATTTTTGCGTACCAGTTTCATTAGGTATTATTTTCTTGCTGTGTAACCAGCAGCTCAGAACAGTGTGCTCGTGACCTCAGTGTTTCCAGGGTCAGCAGTCCCGGTGTGCGTTGCTGGTCCTTTGCCCAGGTCTCACTCACCAGCATTGGGGGTCACGAGGCTACAGGGCCCACCTGAGGCTCAGGTTCCTCCTCCAAGGGCACTGCTTGTTGGCAGAATTCAGAGCCTTGAGAGGGTAGGGCTGAAGTCGTGACCTCTGGCTGGCTGTCGCCGGGGGACTGTCCTCTGCTCCTGGAGGCCACTCCCTTGACCGGCAGGTCACAGAGCTGCTTGCTTGCTTCCACGCCTGCGGGCGCATATCGCTCTGACTTCTTCCTCTGCAACCAACCGGGGAAAATGGCTTTTAAAGGATGCACCTGTTTGGGAAAAGAGGACTTCCTCGGCCACGCCGCAGCAGGCCTGTAGGGGAGACACGGGCTCTGTCTGCCCTGGAAGGGATTGGATGTGGCTGTGTCTTAGGCCCTGTGAGGACCCTCCTGCCACACAGGTGAACTTGAACCTCTCGTGGAGTTTGCATACGCTGACCGCTGTGTTGAACTGACAGTGTCTTCCTTTTTTCCTGGTCCGGATCCAGCCCCAGAACCTCTCAGAAATTGATCAGAACTGCCATATTGTCCAGTTAGGAATCCATGGCCCCTACATCCCCAAAGAAAAAGCAATAGACCTGTAAGGAAGGTCTCGTGTGGAGGCAGATGTTTTGTTAAGACTGTTTTGGGGGAGGGTTTTGGGGGTGTGTGGCCCTCTCTGGAGGCTGCTGTGCTCCGCAGGGGCCGTTGTCCGACGGGGGCAGGCCCCTGGCAGCTGCCCTGATGGGGAGTGTTCGGCTTCCGCAGCAAGGGAGGGGCTTGTGGAGCTGGGACGGCCACTCAGCCGCATCCCATCCTCTTAGCTCGGAAGCCACCTCAGTGAGGTGCCCAGGGGTGGGCCTGTCGGGCAGGGCGTCAGAAAGGTGTCTGTCCCCTGAGTACAGGATTTAGAAACGTGCCTTCCTGCATGCCGCTGTGGCCTGTTTGCTTCCGGGGCTCCAGCTCGCAAAGTCACATTTCTCCTTTTTCAAGGTTCGGAAGACTCTGAAGAAGAAGGAGGAAGAGGAGAGGGCGCGGAGGCCTTGGTGGCTGTGGTGGACGCTCAGGGGAAGTTGGAAGCCAGTGGCGCGTTCAGTTCTGACGATGATTCCGAGAGCTGCCCGATTTGTCTCAATACTTTCAGGGACCAGGCTGTGGGGACCCCGGAGAACTGTGCCCATTATTTCTGCCTGGATTGTATCGTCGAATGGTCCAAGGTGAGGAGGCAGCTTCTCTGGGGTCCTTCCTTCCTTCAGGATGACCTCTCTCCGTTTATGAGTGACCCTGCAGTTGCCAGCCTCTTGCCCGTGGCGTTCTCTGTTCCGCAGTAGACATGGAGGCCGTAGCATTGGGTCCTCGTGTGGTCTTCACTTTGGTTGGTGTGCTCCTGACTCTTGGGGTTTCCAGGAGAGCTCAGTGTGGGGTGTTGTGCCCGTGGAGCATGGGATGAGGAGGCGGGAGAGAGAAACGTTACTTCTGGGTCAGTGCCCCGTGGGGACCTGTGTGCGGGAATCCCGAATGACTCAGGGCAGTCTGTGGCTGGCAGAGGCAGCCCGGTATGTCGTGACCCCACAGACAGAGCGTGGGACGGAGCTCGGCACCGAGTCATGACAACCAGCAGGACAGGGAGCCCACCGGAAGACAGATAAAGGGAACATATCAGAAACCGTATATTGTGTGATGAACTTTAATTTTTAGAAGATTTTATTTGAGAAAAGAGATAGTGAAAGAGAGCACAGGTTGGGAAGAGAGGGACAGGCCCTCTGCTGAGCAGGGAACCCGATGCAGGGCTCGATCCCAGGACCCTGAGATTGTGACCTGAGCTGAAGGCAGATGTGTCACTGACTGAGCCCCCCAGGTGTGCAACCCCCCCCCGCCTGATGGTGAACTTGAGCAGCAGTAACCCTCTTCCGACTTTTTAAACTACTTACTGTGAAAAATTCTGAAGATGAAGAAAAGGACAGGAGAAGTGCTGTGCGCCCCCACCCCCGCCCGTCCCTGCCTTCGGGAGCCATCTGTCCTCCTCTGGGCAGCCTGGAACTCGACCCACATGGATGCTGTGTGGATGTAGTGGACCTCCATGCCTCCACCTCCCCTTGTGAGGTTAACAGTAACCCCACAGCCCCAGTCCTGCTTCCCGTGTTTCCAGACAGCTCAGGAGTTTGGACCTTGGCCATGTTTGTGCTGCCCTTGAGGCCACCTCACCTGTCTGCTGCCGCACTGGTGGTGTTCCAGGGCTTCCCGTCCTGTGGGGCTGGACCTGATGGCACAGGTTAGATGAAGGGTTAAATTTTTCTCGCAACCAAAGCCTTATAAACTGAGGAGCCTGACAAGGTGCTGGTTTTCTAGTTGGTATCATACTGGATTAGCAGGAGGAGAAAATACAGGTAGAAGTGTCATGTAGGAAAAGGTTCTCGTCACAAGTAAGTTCGTCGACAGACGTTTTCCAGAACTGTCAGAACACGAAGCGCGGCGAATGGCTGAGCACAGGATAAACAGACGAAAAGTCCTACTCAGAAGCGAGTCATCGGAAGACACGTGAGACCTGTGAAGACCTTTTCTAAAACCATTGAGTCTGAATGAAGAAAGCACCTTCTGGAGGGAAGTGCCAGCTCCAAGAGATGGCCATGGCGACCCCGGGGCCTCCGGGGCCCTCAAAGCATTGTGAAGTGTGGAGAGGAGGGACGGAAAATGGCAGGAAAACACCGAGACCTGCCGGTCCTTCCAAGAAAGGGAGAAGCCCTCCTGGCTGTTGAGATTTATGAAACGACAGTGAGTGCACCGGACTTGCCCCGGGAATGGAGACCAGGCCCCGGGAGCGTGGTAGGGACCTGCAGGTCCTGCCACACATGGTGGGCAGCAGGCAGCGTCTCGCACGAGGGAGAGAGGGGCTCGGTCCATGTGTGTGAGACGGAAGGAAGGCGGGCCCGGCTTGTGGCGCGCACACAGCATCCCCCGGATTCAAGATCGGAAGCGAGCGAGCCGTGTTCTGAAGCCGTCGGAAGAAGATGCAGGGCACCTCTCAGGACAGGGAAGGGCTCCTCACCCCGAGCCGGGGCCGCCGGGAGGACTTAAACGAGGCCAGCCAGGAGCAAGGTTCCACCACGAGACACACCACAGGAGTCTGAGGGTCAGACCCAAGACGGGGCAGGACAGGAGCCCCTTTACCTCTTGGGCTGGTGTTAAGGGAAGGTTGGATGATCAGGTTATAGTGAGTTTTTGACCCCTGAGGGAATTCTTTATTTTGAATGGAGAAAATGATCCTGCGGGATCCTGACACAACTTTTATCTCTTACAGAATGCCAATTCCTGTCCAGTCGATCGGACTGTGTTTAAGTGTATTTGTATTCGAGCCCGGTTCGGTGGTAAAATCCTGAAGAAGGTAAGCAGAGGTGCAGCGGTCGAGCCCCCCGCGCCGTCTTACGTCGGTCCCTGTATGAGGGAGGACGTGCTTGCAGGGCCCGTCGGTTTCCTGAAGGGATCGTGTTGGCCAAGTGCTTTTCAGAGAGCCGCTGCGGGCCCTCTGCAGCCTGTAGGGGCGACGCCGGTTGATGGAGGCGCTGCCTCGGCTGCTGGTTCTGGGTGGCGCAGACAGCGGCCGTTTCTCAGAGGTCCTCCGCCCCACGCCCCTGCCCTCCCTCCGTCTCCCTGCTTCTCTCCTCTTGCGCCGCGGCAGACGCGGAGCGCCCACACGGCCGACGGCACAGGGCAGCTCAGAGGTTCTCCTTTGCTCTTAGGTGTGTGCTCTGTAGAGGCACGCGGAGCTCCTGGCGGTAGGCCTGCCGTTTCGTCTGAGAGCCCGAGGTGTGCGGGCACTCGGGCCCTTGCTGGGCTCTGCTTTGTGCTGCAGGAGGCAGCTGCGGTTCTGGCCCTGGCCCGGGCGCTCTGTTCTCCTCCACCCGGGAGCGCCTCCCACGTCTGGTGGGCAGCCTCCGTTGTTGACCCAGACTGGGCCCCGAGCCCTTGCTGGGTGTGCAGAGCGGTCCTGGCAGCCCATGAGCGAGCCCGGCTCGAGAAGGTCCAGGAGCCACGGAGTGGGAGTCACCTGCCCGGCTCTGGAGAAAAGGGCGTGTGTGTGTGTGAGACAGGAGGAGGAGAGGCAGAGGCTGTGCCCTGTGGCGTGGGGAGACAGGTGGGGTGCAGAGGTGGTGTCCTATCTGAGGGGACTGTGTCCCCAGACCTCGCACATGTGAAGGCTCGGATGACGGAAGCTCCGAGGACCACATCTCTGAGCCTGTATGTTGAGGGCCGGCCCCACATGGGGCTGGGACTGTCCCAGTGCGGCGGCCCATGTGAGGACCATGTCCTTGGCATCTGTGTCTCCCTGTCTTTGCCGGGTCGTACAGTCATTCTCACCAGAGGAAAGGCCTGCTGCTTCTGTCCTGCTCCCTCCTCGTGCTCCAGTGCCAGTGTCCTGGCTTGTGGCTGCCGGCTCCCGCCGCTCTGCGGCCCCTCCCCACCACCGGCAGGGAGAGGCTGCGCGGTGTGCTTCACAGTTTGGGCTGTACCTGCCGTGTGTCCAGCAGTGCTCTCCTGCTCACAGATTCCAGTGGAGAATGCCAGAGCCGGAGAGGATGAGGAAGAAGACCCAACCTTCTGTGAGGTGTGCGGCAGGAGTGACCGGGAGGACCGTCTGCTCCTCTGTGACGGCTGTGACGCCGGGTGAGCCTGGGGCCCTCCTCGCGGTGGCTCCGAAGGGCCCTGAGCCCCTTCTGCTGTCCTAGTCCCTTACGGCTGGGAAGTGCCACAGGAAGCCCTGTGTTCTGGGCTTCCTCCCCTCAGTTGCGGTTGCGGTCGCCGAGGCCAAGCCCGCTGTGTCGGGAGCACCTGAATCCCGGGCCGCCGGTTGGTAGCCGGCAGACCTCCCGGGCTCCTCCGTTCCCTGCCGTTTATACTCTCTGCCTGTTCCTTCCAAATATCGTGAGGCTCCTTACAGAGATGCATGTAACACATCAAGACAGAAAAGCTGGGGTCTGTGGGGCCGGTCAGCAGCCCCGGGGGCCCAGACAAAGGACTTGTGTGGGACCCCGCCTTTTATGAGGTCAGGTGACCCCTGTGTCCAGCAGGCCGTGGCTCCTGGGAGCCTTTGCCCAGCCTCCTTCCATCGTGGTTCCTCTTCTCAGGGACTCCCACAGGGGCTGCCACTGGACGTCCGCAGATCAGTCTGTAAGCTTGTGGTGACGGGGCTGCGGCAGCGTCTCGGGGCACAGGCGGTAATGAGAGAATCCCACGGGGCTGGCAGGTCTGGAACTTCCTCTTGGGCTGCAGGTAGCCCTTTTCAGGATCGGGCTGAGAAGCAGCAGGAGGAAGTCTCGAGCCCTGGGGACTCAGAGCTGGCCCTGGAAGCGCTGGCTTTGTTCCGCTGCAGGCTGGCCCAGGCTCTGACCCTGCCCTGGGCCTCCTGTGTGGCCCCAGTTGGCTGCGTGCTCGCCCGCCAGACAGCTGACGCGCGCTGTGCATTGACCTCCCTGAGGCGCCTTCTGGGGCCTCCCTCTCTGGGGCCGCCCTCGCGGCTGGCACGCTCTGCCCGTGTGCCCTTCCACGAGGGGCTGCCGGCGTGCATACCGTGTGAGTGCTCCACTCAGGGTGCTCCAGCTGGGGGGCCAGGGGCGGGCGTGTCTGACTGCCCCCTGCTCCTTGGTCGCTGTGAGTCTGGGGGACAGGAGGGGGTGCCTTCGGCGTCCTGCAAACCCTCGAGACCAGTCCCTGCTCTGCCATCCCCTGTGCCTCGTGTACAGTCTTGGCCTGAGTACGGGCGGGAAGCTGAGGAAGCGTGGTCTGAGCGGGCAGCTTCGCTCTCAGAGCTCGCTTTCCATGCGAAACCGGTCCTGCCCCGTGTTTGTGGCCATTTGGGGCCTGGAGCAGCCGGGTGCTATAGGAGAGGCCATCCGGGGTGGGAAGGGCTGTCCGTGGTCCTGGCCACTGGCCTCTGCTCTTGTAGCCCAGGGCCCCCCAGCCGGATGCCAGACTCCGGTGCCTTCTGCTCCTCCGCAGCGGCCGGAGAGCCCGGGTGAGGCCGTTCGAACGTTTGCTCACGGGCGGCTCGTGTCCCTGCCGCTTCTGAATTGGGCCCATGGCCTCAGTGCTTTGCGCCAGGGTCTCTGTGTCATCTTAGACACTGGACAGAGGCTTGTAAGGACTTTTCACAGCTTCGTTAACTTTTTTATTCTTATAAGGTATGTTTGTGAATTTAACGTATGGATGTTTGTATTTTCCGTGCTTGAATTATTTAGCAGGTGAGAAAGCTCAAGTACGTAAAAATCCTGGTGAATGTAAAACGTTAAGCGCTTAGGGGTCTCGTGCCTCCAGGCGCCCCCACGCCGCTCTTACCCGCCGCCTGCCGCGTCCTCCTGTCGTGGTCGCTCGTCTTTTCCTGAAATGACTCCGTTACGTTGGAAGTAGAGTCACAAGGCTGTCGATACACAAATGTGTGAGACAGATCCTTCACTATTACTGGAAGTGAAGTACAGATTATCCCTGATTTTTTTGAAACTTGCAGTTGAACGGAAAGGCATTGAGTCACCAGAGAAGCCACTGAGGACGTCACTGTGTCCCGTCGCTGTGGTCCTTGCAGGCAGGAGGCCAGCTCTGGGTGCCTGGTCTACCCCGCTGTGCGGGGAATTGGGGATGGAGCTGTGCCCCCGTCCAGGTGGCTGCTCTGTGACCCTCCCTCTGTGAGTCCCCGGCCAGTCTTGCCTATGCACGGACTGTGCAGGACACAGGCTGGCCGGGCCGGGCACCTGTCACACAGCAGTGGCCTCCCCTCGAGGCCCTGGACTTTGGCCTGAGGAACACGTGGAGTGAGCCGTGTCGGGTCCTTGGCGCGCTTTGTGAGAAGCTGCGCAATTCCTGATTCTCGTCTTGTGACCACGGAGCTCTCAGAAGGATCTTCTGAGGCTGGGATCTACTTGGGGTGTTGGGGTGCTCCCCAGGACTTGATGCTGGCCTGGACTGGCCAGGTTGCCTTCCAGGAGGGGCCTCCCAGCCCCCACTCCTGTCCCTGTGGCCCTTTTGTGAAGTCCTCCCCCAGCCTGGCCCCCTGGGTCCTCACATCCCCCCCGCAACCCCGTGACCAGCAGGTGGTCCTTCAGCTGCTCAGGATCTGAGCTCGGGTCTTCAGGGACTTAGTGGGGACTCCATTTGGGTGTCCGTCTGGCTCGGGGCTGTCTGGGGTCTTGGCGTGAAGGTGGAGAGGCTGGCATGGGCAGCCCATGCCAGCCGTGAAGTGAATCTTCCCAAGCTGCTTTCATTGAAGACTGGGTCGAAGCCACTGGGAGACTGGGCTTGGGCCCCGTTTCTCTTTGCTCTCAGCACACAGAACCTGCCTTTCTCCCTTGGCTCCTCGGACTGGGTTGTGAAGGATGTGGTGCCAACATTTGAAACTCTTGGGGCTGCCGAGTGACCGTGGGGCGGGGAAGGACAAGCTGAGGTCCCATAACCAGCCAGAAGTGAGGCTCCAGGTGCAGGCAGGTGCAGGATACTGGCCGTGGTTGGCCGCACGCCCCCCACGGGATAGAGCTGCCCTCCATCACGAGGCCACCTGCGCCCGTCCCTCCACGCAGTACGCCTCCTATGGAGGATTCCGGAGCTGCTGGGCCGCCTTTGGAGGGCGGAGATAGCCAGCGTGCCCCAGGGAAGGATGCGGGCAGATAGGGAGCCTCGTGTCTCCCATCCGATGCATGTGGACCTCTGACCGGGCCGGCCTGCACCGCGTCCCCAAGCTCAGCTTGGCGAGATGCTCCAGGCGGAAGCTGCCCGCAGCACCTCGCTGTGCGCTCAAGGCCCTTTCTCCGGTGGGGAGAGGAAGCACTGGGTCCCTCTCTCTCCCAAGGACACGGTCCATGGGTCAAGGCCCCTCCCTTATGATCTCAGGTAACCTCACCACTCCTGAGACCCCATGTCCAAATGCAGCGACTTTGGGTATTAGAGCTTCGACATGGGGACTGGGAGTCACGATTCAGTCTACGGCGGGGGCATGGCAGTCTTGGGACACATCAGGATGATGGTGGTGGCTCCCGGGATCGTGACAGTGGTGCTAAAGCCCCATCTGCTCCTCGTCCCTGTAGGTACCACATGGAGTGTCTGGACCCTCCCCTCCAGGAGGTGCCAGTGGATGAGTGGTTCTGTCCGGAATGTGCTGCGCCTGGAGCTGCTCCCGCGGCAGGTATAGGTGCCGCCTCCCCCTCACCTTCTGGGAGAACTTGTAGGGTTTTCTGTCAGGGCAGCCCAGGACCCCGGGGAGATGCCCCCTGCCAGGCCAAGGCCATGGCGGACACACATCAGTCCAGGATGCACCTTCTTCCCAGATGCGGGTCCTGTGAGTGAGGAGGAGGTCTCCCTGCTCCTGGCTGACGTGGTGCCCACCACCAGCCGGCTTCGGCCCCACGCAGGGAGGACCCGCGCTATTGCCAGGACGCGGCAGAGCGAGAGGGTCCGAGCGACTGTGAACCGGAACCGGATCTCCACCGCCAGGAGGATTCAGGTGGGCGCCCACGGTTGAGGCTGCCAGTCCCGCCGTGGAGCCGTGCCCGACTCAGCCCCTCGGGGTGCAGGGCCCTGTGGCAACACCAGCCATGGACAGCCCTGGCCCGGGGGCGGAGTGGGGGGGGGGGCTCTTCTCTGCTGTCTGGCTGCTCAGGGAGTCGGGTGAGAGGACCTGGCGGAGGCGACTGCCCCAGCGCCCCGTCACAGACGCCCGTAGTCCTGCCTCCCTCCCTCCTGTGTCCGCCTCGCGCCCCCTCTCCCTGGGCCCCCGCCGTGGCTGGCAGCCCGCACAGTCGGCTCCTTGTCACCCCGACTCGCGTCTCAGGAGGCCCTCCCAGGCCCCGGACTGCCCGTGGGAGCGCGTAGCGTTTGTCGGAAGCAGGAAGGGCGCACCCGCTAGGTCTGTTACTGGCAGGCCGAGGGCATCCAGCTTCCGTGGTCGGTTTGGTGGGGCTGGCACTGGGTCCCTCAGGGGCTCCCAGGTGGTGCCGCCCCTGCTGGGGTCCTGCCTGGAGTCCTCCTCAGGGCACGGGGCCTGCGTGAGAAGCCCATGGGCGGTCGCCCTGCTGACGGCGCCCTCCTTGCCATGTAGCATGTCCCACGGTACCTCATGTCTTCTCTGCTGGACGAGACCATCGAGGCTGTCGCTGCGGGTCTGAGCTCTGCTGTGTACCAGCGCCCCGTGACGCCCCGAGCCCCCGCCAAGCGCAGGAGGAGAGTAGGTAAGCCCGGGTGTGGTGGCTCCGCTGCGGGCCGCGCGTGTGTGTCCCTGGGCAGCAGCCGGCCACGTGCTCGCCTCCCACGAGCTTCACCCGCAGAGCCGCGTCACGTTCTGCACACTGGTGCCTTCACATCACAGAAGTACGGCACAGACGCTCCGTGGGCCGGACTGGTGTGGTCCGCCCAGGCCTTCTGACCATCCACCGCAGGCCTCCTGCACACGCATCCGGGCGACTCGGCCGCCCCCAGCTTGGTTGGGAAGCACTCTGTAGGCCTTGGTGGCAGAACGGTCTCGCTTCCCCCCAGATGCAGCGGTACACCAGGAAGCCCCTGGTTCTGGGCCTTTCTCTGTGGGAGCCATTGAACTGATTAATTCACGGGCTTCTTGTCTTTTTCTGTGTTCGTTCTGGTGATTCTGTCCTGGTAAGTCCTGTCTTTGCCTGGTGTCAGTAGGCACCTCCCGGGGAGAAGCCCTGGGGTTCTCGTGGGCAGTACCCACCCCACCCCACACCGGCCCTGCCCGCAGAGTGCGACGGGTGGCTTCCAGGGTCCGGCTCAAGCTCTGACCCTTAGCTGGCGTGGGCTCCAGTGGGGAGCTCTGCTTCTCCCCATCGGTTGTCAGCAGACTGTGGCTTACTCAGTGGGTCATGATCTGAGGCACTGATCCAGGTTTGACAGCGGAGCCATTGCGGCCCCACCCGGCCCTTCCCTTCCCAGCGGGTGCCCCCGCCCCCAGCGGGCAGCCCCGGCGTCCTTCGCCCTGGACACTAGCTTTGCCCATTTTCAGACATCCGTGAGGTCCTCCCGAGCGCACAGTGGCTTGTCACGTGGCGTGGCATGGTGCTCCGGAGCCCGTGTCAGTGGTGGAAGAGGTTCTGTTGCGGAGGGTCAGCGTCCCCTGAACATGCCGTAGTCTGTTGACGGGTTTCCTGAGGCCGGTCGACTGGCTTGTGTTCTGCTTGGGCTGTTGGGACAGAGCTGCTGCGAGTGTTCTGAATGTCCTCGTGGCTTGCCGGCAGGTGCCCGGTTTCTCCTGGGGAAGGAGACGGTGGGCTCACGGGGGGAAGATGCAGTTAGGGTTCTGTGGCTCCGTACCCGACAGCAGCACACGCCCACCCTCCCCCCGCAGTCCTGGGGATGGTCGGTGTTTGTCCTCGCTGTGCCCGCGGGGTGTGTGACACGCCCTCCCGTGCCCTGCGTTCCCCACTTTTGGGGCAGAGACCCGGGTACTGTCTGGCTCTGTGGCTTGCGGAGGTGTGGGGGTGGGCAGCCTGCACTTGTGGGCCTCCCCGCCGTGCGACCGTGCTCTGTGCGTGTTCTCCACCAGGGTGGGCCGTCCCTTCCAGCCCTTTCTAGTGGACAGAGACGGGAAATCCATGCTAAGGTCGTGCCGTTCGTGACGTGACTGAACGAAGGTTATGGGGTTTCGTATCATGTCATCTGCGTCTTCAGGTGTTTGTGTCAGAAACGTGGCAGTTCAGTGCTCGCTGGTGCCCCTGCTCACCCGTCTCCTTGCCCAGAGAACAGCCTCAGAACAGCTCAGGTCTTGCCAGCACTGTGGTTCGAGGCAGGACTGGAGGTGTTTGCTTTGATCCCCAGCGCACACTGTACCGAGGACAGGCCCCACCCCCATCCCCTGTGCTCATGCAGCGGAGAACAGTTCTTCTGTCTTCGGTTGCGTCTGGCTTGCTCCCTTTTGCCTGGTAGTTTTTCTTTGGTTTGGGGTTCTTTTTTTTTTTAAAGATTTTATTTATTTATTTGACAGACAGAGATCACAAGCAGGCAGAGAGGCAGGCAGAGAGAGAGGAGGAAGCAGGCTACCTGCTGAGCAGAGAGCCCGATGCGGGGCTCGATCCCAGGACCCTGAGATCATGACCTGAGCCGAAGGCAGAGGCTGTAACCCACTGAGCCACCCAGGCACCTTGGTTTTGGGTTCTTTTTTGGTTTCCTGTTTTGTTTCGTTTTGTTTTGGTTTTGTTAGTGAGTTTTTCGCTTCTGCAGACTTCTGTCAAAGCTTTGGAGGCAGAGGGAGAAGGGCGTAGCGAGTCCTCACTCAGACCGCATCGCCCGGCCTCGACCTCACTTGTCCCCCTCACCTGCTCCCTTCCGTGTGGTCTCGAAGCAGATCTTTCTTGTCATCGGCCTCTTCCCTGGAGGTATTTTCTAATGTGTTTCTGAGAGACGCAGTCTTTTTTCCTTTGAGCTGAAGCACAGTATCCTTGTGACCCCTGAGAAGACAAGTAGTGGCTCCTTAACGCCGTGAGATAGTCTCAGGGTTGAAGGTTCTAATTGTGTCATAAATGTGATAGAATTTTAAAACCTAGTTTATTTGAATCCAGAGCCAGGCAAGATCCCTGCTACACTGTCGGCCGGGCCCGGTGAGTGGCTCTGGGAGCTCCTGACTCTGGGGGCAACTGGGGGGCCGGGGCGCCCCTCCTGCTGTGGCGGCCAGGAGCGGAGCCACAGGGTCCCCCCGCCTTCTCCCGGCTTCACCCGAAACTGTCGTCCGACTAGATTTGTGTTTGCGAGCGGCCGGGCGGAGGGCGCAGGTGGGCCCCGCTGGGCTCACCGAGACAGGGAGAGGCCTCCCCGCTGTGGGGTGGGATCCCAGTCCTTCCCCAGGCCCAGGTTTGCGTCGCAGAAGCTCGCTTGCTAGTCACTTGCTAGGTGGAGTTCGGGCAGGGCTGTGAGGGCCCAGAGTTTGCACGTAGGCCGTGGCGAGCGTTATTCCCCGCAGACTTCGCAAGGGCCCATTGCTCCGACCCTGCGGAGGCCGCTCCTTCCAGGCTGAAGCCCCCACCGGGTTCTGCTGGGGCGTCCTGGAATGAGGGTCCTTCTTGAGCCCATGGTAGCGTCCCTGAGCCGGACCAGGGCCGAAGCGCAGAGTGTGGGCAGTTTGGTCTCGAGGACGGGCTGCAGGAGCCGTGCGGCCAGTGCCCCACATCCAAGTCCGTCGGGAGCAGCCTCAGGGTCACAGCCGGTGGCTGCGTACCTGGGGCTCCTCATTTCATTTCGCTCTGTGTCATCAGGGCTGGTAGCTTGGCTTTTCCTTTCGTTTTGCTGTGTGACAAATGATGTGGGACCGTCCCTGGTTTAAAATCCGGCCTGGCAGGTGGCTCTGCACCGCCGCCGCGCCTCCTCGCTGCTCCTCGCGGAAATGCTGGTGACGCTCCGGCCTGTTTCTGCCCGTGACTGTCTTCGTGCCAGGTCCTGGGGGCGCAGAGTGCGTCCTTGACGGGGGACACCCGGGGCAGGGCCGGGGGGCTCGGGGCACGGAGGGGAGCATAGACTCTCAGTGTGCTTTTTGTAGGAAGACGGAGGAAGGTGTCGGGAAGAAGGAAAACGCAGTCCAGGTCGTCTGTGAAGAGCAGAAGCTCCGGGACGAGATCTAAGAAGCGCCAGGGTCGCGGGAGGAAGAGAAAAGGGAAAAAGTCAAAGGTAGCCTCGGACGGTAGCGCTCCCCATGTGCTGTCAGTTCCTTCGTGCAGCTAGGTGGCGGGTCGCACAGAAAAAGCTCCCTTTTTCTGTATTTGCTTAGAGATCCACCAATAAAAATGAACATTTCCACAACACACATTAAAGATGGGGCTGAGACAAGAGATTGCCCAGGACCCTTTGGACATCCCGAGGGCTTGCGTGAGACTCCTGACACCCCAGGGCTGGGCCCTGGGCGGCGCAGCGGGTCTGGAGGCCGCACGGCTGTGGCCAGCAGCTTGTCCGGGAGGCAGGCGGAGGGTCACCTGGTGCCCGGGGGCCCGGTGGGAGCTGTGGGGGAGTTGAGAGAGGAATGCTGCCCGCGGCATGTGGCCAGGTTTTCGGCCAGGACACTCTTGTCCTGCCGCGTTAACATGAAACGTTCGAGCCCAGTTGTGGCCGTCGTGCAGGTGTTTGTTGCGACTGAACGTGAACTTACACCTGGACCTTTGTCGTTGCCTGATGGCCTGAGGGCGTAGAGTGCACACTTCCAGAGCCTACACTTCCGTTTCAATGAGAGCGAGCAGCTGCTCTGGTGGTCCGCCGATGTGAAAGTCCTGGAGGGTTGGTGGCACACCTGCCGGGTGGGGGTGCAGGTCCCCCAGCACTGCTCCTCAGGTGTGTAGGCAGCCGTCCCCTGGACAGCCCGTCGTGCTGCTTGGCAGTGTGTGCAGGGTCGGACCCCCCACCCTGCAATGGGAGGGTCCCAGGTGTGCAGGGTCGACGCCCCCGCGGCACGGAGCACCAGCTGTGCCCAGCTTCTGCGGGCAGTTTTGCAGTGTGTTAGGTTGGGGATGTTGAGATGCGCTCGTTAACTCTGTCGGAATAAAACCTCCAAACGTTGTTAACACACACGAAGCCCTTCAGCTCCCGTCTGCCGTTTACTCAGCCTCCTGGGTGGTGGTTCTGGAGCCTTCAGCTCCCGTCTGGCTTACCATTCCTTGCCTTTTGTGACTTCGATTCAGAATGAAGCCACAGCTCGCTCCCGCATCGCACGGACACTGGGCCTCCGGGGTCCGGCCCGTGGAGCCTGCATCCCGTCTGTGCACAAGCCGGCAGACCCCTCTCTGGGGCTGATGCGTGCGGACATCGGCGTGGCCTCCCTGTCGCTCTTTGGAGACCCCTATGAGCTGGACCCCTTTGACAGGTAAGGGCAGGGCGACCTCCCTCCTTTCCTTGTGGGCAGTGGCCTAGGACGTTGTGTTTGAACAGCGAGGGTGGCGATTGCGGACCCCTCCTCAGAGTCACGGGGTGTGACGGAGCTCCCTACACCCGCCTCTGCTTGAGCAGAGGAGGTCCAGCTTGCACACCCGCCCCAGCGAGCTGTTGCCGGCACGAAGCCCCTCCGTGGGGCCCGTGTGCCACTTGGGGCACGAGTGCTGCCGCATATGCCATCGAGGAGGGGCCTAGGGTCTCCCTGGGCCTCCAATGGTGTGGGGTCAGCATCCCTTCGACCCACGTGCTCTCTCCAGCAGTGAAGAGCCGTCTGCAAACCCTGCTTCCCCGTTGAGTGCCAAGAGGCGGGTCCTGTCCCAGTCAGCACTGCGTTCTCACCGGCCCGTAGCCAGGCCCGTGGCCGTGGGGCTCTCCAGGTGTGTGCGGGCAGGGGGCCATGGTCCTGGGGGGCAGCCCAGACCCACGGGGCTCCACAGGGGCTGGCGCTCCACCTGGCCTGGGAGGAAGTGCCGCAGTCTGTCTGGGTGTGTGGTGGGGGCGAGGAGCCATGGGAGCTTGAGGCCACCACTGCACACCCTCCCTGCCGCAGGACTGTTGGGGGCATTTGGGGTCAGAAGCGTCAGATGATCTCATCTCCGAACAGGCTGCTTTTCTTTTTGGGGGCTGCTGGCTGTGTGCAATGCTGCCCGCTTGCAGGGTGCTGGGGGGCTGGGGGCTCCCGCCTGGCGTGAGGGTCTTGAGCACAGGGAGGCAGCTGCGGGTCGGTACCTGCAGGAGGAGTGTTCCTGCCGCGGCGCCTGAGCCGGAGGTGGACGAGGCCCCTGTCCCAGACCTGGTGGGGAGCATCCTGTCGGGCCAGAGCCTGCTGATGATGAATGGGGCGGACATCGTCATCCACCGGGACGGCTCCCTCAGCGCCAAGAGGGCAGGTGAGGTGGCTGCCACGCGGAGCCCATCTGCGTCCATGCGGACGCCCTCTCTGCCTTGACCCTCTGGGAATGAGCCCCTTGGTTCTCCTTACCTCTGAGCCAGTGGTAAAGGAGACAGTTGAACTAAAACGCATTCTCTGCTCAGAATGGACGTTGAAGGGGCACGGTTTTCTCATTTCTTCTCCGTTAACTCTACCTGCCTTTCTGAAAGAGCTCACAGGCTGAGAGTCGAGGTGATGATGGGGTTTCTGGACCAGCCCACAGACTCTCTGTGGTCGTAACGTGGCTGGTGTGCATTCCCACAGCCACGGAGCCAGGCCCTGTAGATCCCGCCCCCACGTAGCCGGGCCTGGGAGGTTTTTGGGGTGAGGGTCCCCAGCCATGGAGGATGGGGCTGGCTGTACCCTTCCTGTCCCTGGCGCACACGTGCGCGCGCGCACACACACACACACCCACACCTACCTGCCATGACAAGCCTCTGTAACTGGCAGGGACACTTTCCATGGGTACAGAGCACACCCATGAGACCCACGAGGAAGTATCTCTGGTGGCAGAGACCTGAGCACTGGCCCAGACCTCCAGGTGCACCGAGGTCTCAGGGGTGAAGGGGGAACTGGCCTTTATTTATCTATTTATTGTGACTTTTTAAAAGGTTTTATTCATGATTCCAGAGAGCAGGCCAGGGAGTCGGGGGGCAGAGGGAGAGGGAGAAGCAGGCTCCCCAGCCCGACACACGGCTCGGTCGCAGGAGGCCGAGATCGTGACCTGAGCCAAAGGGAGACACTTTGAGCCCCCCCAGGCGCCCTCGGAATAGGCAGTTAAAAGCACAGCTTTTAGGGGAAGTCCGTTGTGATCTGGGCCAGGCGACGCACTGCTCGCGCTGGAGGAGCAGGCGGCGGGGACTGACGGCCGCTCACCTCTTGTCTTCCAGCACCTGTTTCCTTCCCTCGGAGCACAGGCGGCTCATCCCAAGGCGCCGAGCACCGTGGGCCCAGGGCCTGCCTGCAGCCCCGAGCGCCGCACTCGGGAAGTGGGCCACAGGGCGCGGGGCTGAGCTGTCGTGGCGGGCCAGCGCCCTCCCGTGTCCCTGCCCTCAGGACTGGGGCGACCGTGAGACTGGACCCGTCTGTGACCCCTCTATCTGGTCAGACTCAGAACCTGTCAGGCGTGCGCGGGTCTGGCTTAAAGCAAAGGGACGACACTCGATGGGACAGTGACAGCCGGCGCGCTCTGCTTCCCAGCTCCGCGTCCTCCAAGACCCCCAGTAGCTGCTGTCACCTGCCGCCTGCCGGTGCGTTGCTGGGCCAGGCGCTGAAGCCAGCTCCCAGGAGGCCCGACATCTCTGAGCTACCACGGATACCAAAGGTCAGAAGGGAGGACGGTGGCGGCAGACAGACGGACGCGGCGCCCGCCAGCGAGCAGCGCGCCGAGATCCCCAGCTCCTGCATCAGCCGGCTCACGGGCAGGGAGGGCCCTGGGCAGCCCGGCCATGGTGCCAGAGCTGAGGGAGAGCCAAGCCACAGGGGCCCACAGGACCCTGGCCCGCACTCCGGGGGCGGCTCCCAGTCCCCCGCCTCACTGGGACCCTCGAAGGGGAAGGGGGTCAGCTCAACCTTTGAGAGCTTCAGGATCAATATTCCCGGGAACACAGCACATTCCGGCAGGCTCTCCAATCCCGGCTTTTGTAACACGTTTCGGCCGGTCGACAACAAGGTGCAGAGGAAGGAGACTCCCTCGCCCCTGTTCTCCATCAGGAAGACCAAACAGCTCAAGAGCGAGATCTACGACCCCTTTGACCCCACAGGCTCCGACTCCAGTTCTGCCGGCAGCAGCCCCGAGCGCCTGGGCTCTGGCCTCCTGCCGTCTGAGATCACACGCACCATCTCCATCAACAGCCCGAAGGCCCCAATGTTGCAGACTGTGCGCTGTGTCACCTCTTACACCGTGGAGACGGTCTTGGGGACGGAGCCCGAGCCCCCTCGGGGGCCCTCCTCCAGCGGGCTGGAGCTCCGGGGCGAGGGGGCTGCCGGGGGGACCTCCGACCTGGAGTGCGAGGGGCTGCGCGAGGGGCTGGGCGAGGGTCAGGGCTCAGCCTCCCGGGCACAGAGGCCCTCCCCGCCGGAGCCATGGGAGGACAAGGACCAGCTGCCCTGCAGTACCTTCTTTGGCTCCGAGGAGCGGATGGTGACGTGCGTGACTGTAGCCGAGCCGGAGGCCCCACCCAGCCCTGATGCTCCACAGACGACCACCCACAGGATCGTGGAGCTGAGGTCCCCGTCGTGCTCCCGCTCGACGTCCAGCTCCCGTGGCGGGAAGAAAGCCAAGAGGAAGCGAGCCACGTCCAGGGAGCACAGGAGGACCCGCTCGGGCTCCCGCTCAGGTTCCCGCTCCGGGGACAGGAGCTCACGGTCTATGTCGCCCCCGGTAGGGGATGACCACCCCAGGAGGCAGCAGACCAAGTCCCGGGGCCGGAGGTCTTCTAGCGACCACTCCAGCAGCCACGAGCGAGCCAAGCGGAAGAAGACAAAGGATGAGGGCAGGAGGAAGAGGGACTCCCGGGGCCACGGCCGGCGGAGATCCAGGTCCCGCTCAGGCAGCCCCGGCAGCTCCTCCCACGAACGCAGGGAGGGCAGGAGGAGGAAGCGGAGGCGGTCAGGGTCCAGGTCTCGGGGGCGGGAGTGCTCACCCCCCAGCAGCCTAGAGAGAGCCCGGAGGCACCGGCACCCAAGGGAGAGGAGCCCCCGAGAGAGGAGCCGGGAGCGGCCCCGAACCCGGTGGGGCTCCCACGAGAGGAGGAAGCGTAGATCCAGGTCACCGAGGTCGCCGAGCACAGAGCACAGGTCCCGGGAGCACCAGCGTCCTCACTCCCATGAGAGGCGGCCAAGGCCTCGCTCTCCGGAGAGGAAGTTGGCGCCCGTTCTCCAGGAGGAGCAGAAGCCTGACCAGGAGCCGCCAGCCAGGCCGCTGGCCCCGGCAGGAGCAGGCGCCTCCCCAGCCGGGGCCGAAACCCACAAGATGGCTCCAGAGGCCCCGGCGGGCCATCCGCCCGAGGACCTGGATTACGGTGACTCTGTCGAGGCAGGACACGTCTTTGAGGATTTCTCAAGCGAAGCCTTCTTCATGCAGCTGGATGACATGAGCTCCCCGCCCTCCCCTGAGAGCACAGACTCCTCCCCAGAGCGGGACCTCCCCCCCGCTCCCTCCATCCCGCCGGCCGGCGGGCACCAGCAGGACACCAGCCTGGCCGTGGCTGTCATCCGCCGGGAGGTGTCGTCCATCCACGGTGAAGACACCGCCCAGGCCCCGCCCCGGGCACAGGGCCCTGAAGAGAGGCCCGGGCTCCAGCAGGAGGCCACTGGGGCCGCCGTGGTGGCCGGCGCCCTGGGAAGCCGGGCTGTGGGTGCGGTGCCCGTGGGGAAGGAGGAGGGCCCCCCCCAGCCCCCCCTCCTACGGGCTAAAGCGCTGGTGAAGAGAGTCACGTGGAACCTGCAGGAGGCGCAGAGTGGCGCCCCTGCCGCGGACCCAGGCCTGCGTGAGTAGGACGCTCCTGCGGGCGCTCGCGGGCATGACTCGGGGCAGCACGGGGTGGTGGCCCTTGGGCTGTGTGTTTGGCGGGGGTGGGGGGGCACACGGATCCCTTCGGTCCCTGGGGTAGCATAGACCACAAGGCAGGGAGGTGGTTGCAGCCTAGGCTGTGGTCCTTGCTGCTGGGATGCCTTTCTGGAGTTCTCCAGCTGGGAAGCTGCTTCTGGCCCAGGGTGGCCAAGAGCACCCACCCTCCCCTGTGTTGGCCCTCAGGGATGCCGCTCCACAGGCCCCAGAAGCCCCGGGAAGGGGTCTGGGAAACAGAAGACATGGGCCCCTCGGTGGGGTTCCAGCAAGCACCCTTCTCTGAGCCCCCTCCCGCTGGTTACGCGCTTCCAGAGTCCGGCTTCCCTGAAGCGGAGCCCTCTCAGGTAGGTGCCTGGGTTGGAGCAACGTGGTGCCAGGCTGGGGCTGAGGACTCCCCTCTCTGGCGGGGCTCTTGCTGGGGCAGTGGGGAGCGCTACCCTGAACCGTGCGCATTTCTGTCCAGGTTTATACCCCAAACCTGCCTCCCGCCCCAGCTCTGCCTGTGAGTCTCCCGCCGTACGCAGCAGCCGGCCAGCCCGCGGTGCAGTACATCCTGCACGGGAGCCTTCCCCTGGCGAGCTGCGGGGTCCCGCAGAGCCCGGCCCCGGGGCCCCCTGCCCTGCCCGCAGCCTCCGAACCGGCCGCCTACAGCAGCGGCGCCAGCAACTCCGAGGAGAGGGCGGCGGCTCCCAGGCCTGCTGCGGAGAAGGCCAAGAATGAGGAGGTAAGTGTGGGTCCCCGGCCCATGGCGGGGCTGGCGGCACGGCCCCTGGCCGGGTGGTCACCCCCATGCTTGCCCCCAGTACATGAAGAAGCTGCAGGTGCAGGAGCGGGCGGTCGAGGAGGTGAAGCTGGCCATCAAGCCCTTCTACCAGAAGCGGGAGGTGACCAAGGAGGAGTACAAGGACATCCTGCGCAAGGCTGTGCAGAAGGTGGGTGTGCGCGGGAGGGGCCGACGGCCGGAGGCCGCTTCTGTCTTGCTGTGGCGGGAGCTCAGGTGCTCGGGAGAAGGAAGCATGGGTGTTGGTGAGGGGACAGGACGGCGTCCCCTGTCCCTTGCTCAGCGGGCGAGAGACAGGAGGTACGGACGCACCGCTTCCGCAGGTGGGGGAGCCAGAGCCTGAGGGGGGTTTTCGGGCCCAGGGCGTTGGGGCCAAATCTGGGGCCCGCGGCCCCACGTGGCGTGTCTGGCCAGGGGCTGGGCCCTCAGCAGGCCTGCGAGGCGGCCCTGGCAGGGGGATGTGTCTTGCTTGGTGCCTGTCCCCCCTGGGGGGCTATCTGGGTCACGTGCGCCCCTCCCCCCACGCCCGCAGATATGCCACAGCAGGAGCGGGGAGATCAACCCCGTGAAGGTGGGCAACCTGGTCAGGGCCTACGTGGACAAGTACCGGCGCATGCGCCGGCACCGGAGGGCCGAGGCTGGGGAGGAGGCGCCCGCCCAGGGCCCCGAGAGCTGAGGCCGCCCCTGGCGCTCCCGCTGGGGACGGCAGAAGCAGAGGCCTCGGAAGACAGCCGGCCGGCACTACGGTACCAGGGCTCCCGCGATCACAGTGCCCTGCGCACTTGTCCTGCTCAGTTTCAAACTGGACCTTTTTATATGTATATTATAGATACACAGTTTCCATTGTGTTCTAATTTATCAAAAATGGATTATCTTTAGAAACTTCTTGATTGACTCAGTACTTGAAAGTCCAAGGCTTTGGTATCAGGAGGGGCCTGGCGGGTGGAAGGAGCTCCTTGACCCCTCCCGGATGGCCTGATTGTATTCTCTGGAGGAACAAGGGGAGGCCGTGCGCAGCCCCTGCTAGCTCCGTAAGTGACGCCCGTCTTCGCTGCCTCCCACCAGCAGAGCGCGGTGTCGGTGGGTCTGGAAGCCGGCGGGGCGGGGGCTGCACACAGCACAGAGTCGACCATTCGTGGTGCCCCCTCCCCAGCACCTGCAGGGGCAGATACCTCCTGTCCCCGGGGCGTTTTGTATTCTTTGAGTAGAGTTTGTTGGCTCTAAAGCGTGTGGCCTGTTTTTTCATGGTGAAGACGGAGGAGGGCGGGCAGGGGCAGGGTGGTCGCCTCGCGTCCTGGGCCTGTAGGTGTTGGGGGCTCCCGGAAGTCTGCTGCCCCTTCTGAGCCCGAGCCCACCCCTGCACAGGACACCAGCACTGACTCTTGAGGCCTTTTTCTTGGCTTGGAGACGGGCCGGCCCTCAGGCAGGCTGCTGCACCTCCATGAGGAAGCGCTCCAGGTCCTCGTAGAGGCTGTTGGAGCTGGACAGGCAGAGGCCAAGGCTGCTGCTGTCCAGGGAGGACACCCCTTCTCTCTGCACGCACTCCAGGTGCGCCCGGCACAGCCACGGCTCCAGCTGTGGGCAGGGTGTCATCAGGACAGACAGACAGGACAGGACAGACGGGGGCTGTGTGCGGCCCTGCCTCCCGGAACCCCAAGCCTCACCTTCACCAGCACCAGGCTCTTCTCCTTGGGCCTCCCAGCTGACAGGTCCTGCCCGAAACCCAGGTAGATGGTGTAGTGCGGGGAGCCCGGACGCCGGCGAGCCCGGAACTCCATCATCTCTGCAGGGGGGGGACTCCGGTGAGGGGAGGGGGGCAGTAGGACGGGAGCGGGCAGGCATGGCGCGGCCCCAAGTCTGGTGCATCACTGACCTCGGAAGAAGGTGCTGAAGTCGAAGATGGGGGTGTCTTGGTTCCTTTGCAGCAGGCGGGGGGGTGTGGAGGGGCTGGCAGAGCCCAGGGGCCCTCCCACCTCCCAGTAGACCTTGCATTTGCCCAGGCGCCGGGCCCACAGCCTACAGCCCCGGAGCTCCAGCTGCAGTCCCGGGGCCACGTGCTGCAGCAGCTTCTCGGTGTAGTGCATCTGCTTCTGGTCAGGGAGCTCGGCCGGGCTCGGGAAGGCCACATGCTGGGGCTCAGTGGCTGTGGTGGCTGGGCTTGGGGATCCGTAAAGGAACACGAAGCTTGGACGCCACACCACCTCCTGCAGCACTGTGCGGCCCTTGTACATGATGGTCACATCCAGGGCCCTCAGGCTGGGCTCTGGGTGCGATCCAGGCTCAGCAGCCACCCCGGGGCAAGGCTCCACCTCTGGTGGAGGCTGCCAGGGCTCCAGGACCGGGGCCAGGCCTGCATCTGGGGAGGAAGGCCCAAGCTGAAACCTGGCCCTCCAGGCCCTCACTCCCGCACACACCCCTCCGGCTCTCACCTGTCTCCTGCGCCTGGTGCACAGGGACCGTGTGTCCTGCCCTTGGCAGAGAAGGCTCCGTGTTTAGGAGCTCCAGGCCTGAGGAGGAAAATGCGCAGTTGGGAGCAGCCGGACAGGCCGGGCTGTGGCCGACTCCATCTCCACGGGCGTCCTCTCCCACCACACCCCTAGCCGCTCCCTCTCCTCTTGGACTCTGCCCTCCCGCCTTCGCGCCCCCCCCCCCCCGCCCATGGAACCCTGCAAGGCTGAGCGCCCCCACCAGACACAGCCTCTCACCGGGAGCCTCTGGGGGCACCGGGTCCCCCACCCATGCAGCTTCCAGCAGGTGGGCCTCCAGGCAGCTCTGCTCCAGAGCCTGGAGCAAGAGGTCCCCAGCACTGTCGGCTGCGCCAAAAGGGTGGCTTGGGGCGCCAAGCTCAGGGCTCAGTCCAAGCCCTGGCCTCTCAGCAGCGTCTCCTGCCAGGCATGGCCCTGGGAGCTCACCCTGCAGGGGAGGAGGGGCCGGCGTCAGCAGCTCCCCAGCCCCAGGGAAGACTGGCAGCCCCCACCTGGGAACAAGGAGGGCTGAACAGGCTCACCATTAAGGGCAGGGCGTCTTCAAGGGCCACCTCCCCCTGCTGAGTGCCCGCACCTTACAAGAGAGAATTGGGATCAGGGCAGTGTGGGATGAGACTCTGTGGAGTGGGACGCTTGGGTATGGGTCTCTGGGTAGGCCCTCAGAGCTTCCCCCCCACTAATCCCAGCAGTCCCAATCAGCTTTCCCTGCCCTCCCCCAACAAACTGGCACCAGCCTCTCTGAGGCCAGTTCCTGGAAAGCACGGCTCTGCTCGTGGGGTCTGTGTCCAGTGGAGAGCAGAATCCCAGTGCCCTCCCAGCCCCGATCTCTGCCCCAAACGTCCTGCCCTCTCCACGGCTGCCCCGCACCCCCGGCTCCTCACCTGTCTCCGCAGGCTCGAAGCTGAGCGCGTACACTTTGTGCGGGTCAGCGGGGTCCCCTGAGTTGTCCTGCAGCATCACGAACCGCTGGGTGCTGTGCAGCGCACAGCGGAAGTTGGTTTTCCAGACGGCCCGGAGCGCGCCCTCCAGGGCCAGCTGGTCACCCCCGCCCCTGCCTTCGCTGCTGCTGGGCGGCCACCTGCCGCGGGCCACCGCCCAGGCCTGGGGGGAGGGACCGACGGTGTGAGCGAGCATGGGGGCGCGCGCCAGGCCCCGGGCCGGCCCTCCCACCCGGCCGGGCTGGGGGTCCCACCTTGAAGATGCGCGAGTCCGCCTCCCCCAGGTCCTTCCGCGAGAAGTGCTTCCAGGGCACGCGGAAGCGCGTGCGGGCCGCGTCCAGCCACCGCAGACCCTCGTAGCGGCCGCTGCTGACCTCCCCCAGGAGCCAGTCTCCGAAGAGCAGGCGCGGGGGCCTCCTGCGGGCGGGGCGGCCGGCGGGTGAGGGTGCGGGCGGCCGGCGGAGTGGCCGCGCAGCCGGGGTGGGACGGGGGCTCACCTGTCAGCGGCCGCGGCCATCGCTCGCTGCGCGGGACCGACGCGGGGGGCGCGGGGGCGCGGGGGGCCTCCGCCGGGAGGGGCGGTCACGGCCGCAGCCGGGAAGCGTGGTTCGCGGGTGCCCACGGACGGTGCGGCGCAGGCGCTCCACGTGCGGGGACCCCAGACGCGGCGGAGGGCCGCGGGCCACGACGTTGCCGAGGTGCGGGCTCTGGGCGGCGGTGGCGCGGGGATGAGCACAGCGCGGGGCTGCCGGGGGGCTGCGCGGGCGCCGGGGGTCCCGGGCGTGGAGTCGGCGCCCAGTCCTGGGCGGGAGGGCGCCGTCGGGGCCCCCTTCGGAGACACCGCGGGGGCGGCCGCGGGCTGGGGCGCGCTCCGGGCGCCGGGAAAGCGAAACCGCGCGCCGGGAAAGCGAAACCTAAGCCGAAGCCGGGACCGCTCGCCGCTCGCCACCCGCGGCCCGTCAGCGGGACGACCGCCCCCTCTCCGTCCCGCCCCGACTCCGGGCGCCGGACCCTCCCGACGCGCCCGCGCCTCACTGCGCTCGCGCTCCCCACACGCCGGGCCGCCGGGGCTGGAAGCCTGGTCTCCCGGAGCGGCCGGAACGCGCGCTTTTATGGGGACCGGCCGGCGGGGGGGCGGGGGGCGGGGCTGCAGGTGCAGCCGAGGAAGTCACGTGCTCCGGCGGCGGGGGCCCCTGTGTGCTGCGGGGACGCGTTCCCCAGGCCCCCGCCGAGGCTCCCGGATGCGGGCGGGGGTCGTGCAGGGGCGGCGGGACTGGCGGGTCCTGCGGGGTCCAGTCACTCCTCTCCCTCAAGGAGCACCCAGCCCCGCACACGCAGGGTCGGGGCAGGGCGCCACTGGCAACTAGTGGGGGTGGGGAGGCAGTGGGGTGAACTGAAGACCCCACACATCTTCCCTTCTCTTCCCCGGGGAAGTGGGTCGTGGAGGAGAGCGTGGGCCAAGGGGCAGCCCTGCCCTTTGGATTTTTTTTTTTTTTTAAGTAGCTCCGCACCCAGAGTAGCGCCAGACCCCCCGCTGAGAGCAAAGTGGGGTGCTCCACCGGCCAAGCCACCCAGGCACCCCGCTGGTTTGGGGTTCTTTAAAGATTTATTTGTGGAAGAGAGCTTGCAGGAGCAGAAGGGAGGTCGGAGGGAGAGGGTCTCCGAGCCAGTCCCCGCTGAGTGCGGAGCCCCCTCCTGGCTGGAAGCCAGACCCGGAGATCACCACCTGAAGGGAAATCCAGAGTCCGGGTGACCCACGGAGCCAACCAGGCGCCCCCACCCTTCCGCCTTTGTAATCTTAATGAGAATTGTTCAGACAAGAATGCTCACACCCTTGAGAATAAGACATTTGGAAAGCAGTTCGTGGTGGCTTTTCATAGGAAAAACGCAGAGGACCCACAAGGGACGGTGTGGAGGGGGTCAGGGAGGAAGTCCAGCCTGCGGTCCTGCCCTGGGGAGGCAGCAGAGGAGGCTCTGTCCCCCACTCTGTGGCTCTGGTGCCCCTCCTAGCGGGGGTCCACCTGCCACAATCCCCCTCCCCCACCCATGGCCTGCAGCCACTGCTTCCCAGTCCTGTCACTCAGCCCCTGCACCAAGCCACAGGTGACAGTCCGGAAGCCAGGACCGGGTGCCTCCCCGCCCCGAGTGTTTACTGCCCACAGGGGACCTCACAGGCCCACAGGCTGTCACCCCCCCGCGAGGTCTCCAGGGAGTTTGCTCAGGTCAAGAATCTCCATGTCAGCTGGGGAGGTGGGGGCCCCGCAGTGCAGGCCTCCCTCCCGCCCCCGCGGTCAGGCCTTGAGAGGAACCGAGGCCTCCAGCTGGCGCTAGTGTGGAAAGGCCCACTGTGGGCGGGCACAGCACGTGGTTTACGGGAAGCCCCAGTGCCACCCGGCCCAGGCAGGGGCGGAGCCAGGGATAGGATGCGCCGTCACCTCCCGCGGCCAGCAGCTGGTGGGGGGGACGGCCCTGGCTGGCCGGGCCACTGAGTCTCATGCAGCCGAACTTGGAAACTGTCGCTTTATTGTGCACGTTGGAGTCGGGGCGAGTGGCTGGCAGACATCAGGTCCTGCCCACCGGGGCGGGGGGGAGCCCAGCTAGACGTAGGAGGAGCCAGTGCTGGGCGTGTCATCGGCATGGGGACCAGCATCTGCTTCCTCGTCGCTGCTGGCCTCGCTGCCAGAGTCGTTGGCGCCAGCCGCGTCGGAGGCGGGCGTGTTGAGGACCACCACGTCGGCCTCAGCCCCAATGTCCTCCCCAAACCACACGGCCTTGTAGCCACCCTCAGGCCGCCGCTCCTTGGTCAGGATGGACCTCACGGCCGCTGGGCTGCCTCCATCGCGGGTCAGCTCGGGGGACTCTGAGGCTGGACGCAGGGTCGTAGTGCTGGGGGGCTCCGGAAGCGCAGGCTCTGGTGGCTCCGCGGGCTCCGGGGCCGCCCGCATGAGACCAGGGGAGGAGTAGGGAGCTGGCGCCCAGTTGGCCTCCTGGGGGGCATCAAAGGCCTCATTGTCAAAGCTGAGGGGCTGCTCCTGCGGAGGGGAGAGGGGCAACCAGGGCCTCAACCAGGACCCCAGGCCTGGGCCGGGACCCCACCCCAGAGACAAGGACCCAGGCTAGTCCTTCCTCTCCGCCTCTTTCGGCCTCCTCCGCATTGTGTGCGCTACACCTCAGCCTTCCTCACCTCTGCTCCCGCCCCTGCCCCTTCTCTGTCCCCCGTCCACCTCTCCTTGGCTCTGTCCTCACCTGCCTGTCTCCCTCTCTGGTCCTGCCCCAGCCCCCCAGGGCCTCACCACAGCTTTCCCAGAGCAGCGCTTGAGCTGCCGGCCGTAGTGCTTGTGGACCAGGATAAGCAGGGCGAGCAGAGCCAGAAGGAGCAGTGCGCCCAGCACCCCGCCCAGGGCCGCCATGTCCACGACAGAGAAGCGCCGGTCCCCGGCGGCACCGACACCGGGCTCGCCGTCCCCGGGGGTCCCCGCAGTGCTGCCTCCTCCAGTCTGGGCTGGCCCTGGGAGCAACACCACCCACTGACCATCAGCATCCCAAGCGCTTCCCAGACAGACCTGCCCCAGGCTTTAGACACCGTGACAACAAGCCAGACCGGGTGTCCCACCAGAGCTGGGGTTCTGGGGCATGGTACCACTCCCCTGCCGCCCACCACCCTGCCGAGGAGCTGTGTGTTCCCGGGGCCCTTGGGGAGGCTGCCAAAAGGGGGGAGATGGGGGTCAAGGCCCACCAGCTCCTGGTGGAAGTGGGGGGCCCAGCACCATAGGAGGGACCATGAAGGCAGTGCCGGGGCCCCTGGAGAGAACAGCCTGGAATTATAGGCCCACTGGACCCCAAATCTGGCTTCTGCCCCGTCCTCCATACACCTTCCCCAGGTTACCTTGTTGGGGGCCCCAGAACAGGTCTCTACCCAGACCAGAGCAAACCCCCTGGGATTTCATGGTCAGTGTGGTCAGGCTGGGCCTCCCCCTGCCCCAGGTGGGCCCTGCCCTACAGGGATTCCCAGGACCCCCACAGTGAGCATCAGGGAATATATGGGTGACTCTGGGGCAAATGAGAGGGCTACCTGAGGTTTGGGGAGTTCTGCTGGGCCCAGAGGGCATCGGCTGAGAGGTTCCTGGCTTCAGCGACTGTGTTGAGCCCCCGCTGGTTGAAGCTGATGGGAGGAAGGTGCTGGTTTCCACGCTGGGGGGCCCGCCAGGCGTAGATGAGGCAGGTGGCCTTGGAATTGTGCTTGAAGGGGGCTGTGGGCCCTGAGAGGGCCCCGGGGTCACAGAGCTGGTCGTCGAGGGTCCCTGAGAGGGCCCCGGGGTCACAGAGCTGGGCGTCGAGGGTCCCTGAGAGGGCCCCGGGGTCGCAGAGCTGGTCGTCGAGGGTCCCTGAGAGGGCCCCCGGGTCGCAGAGCTGGTCGTCTGAGAGGGCCCCGGGGTCGCAGAGCTGGTCGTCGAGGGTCCCTGAGAGGGCCCCGGGGGTCTGGGGGCTTCCAACGTGGTGCTGCTGGGGGGCCGGCTTGTTCTTCCAGTCTCTGGGGATGTGGGGGTCTCGGGGGGTCCTGGGGACCAGGGACAGGATTCAGGCTTGGCTCTGCCTCCAGCAAGCCTGCCCTGGGGAAGCCACCAGCCCAGCTGAGGCAAGAGGCCTTCCCTGAGCCGCTGCCTGGGGGGTCCGCGTCCGGCTCACCTGTGGGGGGGGTGGGCTCCTCCCACTCCAGCACCTGTATCTCCACCACCGTGCGGGCTGTACCCGCGGTCACTGTGTTGTTGGCCTCAACCTGGAGCAGAAAGGGGGCTTGTCCCTCGCAGGCCCCGCCTTAGCCCCTGCCCCTTGAAGATGCCCCCTGCCCTCACCTCTGCGTAGAAGACCCCCTCGTCGGCCAACAGGGAGGCGGTCAGCAGGGTCTCGCCATCCATCCGGAAGTCAGTGTTATTGGTGACGCGGTAGGTGATGGCAGAGTTGAGGTCCTAAACGTGGCCCAGTGAGTCCTGGGCCCAGGCTGCCCCTGTGACCCCCCCCAGCACCCCCGCAGCGGGGCTGGCGCCTACCGGAAAGTCAGGGTCCTGGGCCCGGACCCTCAGAGGCAGGGAGGGAGTGCTCGCGTCTTTGACCTCCACGCCTACTCCAGAGCCGCGTGCCACCGTGCCGTGGTAGCGGCTCTTGGCGAAGTAGGGCGGGCTCCCGGCGGCATTTCGGGCCTCGATCTTGACCCAGGTCACCGAGTAGCGGGCGCCGTCTGCCTGCTCACCCTGGGGGAAGGGGAGGCCTCAGCGACCAGCGGGTTCTCAAGGGCAAGTGTTGCAGCCTGAGGCTCAGGGAGGCCGTGGAGGCCTGGCCAGGGCGCCCACCTTGACCACCAGAGTGAAGGTCTTTGGGCTGGGGACACTTCTGGTCATGGTGAGATTGCCCGAGTCAGCGCCAATGGCAAACGTGCCATCTTCTTGTCCTGCGAGGGTGGTGGGAAAGCTTGGCCTCCTGCCCCCTCCAGCGGCCTGAGGGCGAGGGTCCCACGGGCTCTGCCCAAGTCCCCCAGAGCTCGGGCAGCCCAGGGTGGGGTGGGGTGCAGGACACAGAGGGAAACAGGGCTGCGGCCCGCACTCACCCCGCACAATGCTGTAGAGGATGTGCTGGCTGATGCCCTGATCCCCGTCCACGGCGTGGACGGGCCCTGGACGGAGCACGAGGGGGCCTGGCTGTGGGGACAGGGGCAGGAGGAGATGCCGTGGGGCTGGGGTGTCGGGCCCAGCTGACCGTCCGACGTCCCTTAACAGGAAAGTCGTCTCTCCGCGAGGGCCCTCCCGGCCCCCCGCTCCGCTGCTATGGACTTGATTTGCTCAAAGACACCCGACCGATGGAACAACGGGCGTTCCCAGAGCGGGCACGCGCGTGGGACAGACAGAAGTCATGGGGAGTCGGGGTCAGGTGCTCAGGACGCTCCACTGTGCTCCGGCGTCTCCGTGGGCCTCTTGGGCCGGAGCGGGGACGTCAGCGGGTCAGAGGGGCCGCCTGGAGCACCACCACGGCCCTCACGCTGCCGCCCTCCCAGCGCACGGGACTAGGTCCCCAAGGCGCTGCCCAGCCCTGCCCCGAGACCACCAGGCCACGCGCCTCCGTCTACACTGAGGGGCTCCGTCACCGCTCGCCACCCCGTGGTTGGGTGGGATTGGCTTCCAAAGAACGTTCGCATGAAAATCGCAACCAAATGTGGCCCCTGACTCCCGAGCCCTGCCCCTATGTCCTTCCTGCCCTCCCTGCCCCCCATACCAGCTGGTGCCCCGTGGGGACAGCACCGTGGTACTCGGCGTTGATGCAGACGTGGTGGTCTGAGTAGGCACAGGGCAGGAACCAGGGGGGGCGAAGGTCCGCAGGCTGCACCTCCAGGATCAAGGTGGCCGTGGCCGTGTGGCTGGGCTCTGCGTTTTCCTCCCGCGTGTCCTGCAGCAGCGGAGCCCGGCTGGATCAGGCCCGCGGGTCCTGGGCTGGGGGTGGCTCGGGGGGGACCTGAGCCCCCGCCTGCTTACCCGCACCAGCAGCAGGAAGTCGATGCTCTGCTGCGCGTCGAAGTCCAGGCGCCGGTCCAGCCGCAGGGCGGGGAGGTTGGTGCCCACCAGGGAGAAGAAGCTACCGGCGCCCTGGGGAGGCAGGGGGTGGGACCCAGTCTTGGAGCCCAGGAGGACACAGAAGGAGGGTTTGGGGGGACACTGACCGGGGTCACCTCCTGGAGGGTATAGAACAAGATGTCATCCTGGTCGCAATCCTGGGCCTCCAGTCCCGTCGCAGGGATGACGATGGTGCTCACTTTAGTGTCCTGGGGGAAGCGGGGGAGTGAGTGGTCTGGCTGTACCCTTGACCCCCGTGGTCGAGCCCCTGGCCCTCTCGCTCACCTCAGACACATTCTCCACCTTGACTTGAAAGGGGAACTTGGGCGGGTTGTCGTTGATGTCCAGCACAAACACAAAGACTCTGAGCTGCGTCACCTGCGGGACAGGGTGGGGTCAGCCGTGCTGCGCTCTGGTGGCCGCCGGTCCTGGGCTCCTGCTCCGCGTGGATTGCAGACAGAGCACAGACACAACCCCGCAGCTCACGAGGCGGCCAGCGCCCCGGAGGAGAGCAGCACAGGTGCGGGGCAGGGTGGGGGGCGCCCGGCAAAACCCTTCATGAGAACAGTGGGAGAACGCTCGAGGTGCTTCAGAAATCATTATTCTCAAGAACAAGGAAGAGAGAAGGAGAAGCCGTAGATTGAAAGAGGCTTAAGAGGGGGCGCCTGGGGGGCTCAATGGGTTAAACCCTCTGCCTTCGGCTCAGGTCACGATCTCAGGGTCCTGGGATGGAGCCCCGCATCGGGCTCTCTGCTCCGTGGGGAGCCTGCTTCCCCCTCTCTCTCTGCCTGCCTCTCTGCCTACCTGTGGTCTCTGTCAAAGAAATTTTAAAAATCTTAAAAAAATAAAATAAATAAAAATAAGAGGCTTAAGCGGGGCACCCAGCTGGCTCAGTGGGAGGAGAAGTTGACTCTCCGTCTCCGGTTGTGAGCTGAAGCCCACGTCCCCGGTAGAGAGGACTTAAAGAATCCACCAACCTAGGAAGGAAAAAGGGAGGGGGGAGGGGGGAGGGACTCGGGAGGCGTAGCGGCCAGGCGCAGTAGGTGGGCTGTGCCGGGGTCTCTGTGACTGTGGGAATGGGAGGGCGTCAGGTGTGACATGATGCTGAGGAGCCCTTTTCCCGGAGGCCGCGGCACTGTGGCTGTTTAGGAAGGCCTTGTCTTCCGGAGTCCCGTGCTGAGGTGTCGTGGCGGCGTGCCTACCGTCTGCGCCAGGACAGCTCCAGGCACTGGAGCACTGGAGCCTGTGGGCCGTGGGTCCAGTCCAGCCGGCAGGTGCGTGCGCGCGGGGCTTGTGGCTTAAAACAGGGCGGTCGATGCCTCCCTGGGAAGGGGAGCTCGGAGGGAAGACACGAGACGGTGGGAGAGGGCGGCAGGTGCCCATCTGGGGAGAGGGCTCGAGGCTGGCTGGAGTGAGGTCGGGGTCCACGCACCCAGCCTGCACCCCGCGGTCCGTGCGGCCTCGGCTCCGAGTGAGAAAGCAGCCGGGCTGTCCACTTGCTTGGTAAGAGTGTCTGGCCTAACTGAGAGTGGACTGGCCAGGGCCAAGAGGGGAGCAAGCGGACCGGTTGACGGTTGGAAGTTTCCAGAAAGGAGATGCTGGTGGCCAAGGCTCTGACTGCTGTGGAGTCCTGCCTGAGGCAGAGCCCACAGCCTTGCAGACAGAGAGACATGAGGGGCTCAGTGGGGGGTGAGGGACCCGGCAGGGTGAAGTGCCTTCCGTGGTGGGGGCTCTGGGTCAGGGGTCTCTGCTGGGGTCTGCATCTCAGGGCAGAGTCTGGGCCGGAGGAAGTGTGGGCGTCAACATACCACAGGGTGAGGTCACCAGGGAGTGGCCCTGGACCAAGCTGAGCAGAGGAGAGGTCGGGGCCTGGAGTGCGCTGACATCACAGGCTGGGGGTGGCCACACAGGGGCGGGGGGTGCAGGGGGTACTCACCACGGTGCCGCCACTTCTGCACTCCAGGTGCGCCTCCAGCATCGTGTTCTCCTGAGGGGGCAGATGAGGGTCAGGGTCACCTGCCCAGCTGACCGCAGCGTGCTGGCCCCACATCACAAGTGAGGAGACAGGCGGGGAGGGTCCCCAGCAGCCCTGCTAAGTCCAGAGGGCATCGGGGGCCCAGGCAGCTCGAGCCCCCAACCACCCTACCCGCCTTGGGGCCCCAAGAAGGGCCAGTCATTGCCTGGAGGGCGCAGAAACCTCAGGCCGCCTGGGACGCCTTGTCCGGGGAGGGGTGTGGGCGGCGGCTTGGGTCCTGTGGAGGGTGAGCCCTCCCGCCGCCCCCACGGGGGTACCCCGCCCAGCCTGCCATCTGCACCTCATAGTCGGGGGTCACGTTGAGAAAGAGCTGAGTCCCCTGGATCCGGAAGGCGTCGGGCGTGGACGACGGTCCGAGGGTCACCTGCTGGCCCGCGGGGACAGAGATGTCAGCCAGGGGCTCAGGCCGGTTAGTGTTCTCTGCGACTTCGAAGATGGTGTCGCTCACAGAGCAGACTGGAAAGTTGGAGAGGAAGAGTCAGTGCCCTCCTGGGACCCGCCCACCGCCCAGCCCCCTGCCCCCGCCCCGCAGGTACCCTGGGCCCGGGCCGTGGCCATGAGCAGTGACAGCAGCAGGGCCCAAGCCCCCATCTTGGTGGCCGTCCCCTGGCCAGACCCTCTGAGCAGCTGGCTGGCGCTGCTGGTGGCGGCTGGGCCGGGGCGACCTTCGCCCCCGCCAGGCACCGCCCCGTGTTATGATCCTTTACAAGCCACCGGCCTCCTCCAAGGGGGCTCCCGCCGGCCGCCCGGCCAGGCCTACCCTGCTGCGGGGAGGGGGCAAGCTGGGGGTTCCCCAACAGAGCTGGGCCACATATGGGGGACCAAGGGGGCTCAGCTCTCAAACCCAGGGCAGGACGCAGAAGGTGCTCAGGATACCCTGGGCCTGGGGAGGGGGCTGGGGGGTGTGGCTGGGTGGGCAGAAGCTGGGGCAGGGAGCTGGGGGGCAGGGGCAGGGGCTCAGCTGTGGCTTCTGTGTTGGCTGTACCCACCCCTCCCCCCCAATCCTGGCAGCCCCTCTGCTGGCCTCTTCTTCCAGAATCATCTTGGAGCAAGGTTCAGGCCCCAGTTGCTCCCCCCAGGTCCACCTCCTCCCGCCTACCCCCACACCAACCATCTAGGTCTGGAAGGAAAAGGCTGTTTGTGCCCTGGGATCACCGCTGCTTGTCCTGGAAACCAGCCCGTGCCCTCCAAGGGGGTGGGGTGGGCAGGACCACAGAAATGAGGATGGCTGAGCTTCAGGGGGCTGCGGGAGCTCCTGGGGGTCCCCATGGGTTCCGGTGCTTGACAGAGGAGTTCCTGGCAAGGCTCCTTGGCCCAGACCCCCAACTGCCCTTCCCTCAAAGGCGCCCCCCGCCCCACCCCCACGGGCCAGGCCTCAGCAGCAGCAGGGAGAGGCAGGAGGGAGGGGCTGCTACCACGGCAGGGGTGGGGGGAGGTGGGGGTGGCTGTGGTCCTTCCGCTCTCTAGCTTTGCCTGGCCGCTGCCCCCTAAGGCTCCCGGCCCCTGCAGGTGGTGCCTGCCTGGCTCCCGCAGGCCCCAGCTCCTCCCGGGGTGTCGTGACCCCCCCACTCGTCAGGCTCAGAGCAGTCAAGCCACAAGAGACCACAGAACCTGGAGCCGGAGCCGTGGCATGCGTGGGGGTCCTCTCTCTCTGGAGCGGACGCCGGGGCCCTTCTGCCACCGCTTCCTGCCTGGGGCCTCCTCGCCCGCTCACTCTCCCCCCTCAGCCGCTCCACTGCCCGACACGGGGCCTCCGGGACAGACGTGCTGTGCCCCCCACCCGCGCACCCAGAGCCCCGGAGTGTTTGCCGAGTGGACGGCAGGCATGCGGGTGGGTCTCGGGGAAGCTCCGGGGACAGCAGACATAGGGGAGGAGAGGCGCCCGCTGGCTCCCCAGGTTTAAAGGGCAGCTGGGTGCGGTCACTGGGCTACCGGCTGCGGTCGGGGCCTCCTGCATTCTGACCGCCCTGACCTGGGAGATGGCGCGGAGTGAGCTCACGGGGCCAGTGTCTGAATTCCTCCTTTATTGGCGACAAGTGCAAGCCCTCCTCCTCCTCCTCCCCACCCTCCCCTGGCCGCTCCCGTGCAGGTGCCGGTGCCCTCGCGGGGACTCCTTCTTCCTCAGGGCCGGCTTCCGGTGGCCTCCACAGCGGGGATGGCTGGCTCTGCCAAGGTGGCCCCAGACCCGGACCCAGGAGGCAACCGGGAAGACCAGGTCTGATCCAGGGGGTCCCTCAGGGGCATCCTGCTGAGACAGCCAGGTCAGGGGCGGGAGACTGCGGCCCCCTGGGGGAACCGGGCCTCCTCTGGTCACCAGCACTGTTTCCCCTTCCCAGACGCCGGGCCCCCTGCCGCGCCCCGTTCCTGTCCCAGACCCAGGGTCCTGGTGGGGGGGGGCAGAGGAAGGTGCGGGGCAGGAGCAGGTGGGTACCGCGGGCGGCAGGGCTCACCAGGCCTGCAGGGTGGGTGGGTACGGCCAGTGCAGGCAGAGGCGGCCCTCGGCAGACTTGGTCCAGCTCGTGCTGTTCTCCGGGTCCTGCTCGCTGCCCCCCATCCCAAGTAGAATTAGTCCCGGAGGTGCCCGGCGCCCACGCCCCGCAGTTCTCCCGCAGCCGGGGGAGCGCCGCAGCCCCTCACCTGCGCTTGCCCACCAGGCCCTGGAGCAGCCGCTGCAGCCGCGCGCTCTCCCGCAGGCGGCTGAGCTCGCTGGTGAACGTCCCGTCCGAGTGCCGCGGGGCCCTGCGGGGCGGGGGGCGGGGGCGCGCGCCGGTTCAGGGCCAGGCGGGGGGCGGGGGGCGCGCCGGGCCGGGGGTGGGGGGGTGGGGTTCGAGGAGCGGGCGTGGGTCCCTCACCTGGGGGGCGCGGGGAGCGCGGCGGAGCCCCGGAGCAGCGGCGGCAGCAGCAGCAGCAGCAGGGGCGCGACGGCCATGGCGGGCGCGCGGGGGGCTGAGCGCTGCTGCGGCCGCCCGAGCTCCGCGCGGCCCCTTTATAGCGCCCGGGAGCGGGGCATCGATCGAACCCGAAGGTCAGAGCCGCCCACCCAGCTGTCGCCCGGGCTGGCCGCCCGCCCCCACCGCCGCGTCGGCGCCCCTTGGCTGGCTGGGCAGGGAGGACGCGCGCCCGCGGGGGTCGGGGAGGGGCGCCCCCGAGGGCGGAGGGACATCCGGGCGAGGCTGCAGCGGGAACAGCATGTGCAAAGCCTCCGAGCCGCCGTTTCCGCTCTGGGCGCAGAGGGGGCGAGCGCCCCCGGCCGCGGACTCCGCGGGAGAGGCGGGGCGGGCGGTGGGAATGGGGAAGGCTGGGCCGGTGCCTCTTGCCCGAACCTACTGCTCAATTTTTCTTAAACATAAAACTGCTCTTTATGAAATTGTACTGATTATTTTTAAATGAGTGTAAACTTTGGGGCACCTGTCTGGCTCAGTCAGTAGGGCATTAGATTCTTGATCTTGGGTCGTGAGTTTGAACCCCAGATTGGGTGTAAAGATTACTTATATAAATAAAAACTCAAAAAAAATTTTTAAATGAATGTAAAGGGGCGCCTGGGTGGCTCAGTGAGTTAAGCCTCTGCCTTTGGCTCAGGTCATGATCCCAGGGTCCTGGGATCGAGCCCCGCATCGGGCTCTCTGCTCAGCGGGGAGCCTGCTTCCTCCTCTCTCTCTGCCTGCCTCTCTGCCTACTTGTGATCTCTGTCTGCCAAATAAATAAATAAAATCTTTAAAAAATAAATAAAATAAAATGAATGTAAAGTTTAACACAAAAACTACTGGTTTATCATTTCATTTACTAGTTTTGTAATTTCTGTTTAAGGATTTCATTAGTACTGGTTTTTAAAAGCCTAAACTGATTTAATCCCCTATTGATTAAGCAGGAGTAACCGGGCTGCCTGCCTTTTTCCCAGCAGTCTGTCTGCATCTCCACCTCCTGTCCAACCCCAGTCTGCATGCAGCCTCTCCAGCCTTGGGAAGTTCAAATGAAGGGCATCCTGAGGCTGGATCCAGCTCTGCCTGCAGCCCACTTCCACACCCCACGCCTCTCCCCTGGCCGCCCCCCCAGAGTCTCGGGCTCGGGTTGGCCTCCCCAAGGTCCTGGCCTACACCCTCATGAACCAATGGAGCCACCCAGGTGGCGGGAATAAAAGAAGACACTTATCAGATATGTGATTTATAAATATCTTCGCCCATTCTGTGAGTCCTGTTTTCACTCCTTTGATAGTGTCCTTTGATGCACAAAAGATTTTTGTTTCATGAAATCCAATTATCACTTGGTGTTTTCTTAGTGCTTCTGGTGTTAGGCTTAAGAAACCATTGCCAAATTCAAGGTCGTGAAGATTTGCTCCTATATCTTCCTCTAAGATTTCTACAGTTTTAGATCATACATTTAGGTCTCTGATCCATTCTGAGTTCTTTTCTGCATGTGGTTCTTGTCGTGCTCGGGGACGCAGCGTTGTTCCAACACTGTGCGGCTCAGGCTCTTCTTCCCTCGATGAACACTCCTGACACCCTTGTTGAAAATCAGTTGATTTGGGGCGCCTGGGTGGCCCAGCTGGTTAAGCCTCTGCCTTCCGCTCAGGTCATGATCTCAGGGTCCTGGGATCCAGCCCTGCCCTGGGCTCCCTGCTCAGCGGGGGGTCTGCTTCTCCTTCTGCCCCGCCCCCTGCTTGTGCTCTAGCGTGCTCTTTCTCTATCAAATAAATAAAAATCTAAGGGTGCCTGGGTGGCTCAGTTGTTAAGCGTCTCCCTTCAGCTCATGTCATAATCCCAGGGTCGTGGGATCCAGCCCCATACCTGGCTCCCTGCTCAGCGGGAGGCCTGTCTCTCCCATTCCCACTCCCCCTGCTGTGTTCCCCCTCTCGCTGTGTCTCTCTCTGTCAAATAAATAAATAAAATCTTTAAAAATAAATAAATAGGGGCACCTGGGTGACTCAGTGGGTTAAGCCTCTGCCTTCGGCTCAGGTCATGATCTCGGGGTCCTGGGATCGAGCCCCGCATTGGGCTCTCTGCTCAGCGGGGAGCCTGCTTCCTCCTCTCTCTCTGCTGCCTCTCTGCCTACTTGTGATCTCTATCTGTCAGATAAATAAATAAAATATTTTTTAAAATAAATAAATAAATATCTTTCTAAAAAAGATTAAATGTATGAGTATTGATTTCTGAATTCTAAACTCTGTTCCATTGATCTATGTGTAACTGTCTGCCCGTACCATTCTGTTTTGATTCCTGTAGCTTTGTAGTAAATTTTGAAATTAGGAGCCGTGAGTCCTACGACTGTTTTTCTTTTTCAAGATCGTCTTGGTTATTTGTGGTTCCTTACATACACGTCCGTACGAACTTAGGATTGGCTTTTCTATTTCTTAAAAAAAAAAAGAAGAAGAAGCTAAGGGAATTTTGCTAGGGAGGGTATCAAATCGACAGTTGGGTTTGCTGAGAAAGGCCGTCTTCACACTACGAAGTCTTCTAGGCCATGAGCGTCGTCGCCTTTAGCCTCCCCGGCAACGTTTCGTACTGTCGGTGTGCACGTCTTTCCTCTTCTTGCTTAAATTTCTTCTTCTCTATTTTTATTTTTAAGATTTACTTATTTGAGAGAGACAGAGACAGTTGAGAGAGAGAGAGCGCGCGCGCACGTGGGAAGGGCAGAGGGAGCCGGAGAGAGAACCCCAAGGCGATTCCGAGTGGCGTGAGTGGAGTGCGGCGCCGCGCGTGGGCCGGACCGCGCAGCCCGAGCTGAGAGCCAGAGCGCGAGTCCCGGCTCACTGTGCCGGCCACGGGCCCCGTTGGAATTCTTTTCTGACTATTTTACTCCTTTTTTTTTCTTTTGTGAGTAGCAAAAAGTTTATTAACGGATAGTAAAGTTTATTGAGTGACAGTACAAAGTTCCAGAAGAGGGAAGGAACCCTGCAGGGTCGCCCTCTATGCATTTTATCCTTTTTCTTTTTTAAAGATTTTATTTATTTATTTGTCAGAGAGAGAGGGAGAGAGCGCGAGCGAGCACAGGCAGACAGAGTGGCAGGCAGAGGCAGAGGGAGAAGCAGGCTCCCTGCCGAGCAAGGAGCCCGATGTGGGACTCGATCCCAGGGCGCTGGGATCACGACCTGAGCCGAAGGCAGCTGCTCAACCAACTGAGCCACCCAGGCGTCCCCATTTTATTCTTTTTGATGCTATTACAAATGAAGTATTTTCTTAACTTCATTTTTGAATTGTTCTTTGTTAGTATACAGAAATAAAACTGATTTTTGCGTGATGATCTCACACCCTGCAACTTTTCTGGATTTATTTATTAGCTGTAATAGGGTTTTGTTTTGTTGGATTTTCTATGCATAAGATCATGTCATCTGCAATTACAAATAGTTTATTTTTTCCTTTCCAATTTTGGATACCTTTTATTTCTTTTTCTTGCCTAATTGTTCTAGCTAGAACTTCTAGCACATGACAAGGAGAAGCAGCAAAAGTGGGTGTCCTTGTCGTTTTCTTGATCTTAGGAGAAAAGCTTTCAGTCTCTCACTATTGAGTGTAATGTTTCCTGTGGTTTTTTTTTTTTTTTTTTAAGATTTTTATTTATTTATTTATTTATTTGACAGAGAGAGAGAGAGAAAGGGAGATCACAAGCAGGCAGAGAGGCGGCAGAGAGAAAGGAGGAAGCAGGCTCCCCACCAAGCAGAGAGCCTGATGCGGGGCTCAATCCCAAGACTCTGAGATCATGACCTGAGCAGAAGGCAGAGGCTATAACCCACTGAGCCACCCAGGTGCCCCTCCTGTGGGTTTTTGATAGATGTTCTTTATCACGTTGAGGAAGTTTCTTTCTTTCTTTTTTTAAGTTTCTTTCTACTCATAGTTTATTGAGGTTTTTTTTTTTTTAATCATAGAAGGGTATTGGATTTCATCAAATGCTTTTTCTGCATCTGTTGCATTGATTAAATGGGCATTTCCCCTCTGTTCTAGCAATGTGATATACTACACTTGCTGAGTTTTTTCTGTTGAATTACTGGTGCCTTCCTTGAATAAACACCACCAAGTGCATAATCTTTTGAAAAATGCTGCTGGATTAAGTTTGCTCAGATTTTGTTGAAGAGTTTTGTTTTTTTGTTTTCTTTTTAGAGATTTTATTTATGTATTTGTCAGAGGGAGAGAGAAAGAGCGAGTGAGCACAAGCAGGGGGAGCAGCCGGCAGAGGGAGCAGCAGGCTCCCCACCGAGCAGAGAGCAGGATGTGGGGCTCCCTCTGAGGACCCCGGGATCATGACCCGGGTGGAAGGCAGATGCTTAACCGACTGAGCCACGTGGTCATCCCTGTTGAAGAGTTTTGTATATATATTTATAAGGGATATTAATCTGGAGCTTTCTTTCTTGTGATGTCATTGTTGAGCTCTGAGAGTTCTTTATATATGTTGTATACAAGTCCTTTGCTAAAAATGTAATCTGCTGATATTTTCTCCTATTCTATGAGTGGAAATTTTTTAAACTTTAAAAAAAAAAGATGTTATTTATTTGAGAGAGAGAGCGAGTGCACAAGCATGGGGAGAGGCAGAGGGAGGGGGAAAAGCGGACTCTCCGCTGAGCTGAGAGCCCCAAGCTTGGCTCAGCCCAGGACACTAGGACCATGACCTGAGCTGAAGGCAGGCATTTAACCACTGAGCCACCTGGGAGCCCCAACCCAGTACCTGTTTTGTCAGATTTCTACATATTACATAATGTAATTGTTGTACATAATACATAAGCTGTTGTAAATGCTGTTGTGCTTTTACTTTTTAATTTTGGCTTCCAGTTATATGTCGCTGGTGTACAGAAACACAAGGATCTTCATGTGTCAACTTTGTACCCTGCCACCTGGCTCAGCTGACTTGTTAGTTCTGGGAGCTTTTGTAGATTCCTTAGGGTTTTACTTAGACAGTCATGTTGTCTGTGAATAGGGCCAGTTTGCTTCTCCCTCTACAATCTGCATGTATTTTATTTGTGTATTTTTTATCGCTCAATTGCACTGGCTGGAATGGCAGCACAATGTTGACTAACAATGGTGAGAACGGACACCCTTTTTCCTGAGTTTAGGTGGAAAGCACTCAATCTTGCATCATTAAGAGTCATGCTGGCTGCAGGGTTTGAAGATGCCTTTTGCTGGGTTGAGGGAGCGCCTTCCGGTTCTAGGTTGCTAAGCACTTTCATCATGAGCACATATTGAATTTTCTCAAATGTTTTTCTCCATCAGTCAATACGATCATGTGGTATTTCTTCTTTGGATTGCCAAATGGTATTTTACATTAGTTTGAGACCATCCTTCTTTTCAAATTAAGTAGTTAATGCTATGAATTTTCCCCTGAACAGAGCTTTAGCTCCGTCCCATAAATTTTGATATCATGTTTTTTTTCCCTTTAGTTCAAATTATTTTCTAATTTCTCCTTTGACCCACTTTTTACTTCAAATTGTGTTAATTCCAAAATTTTTAGAGATTTTTCTGCTTCCTTTCTGTTGGTTTCTAGTTTAATCCCTTTATAGTCAGAGAACATACTTTGTATGACTTACATTCTTTTAAAAACATATGTTAAGCTTTCTTTTTTGATGCAGAATATGGTCTAGCTGGGTGAATGTGCCATGTCAACTTGAAGAGCATCTGTATTTCTCTGTCATTGCACGCACTGCTCCATAAATGTCAAATCTGTCTACTTGGTTGATGGTCATGCAGCTTCTTCTATAGCTTTGCTGACTTTCTACTTGTTCTATTGATTAAGGAGAGAGTCTTAAACTATCAAACAATTCTTACAAGCCAAATAAGTGTTATCTAGAATGTTTCAAGCATCCCATAAAATTCTGCAGCAAATGGCTACAAAACTGGCTCCAGCACCTGTTCCAGTGTCACCACGAGGCTGACCGCTCTGGCTTCTGTCCTAGTCTTGAGGGTTGCAGACACTCATCAGTCCCAGCAGGGGGGAGGGACCTTCAAGGCTGCATATCCCAGCTTTCACCAGCCGGAGGCTTTGGACAGAATTAGGACATCATTCCATCAGGCTGAGCTGCTCAGCTCTGCACCTTTTTTTTTTTTTTTTAAGATTTTTATTATTTATTTACTTGTCAGAGAGAGAGAGAGCACAAGCAGGGGGAGCAGCAGACGGAGAAGGAAAAGCAGGCTTCCTCTGAGCAGGGAGCCGGATGTGGGACTCGATTCCAGAACCCTGGGATCCTGACCTGAGCTGAAGGCGGAGGCTTCACCCCCTGAACCCCTCAGGCACCCCTATGGCTACTGTTTTTGAGGTATGGTTCTATGAATTTAAAAAAATGTATTCAGGGGCGCCTGGGTGGTTCAGTGGGTTAAAGCCTCTGCCTTCGGCTCAGGTCATGATCCCGGGGTCCTGGGATCGGGCCCCGCATCAGGCTCTCTGTTCAGCAGGAGCCTGCTTCCCCCTCTCTCTCTGCCTGCCTCTCTGCCTACTTGTGATCTCTGCCTGTCAAATAAATACATAAATAAATCTTTTTTATAAAAAAGTTTTTTAAGATTTTATTTATTTATTTGACAGAGAGATCACAAGTAGGCAGAGAGGCAGGCAGAGAGAGATGCGGGGGAAGCAGGCTCCCTGCCGAGCAGAGAGCCCGATGCGGGGCTCGATCCCAGGACCCCGGGATCATGACCTGAGCCGAAGGCACAGGCTTTACCCACTGAGCAACACAGGCGCCCCAGAAGAAAATATTTTTAACTGAACGTGATCAATGGAACACACACAAACGTGTGGGACGCATGTCGGAGGGACAGGTGTAGCGTTAAGTGGTTGTGTCAGGAAAGCACTGGGCTCACAATCCAGAAACAGACAAACTGAGGACAGAGCCCGCAGGAGGATAAACAGAGATAAAAGCAGAAATGAGTGAAACTGAAAACAAACTGTAGGGAAAAAATCAATGAAACCAGAGTTGGTTCTTTGAAAAGATGAGTAACAGTAAGAAACCTCTAGCAGAAAGGCTGCTGTGTTCTAGAAAAGACACACACTTCCCACAGAGGGATGGAGGGGCCCTGGCCGCGGAAACCTGCGCGGAGACGCGGCTCGAGCAGGGACGCGCGGGCGCGCCGGCCTCCGTGAGCGCGATCGGGAGGCCCCGGCTCCGCGGGCGCGCACAGAGACGCGCGACCTCGCCGGCCTCGCGCGCCCGAGAAGAGAACACGGGCCGGACGCCGTCGCGGCCACGCTCGCGGCGCCCGTCGTCCCCGACGTGCTGCGGGGAAGGGAAGCGAACGGAGCGCCCCCCGCGCAGTGAGGCGGCCCCGCGCCGCGCAGAGGCCGCCTGCGAGAGAGCCACAGCCCCGGAGCCCCTGGACCCGCGACGCAGCCCCGCGTCCGCCTCTGGGAAAGTAGGACACGCCCCGCCCACCGGGCTTCGCGCTGCGGGCCGGGCCGGCCGGCAGCCCCCACCCGGGCCAGCTCCAGCCCAGCCGCAGACTCGGGGGAAGCCTGCGAGCCTCTCCGCGGAGGCGGGAAGAAGACCCGAGAGGCCTGGACACCTGCTTGCGTTCGGGCGGCCTAAGAATAGACGTTCCTGAACCGCCAGCGGAACCCACACCCACAGCTGCCCGGGCGCTCACGGGGCGCAGGCGGAAGCTTTCCGCAGAAGAACAAGGCCAGTATGTCTGCTTTCACCATTTCTGAACCTTCTGGCAAGTTCCAGTTAGTAAAATAAGGGGGAAGAAATGAAGGAAGGGCGTCCAGGCAAGAACGGGAGACATCAAATGGTCTGTACTTAGTTAGAAATTCTGAGGAAAACTAAAAAACAAACAAAAATCCTTGCATTAATAAGTTTTAGCAACAACAAAGACACAAAGACACATAAAAACTGTATTTCTGGGGACGCCTGGGTGGCTCAGTCGGTTAAGCGTCTGCCTTCAGCTCAGGTCATGATCCTGGAGTCCGGGAATCGGGTCCTGCGTCGGGCCCCTGCTCTGCCGGGAGCTTCTCCCTCTCCCACTCCCCCTGCTTGTGTTCCCTCCCTTGCTGTTTCTCTCTCTGTCAAATAAATAAAATCTTTAAAAAATAAAAATAACAAACCCTATATTTCTACATGTCAGCAAAGACAATTAGAAATATTTCTAAAAAGAAGCCATGACAGGGGCGCCTGGGTGGCTCAGTGGGTTAAAGCCTCTGCCTTCGGCTCAGGTCATGATCTCAGGGTCCTGGGATCGAGTCCCGCATGGGGCTCTCTGCTCAGCAGGGAGCCTGCTTCCCTCTCCCTCTCTTCCTGCTGCCTCTCTGCCTACTGTGATCTCTGTCTGTCAAATAAATAAATAAAATCTTTAAAAAAAAAAAAGTCATGACACATTTAGTTATAAATCTTACAAAATATGCGCAGGATCCTTATGCTAAAAACAAAATACTGAAGAAAGAAATCAAATGGAGAGACGCACCTGTACTCACAGACTGGGGGACCCCACCCCCTAGAGAGGTCAGTTGGCCCCAAACTAGCGGCTGGGATTGAACACGAGGGCGACCACATTCCCAGCAGGCCTGTGTTTGTGGATACAGACAACCTGATCAAAATCCACAGACACAGGGGCGCCCTGGCGGCTCAGTTACTGAAGCGTCTGCCTTCAGCTCAGGTCAGGACCTGGGGTCCTGGGATCGAAGCCTCCTGTGGGCTCCCCGTTCAGCAGGGGGCCTGCTTCTCCCTCTCAACCCTGCTGGTTTTTTCTCTCTCTCAAATAAATAAATAAATAAAATCTTTTTAAAAATCCGTACATAGAGACAAAAGAACTAGAACAGTCGAAACAATTTTGTGAAGGAACAAAGTGCAAGCACTCCAGGAGCCTGATTTCCTGACTTCCCGTGAAGCCGCGGTCCAGGCTGTGTGTTGCGGCTGGAGGGGCAGACACAGGGACCTGCAGCTAGATGGAGAGGGTGGGACAGGAGAGGGGTAAAAAGAAGCCCCACACGAATACAATCAAGTGATTTTCTGATAGAAGTTCAAAAGCAATCTCATGGAGAAAAGAGTCTTTTCAACAGATGATGCAGAGATGATCGGACAGCCATAGGCAAGGACAGACAGACAGAGCCTCAGCTCACACCTTCCGTGTAAAAAAGAGTAAGACGTGAGAATGAAGTAACAAGGTACAGCCTGGGAGAAAATATTTTCACATCATGTATCTGACTCTTTTTTAATCTTATTTATTTATTTCTGTGTTTTTAATTTATTTGAGAGAGAGAGAGAGAAAGAGGGAGAAGCAGGCTTCCACTGAGCCCGGAGTCCCATGCGGGACTCGATCCCAGGACCCAGGATCATGACCTGAGCCGGAGGCAGAGGCTTTCACCCACGAGCCACCCAGGCGCCCCAAGCCTTTTCACTCTTAATGGTCGCGGACATCTGGGGGCCAGGAGGAAACTCCAAGCCGGTCAGAGGCTAGACCGCATTCACTAGTTGGCACCCAACCCCAGATGGCAGAGCCGCCTCTGCCCTGGACTGTGAGAGAACCACGTTGCGCCTGCTCCAGTCACCAGCCTCACGAGCCATCTTGTTCCAGGCTCCGCAGGGCAGAAAGCCTGCCTGTCCCTCTACTGCTCCGGGCGGAAGGGATGGGGGTGCCACACGGGCCTCAGATCTGGGAGTCCAGCCACACGGGCCCTGCACACACATTTCCTGTGCCAGATCCATGTGCCCTCACCCCTTAACACAATCAGTACGGCATTTTTCCCCCAGAGTCCTTGTTTTCTCTTCCAGGTTTTCTTTATTTGAGAGCGCGCGCGCGAGCCAGCAGGGAGCGGGGTGGAGGCGGAGGGAGCGGCAGCGGAGCGGGGCGCAGAGTCCCTGCAGAGCGCAGGGTCCCGGCAGAGCGCAGGGTCCCGGCAGAGCGCAGGGTCCCGGCAGAGCGCAGAGTCCCTGCAGAGCGCAGAGTCCCGGCAGAGCGCAGGGTCCCGGCAGAGCGCAGGGTCCCGGCAGAGCGCAGGGTCCCGGCAGAGCGCAGAGTCCCTGCAGAGCGCAGAGTCCCGGCAGAGCGCAGGGTCCCGGCAGAGCGCAGAGTCCCGGCAGAGCGCAGGGTCCCGGCAGAGCGCAGAGTCCCGGCAGAGCGCAGAGTCCCGGCAGAGCGCAGAGTCCCCCAGGGGCCTAGATCAGGAGCCCGAGATCACAGCCTGAGTCGGAACCAGGAAGGAGTCTGATGCTGAGCCACCTAGGCGCCCCTTTTTTTCTCTTTAATACTCAGGTGCTCGGCTCATCGAGCTGGCCACTGCGTCCCCTGCTGCCCCTGTGAGCTCCTGGCCGCAGCTCTGTGCTCCAGGCCTCCCCTGAGTCTCCGGGCCTCCCCGGCGTGGGAACTGAGCCTGGGGCGGTCCCACAGAGCCATGCAGGTGGAGGGCGCATTTCCCGCCCCTTGGCCAGGGGCTCTGGGCTCTGGGTCACTCTGGTTTAGTAATTCTCGCCAAACGGCAAGTTCCGTGTACCTGACCCCGCAGCCGGGCTGACCCCGCCGCCCCGCTGTCTCCTGCTAACTCTGTGCGGTGAGCAGTCCCGCCTACGCGGACCTGGGACACTGCCCCCCACAGCCCCCACCGCCCCAGCCTCCCGTGCCCCCACAGTCATGTGTTGGCAGCCGGCGGTGACCCACCGACTTGGCCCGGGATCCTGCGAGTTTGTGGGATTGGCGGTGCAGGCCGTGGGGGTCTCGTTTGGGGCAGGCGGGACCAGGACAATCGCGAAGCTCCGAGCGCACAGTCGTCCTGTTACCTCACTTCACGCTCGGAAGGAAGCACCCGGCCGCGACCATTGTTGGAGAGTAACTGGGCAGGGTCCGTCCGGGTCGGGGAGGAGAGGCTGCTTCAGGGGATGGGGCGCAGGCCCCAGAGTGGGGCCTGCAAACATTTGGTGGGGGACGCCCTGGGGCACGAGAGGTTGGGTCGGGTGAACCGAGGGAATCCCCATCAGGGGGCCCACGGGGGAGACCGGCGAGGAGTTGGGGTCTCCCGCCGTCTGGCGGAACCGGCCTGATAAGGGTGTTCTCGGGTGCCCTGTGGGCGCGAGAAGCGGCCCCGCCTCCGCCTGGAGCCGCCTCCCGGGGAGCAGATGCCCCTCGGGCGCAGGCGGGGCCCGGGATCTCCGGGGCCGGGGATCTCCGGGGCCCGGGGACGGCGCTGGCGTGGGGCGCCCGCACACCTCGAGGGAGGGTCCGGCAGACCTTCCACCCGGGTCGGTTTCCCAGAGCGCAGCCCCGCGCGTACCTCCAGCCCTGCGCGGCGGGGCGATGGGGGCCCCCCGCGCCGATCATCTCGCTTAAGTCTTCCCTCGAGGGCACGCGTCCTGCGCGCCTGTCGGAGCGCGAGAACCCAAGAGCCACAAAGGCCCGGAGCACCTTAGAGTGCCCGGGGCGCTCGGAGCGCGGCGGGTGGGGCCGGGACTCTCGCCGCTCTGGGGGCGTGCCCGGGGGGCGGGGCTCCCGGGGTCGCGACCCCGGCGCTGTCCGCGGTGCTGAGCGCACTCCCGGGCGCCGCGGGGGGCAGGGGAGCCATGGGGAACCGCAGCGCGGCGGACGCGGACGGGCTGCTGGCGGGGCGCGGGCCGGGAACCGGCGGCGGCGCGGGGTCTCCCGGAGCGGCGGCGGCGCTGGCGGGGGGCGTGCTGCTCATCGGAGCGGTGCTCGCGGGGAACGCGCTCGTGTGCGTCAGCGTGGCGGCCGAGCGCGCCCTGCAGACGCCCACCAACTACTTCATCGTGAGCCTGGCGGCCGCCGACCTGCTCCTCGCCCTGCTCGTGCTGCCCCTCTTCGTCTACTCCGAGGTGAGCCCGCGTCCGGACCGCACGCGCACGCCTCACCTGCTCCTTCGTCCCCTGTCCCCGTCCACCCTGAGGACCCAGAACCACCCGGCCGCTGGGCTTCTCGGGAACCCTGAGCCAGGGCGGCTGCAAGGACCCTGTGCCTGGTCCTCGGTCTGGACCTCGGTCCGCTCTGACTCCCCGCAGCATCTCACTGTCAGCTAACCTGCCTGGCTAACTGGTTGTCTGTCCTTCCTCTGTATCTCTCTTCTGTCCCTGTTTTGGCGTCTCCCACCTAAGAGAGGTCTTTGCCTTTCAAGCTAGGGACCTCAGAAACAGGCAACGTGGGCAGTCCAGCCACCCACCACCTCCTCAGCCGAGGTTCCATTCCCCAGGGGAGCCAGATGGACAGGCAGATTCCGGTTTACTCTCCCCCCGCCACCCCTGCTCTCCCTGGGGCACAGGGACATACACACATCACTGCACAAAGCCACAGCCAGGCGTGACCAGGAACACGCGCACATCAGAGCACCCCAGGGAAGGAGACCCTCACTCGCACACATAGTGCCCACAGCAGGAGGACCATTTAGCTGCCAGGAGCTGAAGGGAAGTGAGCAGGGTTGGAAGGGGAGGCCCTGCCCTGATGCTGGAACCCAAAGCAGGGGTTGGTGTGGGGTCCAGCGCCCCTTCCAAGAACCAGGGCCCAGAAGCCTCCGTCCCCAGACCACATCTGGCCCTCAGGTGGGTCCTCCTTGGTGCCAGCCCTTGTCTACTTCGTGATTTGGACAGAGAAAAGCTGCTTACGCCTGGGCGGGGAGCACGGTGACCCAGGCAGGGGGGAGAGTCGGGGAGGCTCCGTTTTTCTAAAGTGGACATGGTGAGACTGGGCAGGGCTGGGACAGAGCTAGCAGGACAAGGACACACATGACCTGCCCCTCCCCTGGAGCCACAGACAGACGTCACAGTGACAGCTCTTAAGCTCCTAATCGCCCCAAATCAGCGGAGGGGATTTAGAAGGAGGGTGGCTGTCTGCTCCTTTGCCCTTGGTAGGGGCAGTGGGCCGGTGCCAAGGCCTTTACATCTTGCAACTCATTTACCCTCAAGGCAATTGTGTGGATACTATTGTCACCCTCGTTTTACAGATGAGGGGACAAAAGTGAGGTGACCTGTGGAGTCCCAGAGTGGTGATGGAGTTTAACCACACAGGCTGACTCTTAGCCATCCTGTTGGCAGGAAAGGAGGTCAGTGGGCTTCAGGCTCCAGGCAGCCGGCCTCCTGGGGGAGCACCCCTCCCCCGAGCTCTGCAGCACCAGGGATCAGAGTCCGGGACCCTCGAGGCCCCATCTCCAGGGGTGCCCCCAGGCCTCTCTTGGCTTTTGCAGAAAGTGGGGAGGGAGGGAATCTTGTCCAGCTCAGTGGGAAGACAGCCCGGGTGTGCGGGCCTCTGGCACAGCCCCGCTCCCCCAGGCGTGTGGGGGTCAGAAGCGCACAATGCCGGTGGCTATGAGGTCTCCGGAGGGAGACCAGCGGCGGGCCTTGTGTCTGTTGTCCCCCGCACCCCGTGCCCCTTCCCGGGGCGCAGGTCCAGGGTGGCGTGTGGCAGTTCAGCCCTGGCCTCTGCGACGCTCTCATGGCCATGGACGTCATGCTGTGCACGGCCTCCATCTTCAACCTGTGCGCCATCAGCGCCGACAGGTGAGCCGCCCCGCCCCGCCCCGCGCCCGGCCGCGCCCGGCCCCGCGCCCCTCTGCGCCCTCACCGCGCCCCTCCCCTGTCCCGGCCGCCCGCGCCGCGCCCCCCCACCACAGGTTCGTGGCCGTGGCCGTGCCGCTGAGCTACAACCGCCAGAGCGGCGGCGGGCGTCAGCTGCTGCTCATCGGCGCCACGTGGCTGCTGTCGGCCGCGGTGGCGGCGCCGGTGCTGTGCGGCCTCAACGACGCGCGCGGCCGCGACCCCGCCGTGTGCCGCCTGGAGGACCGCGACTACGTGGTCTACTCGTCCGTCTGCTCCTTCTTCCTGCCCTGCCCGGTCATGCTGCTGCTCTACTGGGCCACGTTCCGCGGCCTGCGGCGCTGGGAGGCCGCCCGTCGCACCAAGCTGCACGGCCGCCGGCCGCGCCGGCCCAGCGGCCCCGGCCCGCCGCCCCCCGAGGCCGTCGAGACCCCCGAGACCCCCGAGGCCATCCCGACTCCCGACGCCACTCCGGCCGAGCCCGCGCTGCCGGCGAGCGAGGAGAGGCGCGCCAAGATCACGGGCCGCGAGCGCAAGGCCATGAGGGTCCTGCCCGTGGTGGTCGGTGGGTTCCCGCCTGGGGTCGGTGGGCGGAGGGGAAGCGGGCAGCGCCCACGGCGGGAGACGGAGCCCGGGGCAGGCGGGGGGCGCCGCAGGGACCCCGGCTCACCGCCGCCCCGGCCCCGCCCCCAGGGGCCTTCCTGGTGTGCTGGACGCCCTTCTTCGTGGTGCACATCACCGGGGCGCTGTGTCCCGCCTGCGCCGTGCCTCCGCGGCTGGTCAGCGCCGTCACCTGGCTGGGCTACGTCAACAGCGCGCTCAACCCCCTCATCTACACGGTCTTCAACGCCGAGTTCCGCGCGGTCTTCCGCAAGGCCCTTCGCCTCTGCTGCTGAGCAGCCCCCCGCCCCCGAGAGTCCTCTGCGGGGACCTGGCGGTGCCTCAGGGGGCAGGACCCCAGCAAGGGTGGGGGCGGCTTTGTCGGGCTGATTAAACCAGTACCTTCCGGAACACCTGCTGGGAAGGCCGGTGGTGGGGAGTGCGCGAGGGGTGGAGGCAGGGGTGGGGCGGCGCGCGGAGGAGGAGCTTCGGCCGCACGTGGAGCGCAGACCCCCGCCCCCCGCCCCACTAAACCGGCCCGGCCAGCTAAGCCCCTCCCTCCCGAGGAAGCCCAGAGAACAGACCCCACAAAGCCGGCTCCAGGCTGGGGTGGGAGGTGAGGCGGGAAGCAAGCCAGCTTTGCGGGGGGCAGGGGAGGGAGACTCCAGGGAGGTCCCTTCCGCTTATCCCAGGGAGAAACTTCCAGAACCAGCGCAGCCCTTGCCCGCGTAGGCCTGGACTCTGCGGGGCTGCCTACAGGCTCACTTACCGGGATTCACACCGTCCTCCAAAAGGTTCCCTCCTGACGCCCCCATGCCAGCTGTCCCGGGTCAGCAGCCTCATCCCCCTCGGCCCCTCTCTCAGTAGGAGAGTGTGGACAGCTGTCCTGCAGGCTGGACATGGCAGCTTCCTGAGACTGCCCTTTCCCCAGGGGGAAGACAGCCCCGCCCAGACCGGGCCCCTGCTTCAGCAAGGAACTCCAAGGTGGCTTCGCACCCCTCTCCAGGGAGCGGGCCTCGCCCACCATTTTGGCGGCTGCCCCCCAGGTCAGAGCGCAGCTCCCTGCCTGCTCAGCTTTGACGAAGTCCAAAGCCCTGAGGAGACAGGCCTGGGGTGCTGGCTGGGCCCAGCGAGGCAGCCTCCCTCCCCTCGGAGGAGGTGCCTGGCCCAAGGCAAGGCCGAGCCACCAGCTGCCATCCTGGGGAGGTGGGGGCGGCTCTCAGCCCCTCCAACCTGCTCTCCCCGTCCTGGGGCCCAAACTCACAAGAGCGCGGGGCTGCCCCTCCCCGCCCGTGGGCGCCCGCCCTCCCTCGCCCAGGGTCTCCGTGGGAGGGAGGCGAGGGCCATGTGGTAGACTCTGGCTCTGGTGGCTCCTTGAGTTTCTGGCCCCCTCTTGCCCATGAAGCGTGAGGATACTTGCAGCAGGCACCCTCGGTCTCCCCACAGGGAGCAGCCCTGTTGTGGGGACCAGAGGCCCAAATGGCACAACGGAGCTGTCCCAACTGGCTATCTTTGGCACAGACGGTCCCTCCTGGGGGTCTCAGAATTGAAGACCAGGGAGGGTCCCTGGGGCCCCCGGTGGAAGGCAAGGTCAGAGCAACCCCCCTGCCCCTGTGCCCTCTGATGCTTCTGCCAGGGGCACCTGTGGAGCCCCTGCAGGTAGACAGCGAGCCGTGCCCTTGACCAGCACCACATGGCAACGGCAGGCCGCTCCCGAGCTCAGCTCCGTTCCTTGGGTGCGCTCCTCACCTTCGTGTGTGTGGGCAGGGCTGACCCACCCGTGAGCTGCACCTGCCCTCAGGCTGAGCTGGGAACAGGCTGGAGCTGCTGGGGACCCCGTACTGTCCCCACTGGCCCTGGAGGCAGAACCTGCAGTTCCCGCAGCAGAGGACAAGGTGCGCACTGGGGGTAGGGGTGCACACACAGAGCCACAGAGGGCCTGGCTAGCAGGGAAGCCCCCAGAGGAGCCCCGGCTGTCCGGCTCACTCAGCCACCCCCACCGACGCCCAGGGTCACCCCAGCCTGTCGCTCCCTGGAGCTTTGGCTCGGAAGACCCACAGCACCCCAAGTGGCCTGGCCTGTGCCAACGGCTGGCCCCTCGCCTGTCTCCCGAGGCTGGGCCCAGCAGGAGATGTTGTCAGAAGCCTTGACCCGAACTCTTGAGGACCCGCAACAAAGGCCGTTCCTCCGGTCTCCTGCCCACCCCCCAGGTGCGGCCACACAGAGAACATTTTGTGGCCAAGAAAGGAGACACTGAAAAACCGTCCCCAAAATGTGCGGTCCTGAGGGCTCTATTTTTTTCTTCTTACTTTACGGAGGCCTCATGCTCAGTGTGGCCCAGTACGGGGCTTGAACTGTCCACCCTGAGATCATGAGTTGGCCGCTTAACCGACTGAGGCACCCAGGTGCCCGGGGAGAGCAAGGTGCCCCCACCCTGGAATGGAGCCAGCCCCACGGCAGGGGCGCAGGGGCGGTGCGGGGCCGGAGCTTTACTTGCAAGGACTCTGGTGCTTACTTTGCGAGCATTTCTGGGTTGGAGAGGTTGCTTCTGAAGATGCAGACCCCTTCCGCGGAGGCTGACCTGCTCCCCCCACCCCAGGGAAGCAGGCCCATGGCCAAGGGTTGAGAACTGCCCCCTTCCCGCCGTGTTCTGTCTGCAGCGGCGGAAAAACCGCTCCGCGTGCGTAATGAAGGTGCCCCGGGGGAGACGGTCTGGGGCACACGACGGGGCCAGGGTCACATCCCACTGCCAGCTTCTTAGCCCTGGGCACAGGCCCGGACTTCTCGGCCTCCATCTCCCCGGGAGCTGGTGGCAGAGGCAGGAACATGAAGTACAGGGGCTCCGGTACTTGTTAGACTCAGTAAAAGAAAAACCCAAAGAACCCAGCTCAGCTGAAGAGCTCAAAGAGCCCAGAGGCAGGGCGGGGTTCCGGAGAGCGGGGCTCCTGGTGGGCTCCCTGAGAGCCGCTGCCAGCTGCACTTCTGTCCTAAGCCCAGGGCCAGGCTGGCCCCGCCCCGGGGACACGGCTGAGGGGGCAGTAGTGGCTTCTGCGACTCCCGAGCTCACGGCCCTGGCCATCACCGCGGTGGACGCCCCCTCAGCCCGCTCCGGAGCCAGAGCCGGTGTCCCAAAAGCGAAGTCTCCAGGGTGCTACCGACTTGGAAGAATTTAACGGAAGTAAGAATCTGTGTGTGTGTGTGTGTGTGTGTGGTGTGTGTGTGTACGGCTGGGGATGGTCTTCCACGCCCTCGCAGGCGTAAGCACACACGACTCACTGAAACGTCACTTGGAGGCGCGCGTCAAAACCACGGGATGATCCCCACAGGTGGGTCTCAGCCCCCACGGCCGGGCGGGCTCGCCTCCGCCACCGCACAGCAGATGCGGTCTCCTGCTGGCGCGGGCCGCACCTTCTCCCCGGGCGCAGGGGAGCCTCCGAGCCTCGGGAGTGCAGCGGAAATGCGGACGGCAGGCCACAGGTGCCAGGGCCACGAGGGCATTTCTGGAAACCCACAGAAGCTTCCAGAACACAGGTGACAGTTCCTCAGGCACCACTCCTGGTCAACGGGAGGAGGCAGGTCCTGTTTCCAGGGCCAGCCGAGCCTGACCCCCCAGGCGCTGGGCCCAGGGACCCTCTGCCCTCTGCCCCTCAGAGCAGGCAGGGGAAGCAAGGCTGGCCTCAGCTCTGAGCGGTCAGGGTACTCGGGGTGGAACCTCGTGCTGGAGCAGAGCGGAAGAAAGCCAGGGCCGCGTCACTGGACAGACGGGACAGGAGGGGCCCCGGGCCTGGGGCAGCACCCGCCCGGCGCTCGGGCCTCCATGGGGTGAACGCTGCGGCCCGGCCTCACCGCGGCCCCGCGCAGTCAGGAGAGATGAAACTGGGGCCCACCCACCTCCTGGACATCTGGGAAGCTGGAGCTGGGGTCACCCGTCCGGGGAGGGCAGGGAGGTCACCTTTATTGACAGACACGTTATGTACACGTGTGTTACCACACACGTCACACCTGTGGGAAAGACCAGGCGCGCGCGATCCAGGGATAAAAACAGCACCGAGAGAAGGCGCCATGGGCCCGGGGCCTGCGTCCACCAGCCGCTGCCCCGGCCTCCCTCCGGACTTCTGGGTGGCGGGAGCTCATTTCTGAGGGCACAGGTCACTTAGAGTCTGTTAACAACTTGACCAGCAAGTGTTTCACCTTCTCCTCAACGTCCCGAGGTCCCCAACCCCCGGCAGCTCCGTGGAACCAAGGCGGGGGGACCCGGGGACCCTCACACGGTGACTTTCTCCATCACGCTGTCAGTGACGTGGACTTCGTCCGCCTGGACAGTGACGGCTGCCGACTGACCACACAGGTGCTGGTGGTCCTTCCAGTCCTAAAAGGAGAGCACAGCCCCCGTTACCATGAGCGACCACCTCACCACGCAGCGGGGCAGGGCCTGGGGCGGGGGGCCACCCCCGACACACGCAGCCTCTGCTCTCGGCCCAGCTCACGAGGCAGACTGCCGGGACGGGCCTGAAACACGCTGAGACCCAGAAGCACGTCTACACTCCGGCCCCTCCTGCCTTTCGGAGAGACGCACAAAAGAAATGCTCGTGTGTACAAGGAAATTTTTATACCTGATACTGTTGCCCACGGTTTTATTTGCAATCCCAAAGTAAGGAAAGCTGGAGCCAGCCACGAGTCCACAGAACGGTTTGGTGGCACTGGCTCGTGGGAAGACGGGACAGAGGCTGCCACCAGCCTCTTTGTGGGCAGAAAGAGAGCTGAGCTCCGGCGAGGCTGGAGCCATGTGCAGGCCGTGTGGAGCCGCCTCTCGGCCTGGATGGGCTTCTGCAGGAGGCTTGGCGGCCAGGGCCAGCGAGGGCGTTAGTCAAAACAGACAGACGTAACCCTAGACGAGGTTAGCGTTTGATTAGAAAGTGACAGGACACGAGTGACTGTAAACACGCTCAGGGGAAACACACGCACCCGCACGCCGACAGGTGGCTTCTAGGCCGGCAGGACTCCTGCCGTCTTCGTGCTGTCCTACGTTCTCCAAACTCCCTACAGTAAGTGCGCCCTATTTTTACAATAAAATAGTAACGTTTAAAAGCATTGTATAAGGGGCCTGGGTGGCTCAATCATTAAGCATCTCCCTATGGCTCAGGTCATGATCCCAGGATCCTGGGATGGAGCCCCGTGTTGGTGGAGGGGGGGTCCCTGCACGGCAGGAAGCCTGCTTCTCCCTCTGCCTGCTGCTCCCCCTGCTTGTGCTCTCTCGTCTCTCTGTCAAATAAAGAAAATCTTTTTTTTTTTTAAGATTTTATTTATTTATTTGACAGAGATCACAAGTAGGCAGAGAGGCAGCAGAGAGAGAGGAGGAAGCAGGCTCCCTGGTGAACAGAGAGCCCGATGCGGGACTTGATCCCAGGACCCTGGGATCATGACCTGAGCTGAAGGCAGAGGCTTAACCCACTGAGCCACCCAGGCGCCCCAATAAGAAAAATCTTTAATAAAATAAAATAAAATCGTTATATCAAAAAAATGGAAGTCTAACTTGGAATTACCTAAAATAAACTCTGTAAATCCTCACAGTGTGTGAGCCCTCCAGGCTGGCGTCAGGTCCGCCGCCTCTGAGCCCTACACGACAGTTAACTCAACCTGTGTCGTGGCAGCATGTGGGACAGCAGGAATCGTACGTGTTTTAAGAGAAAACAGGAAACTGGCAAGAGTTCTAAGACTCAATGCCCACAGCACGATCTCCGCTAAAGAACTCTGCCCTGCAGACGACACCGGTGAGAAAGTGAGCGGACAAGTCCCAGGCCGGGAGGAAACGTGTGGAGTCAGGAGTCCGAGGAAGGACCGTGTCCAGGTGTACAGAGCCCTCCACGCACAGGGGGAAAATAGTTGAACAAATGTTTCCTCCAAAAAGACGCACCAACGCCCACCGAGCGCGGGAGAGGACGCATGGCCTCCCAGTAGCTGCGGAGGGTCCTCAGTGTCCCCAGTTATGGGCGGAGAGCGCCGGACCCGGCCCAGACGACCACGGTCTGCCGCACGGCACCCAGTGTGGGAAGGCAGTTGGGAACTGTCTCAGCAAAGCCGAACTCAAACTTCCAGACGACCCAGCACGCCTGCACCACTGTGTCCAGCTGGGCGTGCGGACACGTGCACACCCGAGAAGGCACAGCACACGGGGCAGGGACTGGCGACGACACATACCACTGGCACAGGAGCCGAGACGCGCCCACCTCACAGCGGACGGGCCAGGCAACCACACAGAGCTGAGAAGCCAGAGGCTCTGGGCACTGAGCTGCCCGCAGAAGGCAACTCTATGCAAACTAGAGCCGGGGGGTGGCCACGGGGTCTTCCAGGGTGGCGGGAGGTTCTGAAGGGGACGTGCATTTTGAACAATCCCTCAGTTACACCTGAAAAGGGGCGGTTCTGTGGTGTGGCCGTCACCTGTCCACGAAGGTGCACCCCGCATGTGGGCACGGGACACAGGGAGGACGCAGTCTGAGGGCTGGAATCCACAAGGGTCCCACCCGGGGCCACCCAGCAGCACCAACCCCCATCACCCGTTCTCGGGGCACAGAGAACTGGTGGCGGCCCTTCTGGCGGGACCACGCGGGTCCTGAAGTCGGCATCTCCAGCCGACTACGAGGGGCTCGGGTTCCCGGCTCTCCCTCATACCCCGTCCAGAGTTCATTTTGGGTCCAACATGAGACGTACAGTTTTCAAAATACATTTTCTACCAACTTGCAGAAATAGTACGTCTTCGTCCACACAACACACAGGAAAGGTGGCCCATGGAGCAGGGGAATCGGTCAACAAGCCCACGCCTTGGAAGGCCTCCCAGTTCACAGACGGAGGCCCCAGACCCTAGTTTACATCCAGACAAAACCTGGTCTGAAAGAATCCCACCAAGAAATAAACCCACAGACCCTCCTGCGCAGGCCCCCGTTCAGGGCTGATGGCGGAGACCAGCCTAGAGCGCTGCGCCCTCCCGGCCCCCCCGGTCAGGTCTCCTGCTCAGTCCTGGGCACAGGCTCCTGCCCCGTGGTGGCCGGTGAACCCCGCCTCCATCTCCTCAGTGCAGAGCCTGCTGACAACCACTGCAGGGAAATGCAGACGGACGGACAGACGGGAGGCAGGTCCCACCCCCACAGACGCAGCTACAGGCCACCAAGGCCTTAGCAGCAACACGCCCTGGTGCCCCGTTGGGGGCGGCGGGCAGGTCTCTGGGCCCCGCAGGATGGGAGAACCCGCCCCTTCCCACCTGGGCCGCAGCCTCTGCCTTGCGAAGGCCTCAGGCTCCCGCAGACCCGGCGCTCACCCTCCCCATCATCTCCGCCCCCTCCCGACCAGCATCGCTACCCGGGCCAAGGAGAGCTTTGGAAAGCCACCAAGTGGCAAGTGCCCTGGCTGGGGACAGCGATGTCAGCATGCACATGTCCACCTCGTAAAGGCAGCAGGACGGCGGCCCTAACGGCTCCATTTGCTCGTCCACACAACACGACGCCTTCTCGGCTCTGCCGCCGAGAGGGAATCACACCCGCGGTCGCCGTGCAGCTCAGCTCCCTGCTGAGTCCGCAGGAAGAGCTGCCAACACCGGCTCGCACAGCCGCGACTCCAGAAATGCCCGTGAGCCCCGGAAGCAGAGAGGCGGGCAGAGCCACCTGCCGGGACCCACACCCAAGGGCCCGGGGCTGGGAAGTGTGGACTGTGGCAGCCTCAGGGCAGGGGCCCCCCAAGGCCTGGCCACAGTACTTGCCACGGCGGCTCCTTCAGGACTTTCGGGGAGCCCACAGACCCTGGGCAAACAGGCTAGCCAGGGCGGGAGGGCCTCCTGGAAGGGGCCGGGCAGCGTCTCTGAGCGGGGACTGGTGGGGGCGGGGCGGTGAGCACGCACCTTGCGCTGGCAGAAGGTGGAGCAGTAGTTCACTTTGTGGCAGCCGGTGCACTCGCTCAGGGCCTCCCGGCCGCAGTTGACACAGGACTGCTGCAAGAAGGACACAGGCCGGTCAGTGTCCCGCCGTCCGCCCTCACACGTGTCCTCACCCCCAGGGACGCCCAGACGCATGTCCCCGTCACGCCCACAGCCAGCTCCTTCTCTCTACCCAAGAGGGTCTACGCGCCTCGCCCACGGCAGACGCGGACACGCCAACAAGCTGCCTTTTCCAGAGTCCGAGGCACTTCATTGGCGCCAAGCAAGCGGAGGACGCCGGCCTGGGAGCAACCACCTCCACTGCCGACGGCCAACGGCCCTCCGTCGTGGCTGACGCCGCCCGCGCCCGCGGACCCCAGGGCTGCGCCGGAGTGGCCGGGAGCCCGTTGGGACCCCACCCCGCCACCCCATCCCCAGCCTGTGCTGCCCCACCAGCCCCGCCGGTCTCTATGTCCGTGGAGACACACGCTCTGTGCGCTCTCCCCCGAACCCCGTAACTGGAGCTTTGCCTTTGAACTGAGTGAGGACTTCACGCAGGTAAGTGACCTGTCCCCGGCTGATCGCAGTGGCGCGGCCCGTGCAGGGGCCATCAAGCCGTGGGCTCCCCGCCAACGCCCCGGCATGGAGACAGGTGCGAGGCACAGGCCGGGACACCGGGTCTGCAGAGGCCAGAGAGCACGAGAGTGTCCCGGCGACACTGACGGCCAGCGAGGGCCTGTGCGCGTGCGGCGGTGGGTCAGGGTGTGGGAAGGTGCCCACGTAGGGCAGACGCGCCTGCTGGTCCCCGGGGGCCCGGCTTGGCGTGGGTGAGTGGCCGCAGCCGGCCGGCCACAGGGCTCCGTTCTGAACATCCGCTTCCTTCCTCACAAGCCGTCGGGTTCTCCATGTCTAACGTTCTTCCGTTCGTAAAACGCCCCGGGGAGCGCGGCTCGCTCCTGGAAGTAGGAGCGATAGCAGGCGCCCAAGCGGTTCAGTTTGCCGCCTGCCTCTGCTTTATGAGACAAACATGCAAAGGGAAGAAAGAAAAGACCGTCTAGAGCCACTACGGAAATTTCTCCAGAAGAGCAAGGGCTTCCCAGAGTTCACGGCCCGCCAAGTGGACGCAGAGGTGCGGCTGGGCGGGAGGCCCTCCCAGGTAGGGGCTCGGTGGGAGCGCGCGCCCGGGAGAGCTTCACGCTGCAGGAGCAGGGGGGCTCCGAGTCCCCCCGCGTCTCTCCCCGCAGGGAGCACGTGCTCTCCCAGGTTCGCGCTCCAACCGCCCAGAGGTGCCCACAGGAAGCAGAGCCTCGGAACGGAATCGAAAGGTCACAACGAACACCCGGCCGGGGACGGACGCCTCCAGCGCGTGGGAGCGCCCCGCATCTCCACCTGCCCCACGCGCGGGGTAAGTATTTAACAGAAATCACACTGCGGCTGGCACCAGAGTCTGCCGCCTCAGCTGCCCGTACAGAGACAGACGGACACGGACAGAAACACCGACCGGTCTGTACACACAGGTTGTGAGCACGCCCGGCTCCGTCCGTCCACCAAGGGGCCCGGAAGCTACGACGCCCCAGTGGCGACAAGCACACCGGCCCCCGCAACTCGGTTCCCCAGACCGTCCTCCAGCGAGGGAACCGGGGCTCCCGGAGGAGAGGCTGGTTCCAGGCCTGGGGAAGGAGAGGCCAAGCTAGGTCTGGGGGGTCGTCTGGCGCCAGAAAGTGCACCGGTGGTAGGACGCCAGAGGGACCTAGGAGCCGAGCGAGAGCGCCCAGCGGGCAGAGGAAGGAGCAGGTGCAGGGCACAGCCGGACAGGAAGCACACGGCCACGAGCCATCCTGATGCGAACAAACAGAAAACGCGTCTCTAACGCACAAGAATTCCAAACACCCGGACGCTGTGCCCAGCCCTGCCATGCCCTGCCGGGCAGAAGGAAGAACCCCTGAGCCTCCTGCTGCCTGTGGCCTGCCCCCCAGGTGCCCAAGCCGAGCCTTGGGGTCTTGGGTCCTTCAGGGTTAGATCAGGGCCAGAGGGTGGGCCCGTGAGGGATGAGTGCCCCGAAGAGAGCGTTCCGTGCCCCGGGGGGAGCCCACCATGAGCACATGGGGTCCGCAGCCTGGAAGAGGCCCTCGGGGACCCGAGCCCACAAGCCGGCGGGTGCCCCGACTCGACCCCGGCCCAGGGGACTGTCTGGGCCCCAGGTGCCCGCGCAATCCCTCCACTGGGCACTTCTGTGTCGTGCCGTGCTTGGGTCTTCAAACTGAGGACGACCAGCACGAGGCTGAGGCACGGCGAAGGGCCGCTGGTGGCCAGGCAGGGCCATCAGCCAGGAGCACCACGGCCGGCCCCAGCCGGGGCTCAGGACCCCGAGGCCATGGGCCGGCTTCTGCTGGACACCATGGCCCTGACAGGGAAGGGTCTGCTCTTCTGCCCCGTGGGACGCGTCTCACCCCGGCCGAGTCTGCTTTTCTCCTTCGCAATCGTGGACGAAGTGTCCGGCGGGCGGTCCGAGGCCTGCGCCCTGGGCAGCGACAGCTGCTTCTTGCTCAGGGAGCCCCCGAGGCAGGGTTCCCGGCGTCTTCCTGACCCCTATGGCCCTCACTGCTTGTGTCCTGACCCTGACCCCCCGATACTCCTGGGGACATACTTCGGGACAGGGTGCACCACGATCTTTCCAGTCAAGCAGCCAGCAGCGTGTGCTTTTCCAACCCCGAACGTGCCCCACACCGCAGTCACACCGAGGACGCCCCGTGACGGCACGGAAGCGCGTGTCCTCCGTGGGCGGGAGCTGCAGGGAAAGAGATCCGCTTTCACACTGGCCCGTGTCCAACACTCCTGTCACGGCGGGTCCCGCCACAGAGACACTTCGCGGTCTCCACACAAAGAGCCCAGACGGCCCGTGGACCCACGCGGCTCTCCGGCCGCCTCACGGGCCTCTGTCCCCATGCTGGGGGCGGCTTCTCACGGCGGGACACCTGCTCTGGGCCTCCCCCCTCACACCGGCTTGCGGGGGGCCCTTCCTGCCCTTCCGAACCCCGCCAGGCCCCAGAAGGTCCCTGACAGCAGGCTCTCCATGGGGGCCGCGAGGGCCCCTCACTTCACAAGACCACAGCATGCAGGCGTGGCCACCACAGGGCCACAGAGCTCAGACCTGTCATCCCCCATGAGCATAACCGGGCTCTGCAAGCACACGTGACGTCACCAGGCCACCCACATTTAAGAATGACATGTCCTGGGGCGCCTGGGTGGCTCCGTGAGTTAAGCCTCTGCCTTCCGCTCAGGTCATGATCTCAGGGTCCTGGGATCGAGCCCCGCATCGGGCTCTCTACTCAGGGAGTCTGCCTGCCTACTTGAGATCTCTGTCTGTCAAATAGTTGAATAAAATCTTTAAAAAAAAAAAAATGACACGTCCTGTCCAGGGCTCAAGGGAAGACACGGACCTGTCACAGGTCCAGCTGATTCCACCGCGGACGCCGACGGGACGGACGTGCTCAGCGGGGAAGACGCGCGCCCAGAAGCGGCCCTTTCCCAGAAAGGCTATGTTCTCCCACCTGCGGATTTTTGAGAATAAAAGCATTTTGTGTCTGTTTCTTTCTTAAAAATACATAAAATTACCAATAAAGTCCAGAGCCCCACCTTGGGGTGGGGGTAACCTTCCCAATCCAGCCACAGGCAAGAGACTGGCCCCTGTGTCACACACTTTTCCCAACAGGAGTTCGGCTTTTGGACCGTGAGTGTGAACGGAGCACGCGTGTGCTCTTGCACAGGAGAAAGCGGACATGCCGGCGGCCCCAGTGCTGGGCTCCACGCCGCTGAGTGCGGCCGCAGCCCGGCAACGGGCACCCCCACCCACTGTGTCGCCGTGTGCTTTCATGTCCGACCTACTCGTCACCGGAGAATTCTGACCAAGGGGTCACCTGCAAGCTCTATTCTGTGACGGAAAAGCCCACGAGAATGAGTGTGGAGGAATCTAGAACCACAACTCCCTCCCCGGCTCCTCTCCTCGCCAGCTCGGTGCGGAGATTTCGGTGCGGCCGGTGCCACCTGGACCTGTCTGACAGGAGCTGCACTCACGGGGACGCGGTCCCGGTGCCCCCGGCTGGGGGGGCGCACAGAGCACAGGGTGTCCCCAGACGCTAGTCTCCGCAGCACGGAACCAGGCTGCGCCAGCCACCAGGGATGGGCCCGCAGCTCAGTGACCGCTCTGAGTAGGAACACCAATGTCTGTTTTCCCGTCTATGCTTCTGCGGAGTCTGAATTAGCAAAATGCAGACACTCCTTCCTTTTCAGTCCCTAGGCGCTGCCCGGGCGGCGGTGCAGGGACGTCCTCTCCTTCCCAGAAGGAGGCTGCTGGACAGACAGAAGGAGCAGTCGGGGAGCTGGCAGCTGCCCCGTGTGCGGCCTGGGCCACAGGACGCCGGGCAGGAGGCTTTCCTTCACACCTCACATTCCTTCCTCACCCTTAATTCTTTTTTTTTTAATTTTTACTTCTTTAAAGATCTTATTTATTTGAGACACAGACAATGACAGAGATAGTGAGAGTGAGGGCGGGCAGGGGAAGCAGGAGAAGTACACTCCCGGCTGAGCAGGGAGCCCAATGTGGGGCTCGATCCCAGGACCCCAAGATCATGACATCAGCCAGACGCAGACACTCAACCGACTGAGCCACCCAGGCGCCCCTTTCCCCACCCTTTAAATGATCCTTTTAACTCTGGGGGAAGATCCCAGCAACACCCACTCAGCCCCTGGGGGTACGTGCAGCCATCACAGGGGACCCAATGCACAGCTGTCACTTTTACCTTTTACAATCACATTGACTTCACGGGGCTTGAACTCACAACCCCGAGACCAAGACCAGAGCTGAGATCAAGAGTCAGATGCCTAACTGACCAAACCAGCCAGGAGCCCCTAAGAGTACTTTTTCTAAGCAAACACAAATACCGATTTTAAGATGGGCAGAGGGCCTGCAGAGAGACGGCCCCGGCGCAGACGGCACGTGGTCCAGTGGCTGGCCGTCATCGTGTCCCCGAGGGGAAGCACAGCACAGGGAGACACCCGCTCCCACCCACTGGGCCGCCTGAGCCTCACTGTCTGCATGACATCAGCCCCGCCGCCAGGCTTCGGGAGGAAAGGGGGCACGGTGCCCGCGCCACACCATGAGGCACGCCATGCGCCAACCAATGCCAGGGCAGAGGCGCGGGGTCAGTGGGGCCGTGAGCACCCACAGCCGGCAACCAGACCGCTGACCACGGGAGAGCCGTCTCAGGAAGCGGCCAAGCAGCACCATAGAGCCTCTCGCTGACACGGGATTCAGTCTGAGACCAACATCAGGAAGAAATCTAGAAACTTCTCAAACATTTGAGAACCTACCAGTCATTATCTTTAGGTAAAGAGATTAAGATTTTTTTTTCTGCTTTTCTCTTTTTTTACAGAATTCATCATGGATTATGTATTACTTTAAAATTATAGTTTTTCAAAAAATATTTTAAATTTATCTGCTTCTTCGAGGGAGCAACATCTTTCTTCCTTGGAAAAAAACCCTACATGAAGCGCCCAAGATGGAGAGGAGAAGGGAGTTGGGGGAAGCCGGAGGGGGAGAGGCACCACGCGAGACTGTGGACTCAGGAACGAACAGGATTTTGGAGGGGCGGGGGAGGGGACTGGGAGGGCCTGGCGGTGGTACTGAGGAGGCAGGTACTGCCTGGAGCACTGGTGTGGTGCATAAACAATGAATTCTGGGACACTGAAAAGAAATTTCAAAAAAATTAAGAACCCAGGGGCGCCTGGGTGGCTTAGCCGGTTACGTGTCCGCCTTCAGCTCAGGTCATGGTCTCAGGGTCCTGGGATCGAGCCCTCGGCGGCTCTCTGCTCAGCGGGGGGCCTGCTTCTCCCTCCCCCTGCTTGTGTGTGTGACAGACAGACAGACAGACAGATGAAATCTTTACAGAGAGCACCACCACCATCGCCTGATGGCGTGTTCCCAGCCTCTGCTCCGTTCTGTGCAACCCAACGGACCGCACGCCGCTGCACACAGACCGCCCCGCGGGCGCACGCCTGCGTCCTCGTGCCACGGTGCGGGGAAGACAGGCCCCCCGCAACGGAAAGGCCGTGCGAGAAAAGCCAAAGGGGCTGAGCCTTCTCTGTGCTGCAGCGACCAGCTGCCGTGAGAAAGCACTCTGTCCCGAGGCCCACGAACCCTGAGTCACGCTTGGGATCTTATTTCTGAAGAACACGATGGAAGCTTTAAGGCAAACGCCCACAACGGTGCCCAAGGGGCCAAGAAGGCGGTCTCCGCAGGGCACCGAGATGCAGACAAGGGGCTAGGACGGGAAAGGGGGTAGAAACGGGAAAGCCACACGCCTGCCCACCAGCTGCCTCCAAGACAGCCCAGAGGAGGCCTCTGCAAACTGCACAGAGCCGACGGTCTGAAAGTACACACGACATCTGTCTGTGACAGGTGAGGGTCCAAAACCAAGTACCATGGACAGTGCAGAGCGGCTCTCCCTCTCGAAATACACCAACCCCATTTACAAGAACAGAAACACCCGAGCACGGAGAGCGGTCAGCGTCCTCTGAGAAAAGCCTCGTATGTGAACGATTCTCTGGTCCTGCTCTTCCAGAAAGGTGGGGAACGTAAGCCACCGTAGACAGCGCACAGAGGGCCCCCAAGCCGGCAGAAGGCGCAGGCCGATCAGCCACAGACCGGGCCTTCTGCTCAGCCCGACATTACCTCTTTCCGCTCGGTCTCTGCCTGGACGCGGGCCTGGGCCACGGCCGCTTCTCGGTAGGAGCTGGCCTGCTTGGCCTGCTCGAACAGCGTCTTCAGCTGCTGCGCCGTATTGAGCAGGGAGTTGACCATCTCTTCCAGGTACAGCCAGCTCCGCGGCTCCGACATTTCCAGCCCGGTGACCGCCGTGGGAGACGCGGCTTTGGTGGGGGCGGACGGTGGAACTGCCAAGGCTGGCAGCGAGGTTAGCACTGGGTCAGACGGAGAGCGAAATGGAACAGGATGTCAACACGCTTCCGTCCTAGGTCTCGATGTGGAGCGACGCCAACATGGGTCCTTCCACGTTCGGCAACACTGAGCACGCCTTGCCGTCCCCCGTCCCCGTGCCGCAGGGACCGCGCACCCCCGCAGGCAGGTGATGCGAGGGCACTGCCTCCCTTGGTAGGTCCCCGCAGTGGCTCAGGCCCCCCGTGGGCCACCACGTGGGCCGAGCTCGAACAGACACGCAGCCACAGACACGGGCCGCGGAGTGGACTTCGCCAGCCCCCGCTGGAGTGCCTCAACCGGAAAAACCCAGACAAAACCCACTTCGCCTCCAAAGTGCACCTTCATGAGCAACTCGGGGCTCCCAGCCTGCAAGCCGGGCTCTCAGACCCACCTATTTTGGGATGAGATGTCGGCAACGCAGCTTCTGGAAACGGCGCAATCTGACAGCTGTCCTGGTAACCTGGGTAGTGCGGCTCCGGGTGGCCGACTCTGCAGGAGGGCTGCACCCCTGCCTCTTGCACTGTCGGGACAGACGGGACCCGCTGGCCTGCTGACCTGACTACGGCCGCACCAGCACCCGGCTCAGTCGGGGCGGCGGAGATGCTGGAAGTGGGGTACCCCGGGCCATGCCGAGCCCCAGCTGCGTCTTTCCGGCTTCTGGCCATCGCTCCCGCAGCCCCTACCGGTGCTCCCAGGGGCTCGAGCTGCGCAGCGGGCCGACAGCAGCCGTGGGCGGACCAGAGCGCTTTCTGTGACACTGGTGGGACCCACGCCCGCAGGCCTGCCCGGTGCCCCCCCCCGCACCCACCCATCCCAGGCCTCGGCTACAGGCTGCCCCCACCATGCCCCAGGTCAACAGAGGTGACGGGTCCCCGCGGGGCAGGTGCTGAGGACAACTCACCCGTGGCTCCCGCGAAGACATCGCCCTGGGCCGGGCTCTCTGAGATGACTGCGGTAGCCTCCACAGTGGACGCCCGGTCAAAGGTCAGCGCGCCCGAGGTAGTGATCTGTCCTGAGGGGGTCACGGTGACTGGAAAAGCACAAGTACCTTTCACCACCGGCTCACCCACGGGGCAGGCCCTAGACGCCTCTGCAAAGGCAGGAAGAGACCGGGGACCCCGGGCGCTGGGGAGGGACTGGGGCCGAGGCACGGGGGGCAGGTTCTCCATGACATCCCCACTCGCGTCCCGACTGGCCACAGAGGCAGGAAGGGCCTCAGTGGGAACAAGGCACAAAGCATCGCCCCCCCAAAGGCTGCTCCCCGTGGCCCGACTCTGCCCGACTCTGCCCGGCCACCGTGTGTCCGCAGCTTCTGCGGGTGCCTGGCACCCGCCCGACGCGCAGCCCCCCAGGACGGCCCTGCCCCACGCCTTCGGTCCCTGCCACCCCGCCTGGGCCACAAACGCAGACTTTCCCCGTCCTCTCGGCTGTTCACGGGCCGCGGGCACTGAAACCTAAGGAGAGCCTTCGCTGGGAAGGCTCGCCTCATGAGGAAATACGTGCGCGTGTGTGCAGAGGGGTCTGTGGAGACCAGGGAGTCCCCGAGGGGACCCTGCCCTGAACATCAAGGCAAGCCCCAGGGGTCGGAGGTCGGAGGCGGCGCGGCCCCGCCCGCTCCCACTCACAGGCGGCGGCCGCTGCGGCAGGGAGCAGCGCGATGTTTTTGGGGGGCTCCTTCTTCACGGGGGTTGCAGGCAGCTCACTCTCCTTCTTGCGCCTTTTGTAGGGGACGAAGAGCCTGACTGGGCCGCTCTGCGGGGAGAGGGGTTAGTGAGGGGGAGGCCAGCGTCGCCCCCAGCCCCACTGCTGACGCAGCCACCAGCTCGGCTGCCCCCTGCGCTGGGGGCAGGGCGAGACTCATCACGGCCGGGGACCAAGGACCGACCTCCTTCAGACCCCAGGTTCCTTACCGGGACGGAAGAACACGGGACTCACACTGTTCGAACAGAAGAATCACCAACACACGGGGTTTTAGGGTTAGGTGAGCGCAAAGAGCCAAAGCAAACCGCGACCGAGTTACGGAGACAGGAGAGCCCCTGCCCCGAGCCGGAGGATCTCAGCAGGGAGTAGGCGGCCCTGTGGTCGCCAAGCACAGGGGAGACAACACACCAGCCGCCACAGAAGCGGCAGTGACCAACACGGACCAGATCCCCGGGACAGGGCGGAGGGGATGACCGCAGACCCCGAGGGCCACACCTTCTTGCTGGACGGCGCAGTGCCCAGGGGCGTGAGACCTTCAGGAGCAGACGCAGGCCGTGGACCCCGCCCCTCGGGCTTTCCCCCGGGTCTTCTGGCTTTCAATTCTAGAATCTCCACTGGAGCTTTCCTGTAATCCCCGACTCGTTAGAGACACAGCCTGCCCCGTCCCCGCTCTGCGCAGGGCACACGTGAAGGCCGGACCCCCAGCCTCTGTTTCTGAAGTGCGGCCACGGGATCGGGGCTGTACGTGCACCACCCCCACCGCCGGGGGCCTCGCCTGTTAGAAAGCAGTGCAGGGGTGAAGCCCCCCACCCCCGGCCGGTCTGTGGTGCTCTGCAACGGCCCCTGGAGCGACAGACACGGGCCATGGGTTCTCCAGATGCGTCCCTCGGTTCTGTGAACACCGACGGTACCGCGGCCTCGTCCCAGCGACATCTCAGCCGAGGCCGCCGCACCTTTTCTTCTGTGTGGCTCGCACTCGCTGCTCCTGTGTCTTACAACTTTTTGTTGAAAACTGGACGTTTTAGGGGCTGTACTCTAGGGACACCGAGACCGACCCCTCCTTTGCGGGGCCTCCTGCTGCTGCCCATGGGCTTGGGGACCAGGCTATGCCCCGGCGGAGTCACACAGGGGAGTCCCCCGGTGGGGGGAGTCCCATCCGGCAGAGTTTCTGTGAGGGGCGGGGAGTCACCCCTGCAGAGTCTCACAGTGGAGTCACACTGGGGAGGGGGGTCACACCCCCAGAGGTGCTCCGCGGCTTCCGCTGGCAGCACCAGTGCCCCCAAACGCCCGGGGCATAAACTGCCCCACCGTCGGACCCCAACTGCAGGAGGGCTCCTTTACGGGGAATTTTCAAGACAAATCTTTGGGGTCTGATCTCATCCCAGGACTCCTCTGACTGGTTCTCTGGTCAGCCTGCTGCTCTCGTGCTCTGCCGGCCTCCTCCGCGGGGCCCATGTCCACACGGCCCTGCTCCGGAGGCGGGGGCAGGAAGGGTCGCCACGTCTATCAGGGCAACGGCCCTGCCTTAGCAGCAGGGCTCTGGGCAGGGGCAGAGCTTCTGGTCCCGGCCTGCCTCCTGTGGCACGGACCCCCACGCTAGGAGCAAGCTGGGGGACACTGGGGCACGGTATCCCTGCCTGGACACTCCTGGGGGAGCCTCTGCTCTCTGGGAGAGGCTGGGTGCAGGAAGAGAACCCCGATCTCCCGGTCATGCTTGCCCAGAATTTAGTTTCTGCAACTCAGAGCCAGGAGTGGGCCCGTGAAATGCTGCTGTCCTCCCGGTCCCGGTCGCAGTGCCGAGGGGACAGGGACTGGGGTTCCCTGCACACAGCGCTGGAGGGAAGCGGGAATGAGGTGTGCGGGGCTCTTCAGGCTACTGTCCCTGAAGGGGAAGCCGGAGTGTTAGCATTTACAAGTTCCAGTCACCAAGTTTTAGTTTACGGATCGTGCCTTTGGTTTCCACCCGAGAAACCCCAGGCCGTGAAGCTCTCCCGTTTTCTTCCACACACGTTAGGTTTGTGTTTTGGATAAATCCGGATCCGTGCTGCGTTTTGGAGGCACTTGCACATAAAGCGCCGGGGTGAGGCCAAGGCGTGTCCCCAGCGCACGGCGTCCAGCTGTGCCCGCAGCACATGCGGGGGCACACGGAGCCTCTGGCGTCGCCGAACGGTACGTCTTCGCGACAGCCACTGTGGGACGGGGCCTACCCGGCTTGTGCTGGGCGCCTCCAGCTTCTGTCGCCTTCTCAGAACTGCGTCGGCCGTCCTACGCCCTTTGCCTTTCCAGATGCGTTTTCAAGTCAGCTCGTCTGAAGCGCCAGGGCTCCGCAGAGATGGTGGCGGGAACCGCGGGAACCTACAGAGCACTGAGGGGAGCCGGCACTTGCCTCGCTGTCCACCCCACGGCCCTGGCGCGCCTGTCCCGGCTCTCCCCGGGGTCTTCTCGACGGTGTTTTCTAGGTTTTTCATACACGGATCCGGTACACGTTCTCAGATTCACGTCATTTCAACATCGCGGAGTAACTGCAGACAATTCTACCAAGTGGTCCGAACTTCCGAACGGAACGAATTTCCTCCCACCGCTTTCCCCTACAAGAGCCCCCGGAATCTCACCACTAGCTTCTCCAGGCGAACTGCAAATTCATTTAATTTTCACAAAAGTATCCCCTTGTTGATTCCACCAGAATCACATCTAGTCTAGACAGGAGCTAGACAATTCTAGAATATTTAGTTTTCCACCCAAGGGGGTGATGTCTCTTCAATTAAATGTTCTTTCACATCTTCTAATAATGAAGCAGATGAGTAATCAAAATAAAGTCAGGAAATCTCATCAAGCAGCTATTAAAACCTGAAAATATTTTAAAACAGAACCCAACACTAAGGAAGACTAAACACTGGGGTATTCAGGCGAGTCAGTACCACGCTTTAGAAAGCCGTACAGCAACATCCGCTAAAATCAATGAAAAACAATTATCCTTTCCGAACCTGTTAACGATTCGGGATAAAAAAAATATTTCAAAAGATAATAAAGCTCCTTTAAAATAATTTCAACATAGTAGTTTTAAGACATGACATTAAAAAATGTAGAACATAAAGCAGCACACGCACACGTCTCATAACCACAGAAGCAAAGCGTGCGTCTGGTTTGGGGTGAAGATGGTGACGTCACAGGCGCTTTCTACTGTTTGGACAAGTCCCCTTCCGTGTGCTTTGACCACTGTGTGGGGCCGGCCTCGTGCACCACCCGAGGCATCAGAGTAACATCTGAGAAGCTGAATTTGGGTGAGACACTGCCAACAACCCCTCGCTAGGCTGCGGGGCGCGAGGGACCCAAGGACACACGGCCCGAGAGCTGGACAGGACAGGCACGCAAGCAGGGAGCTGAGGGTCGGAAGCGCCTGCGAGCAGACAGAGCCGCTGAGCGAGCCTGGTGACTGGTCACTTCCTGGCGACTCACCAAGGTCATGTCGTCACAGCACGCGGCGCAGGTGCAAGACGCAGCATGAGGGTTTAGGATCCCGTCCTGAAATTCAGAGAGCCCCGCGGTGCGTGAGAAAGTCGGCCTTCCGCGCAAACCACCAACGCTAGAGAGGGGCAGCCAGCTCTGCCGCCAGTCTGCCACTCGTGGGTTAAAGCCCTGTCACTTCAGAAACTGCTCCCCCCCACACGTCTATGCAAGGCCATTACCAAGGGCAAGATCCACTGTTTCCTCTCCAGGAGGTGAAAAGATTCTATGGGCATTCTTCCCTTCTTTCTGTTTTAAGATTTTATCCATTTGTTTGTCAAGACAGGGAGAGAGAGGACAGCACGGGGCGGGGCAGAGGGAGGAGGAGGCTGTCAGCTGAGCAGCGAGCCCGACGCGGAACCCAAGCCCAGGACCCTGAGGCCAGGACCTGAGCCGAAGGCGGCTGCCCAGCGGACTGAGCCTCCCAGGCGACCCGGGCCATCACTTCTTGACCAGCGTCCAAAGCGCTCCGCTGCGAGGAGCAGTCAGAGGCCTGTCCTCACATGACGAGTACACGGAGGCAGAGGGAAGCTGGGCTTCCAAAGAGGGCCTGGGCCTTGGCCGGACTGGCCACGTCGTGTCATGCTCCTGCCCAAACCGTCACCGCCCTGCGTGAAGCCCCGGCAAGACGAGCCTGGGTGCCTGGCCCAGGGCCACACGTCCCAGGGGCAGAGGACCCACAGCCTGACCTCACGCCTGCATTCTGTGCTCCCCACGGCGCGCGGTGGCCCAGGGAAGCCCCCTCGCCACACACACACCCCGGCCCAGTCCCGGGAGCCCCCCGCCGCCCCGCCGGCGCCCTCGGCCCTCCGTCAGACGCAGCACCTGAATGAGGCACTGCAGCGGCCGGCCTGCGTAGCGGATGCTCCTCTTCCAGTCTTTACTGCTGGCTCTCCCCGCCATGGCCTCAAACTCGGTGGGACTGTACCAGTTCTCCCCCTGCTTAATGCAGCGGCCCCGGCCTCCTGAAGCGACAGCAGGGCCGGCAGAGTGAAGGCGCGGCCCGCCTGCAGCACCCCGGCTGACGGCAGCCGGGCCCCGGCTCTCCCTGCCCGCCTCCCACCCAGCTCCCGCTGAGCCGCTCCCACACCAGAGCCCCTGCCCAGGCCTACACGATCGCGCCCCCTCCGCGGAATCCCCCACAAACCCGCGCCTGCTCTCTCTCGGCGCACCGTCCCCCGCGCACCACAACCCCCCACGGTCTCACGCGGAGCTCATGGCATCTGCCCCGCTCCCAGAATGGGGGAGAGTCCCCATCGCCCGTGGGTCCCCGTCCTGACCTGGGAACTTAGGGAGCTCATTCCAGTCCTGCCTCTCCCCTGGCTTTCCCTCGGCCACTATGTCCTCTCCACGTGCCCCCACCATGCCCCAAACCTGTCGTGGCCTCAGCTCTAGTGCCCAGGGCCGCAAGCCTGGCCTGCCCCGCTGGGCCTGCGCTGGGCAGGGACGGCCGGGGGTAAGGGTGTGCCTGCAGCCCAGGCCCCACGCCGCCTCACCTGAGCCCAGCCGACTCTTGAACAACGTGCCGCTGATGTTCCGGCACCGCACGGGCAGCTCGCTGTCATACACTGACGGGTCCCAGTTGTACTTGGTGCCCCCTCTTTCCTGGCCGGGAGCTGCAGGACTTGGAGGACACTGAGGGCCTTGGGCAAAGGAAGCATTTGGAAAGTAAGAGAGGCGGGGCGCACCCAACCTACCTGGAAAGGCACGAGCACCGCCTGGGCTCTGACGGCGGGTTCTCCCGCTCCCACCCGGACGCAGCAGCACGGCCCCTTCCACCCTGGGCAGCCCCTTCTCAGCCTGGAAAAGCCCACGTCCTCGACTCAAACAGCATTTCTATTCCAAGTTTACCACAAGACTAAGCCAATCCCAGAGGGAACTCGGCGCGCACTCGGGTGTGTTCTGCCCCGGGAGGCCTGGAGTAGGGACGGGCAGCACCTGGGGTGAGCGGAGCGGCGGGCCCCTTCAGCCCGGCCGTCTCCACGATGCTCCCGTCTGTGTGCACGACGATCAGCGTGGCCTTCTCGGTGTTCAGGCTGTCCCCGATCTGCAGCGCCGTCCTGCCAGACTGGAGACAGAACATCCCTGAGTCGTCTCAGACGACAGCTACAGGGCCTGGCCCCTGGTCCTTGCCAACCGCCACAACAAGGGCACCTCACTGGACTTCAGGTGCTCCGAATTCCTGAAACACAGGACCAAGCACAAGAAGGGCCGTGCTCTACCTGGGAGGCCCTGTGCAAACACTCACCACCACCTGCCAAAGGGAAAGAAGGAGCACGTCCCGTAAAGGAAAAAAGGGCCCTCCCGTCTACCTGAGCAGCCCGCACGCTCACAGGTCTCTAGGGAGGGTCCCGAGAAACCAAGCACAGTCACAGCCGGGCTCTGGCACAGGACTCCCTTCTCACACCCGTGCCCAAGCACAGCTCTGCCGATGGCCACTGCACACCAGGACCTCCCCTGCCGCACTGCTCACACACCTGGCCACCGTGGCCAGGGGCTACAATGACAGCACCTGCTTCCTCTGGGTCAGCCTGGCCTCGTCCTTCAAGCTGCCCTGCTCCTCAGGCGAGCCAGGTGCCCCCTCCTGCCCCTGCTGTCCCTAGGCGCCCGCCTCACAGGGCTCCGGCAAACGAACTCTCAAGGCTTTGCCCAGACAGCCCTGAGGTGGGTGCCACTCACTCCAAGCCGCCGGTTCAAAGCCAGCACCTGGGCTGCTCTGATGCTTCCTGATGAGAACAGAAACCACAAAGGCAAGTGAAAAAGACCTTCCCTTGGGGCGCCTGAGTGGCTCAGTGGGTTAAGCCTCTGCCTTCAGCTCAGGTCATGATCCCTGGGTCCTGGGATCGAGCCCGGCATCAGGCTCTCTGCTCCACAGGGAGCCGGCTCCCCCCTCCCACCTCTCTGCCTACTTGGGATCTCTGTCTGTCAAATAGATAAATAAAATCTTTAAAAAGAAAAAGACCTTCCCTTACATCTGAAAATCCAATCAGGGAAGGTGAGTAGCAGCTCCCGCCCAGGCACGCGCACACACACCTGCGCCACACCCAGGGCCTGGGCTTATACACCTGGATGGTCACTGTCTTGCTTAAGCACGTCCACACGGCTCGTGCCGGATCACTGAAGACGTGCAACCTCTGCTCCGGAACCGTTTTCCTCACTGAGGCCAACGACAGTACAGAGATATTGGGCGGGCTCCCTTTCGGTTTCCAGCAGGATCACACGGAGTCCACAGGTCTCCTGTCCTCAGAGCCTGCTGCGAGCACCACACCCAGGATGGTCCTCCCTAGCTCCCTGACCCTCTGGCTCCAGGCTCTTCTAGAAAAGCCCACAATCTGCTGCTGGGAAGAAGAGACCAGTTGGAGGCGTGAAATTATCACCTATTGGCTCGTGTGCGTTCAACCACCCAGGAAATGAAGCGGGTTCTGAACTCTGCAGTCTGCGCTTGTGACTCCGAGCGTGAGTCGGCACCCCAGGTGTGTGACCAAGGCTGGAAAGGAACCGTAACTAAGGGGCGCCTGGGTGGCTCAGTGGGTTGAGCCGCTGCCTTGGGCTCAGGTCATGATCTCAGCGTCCTGGGATCGAGCCCCGCATCGGGCTCAGCCGGGAGCCTGCTTCTCTCTCCGCCTCTCTGCCTGCTTGCGTTCTCTCTCTCTCTTCCTCTCTCACAAATAAATAAATTAATTAAAAAAAAAAAAAAAAGAAAGAAAGAAAGAAAGAAACCGTAACTAAGAGCTGCGGCAAAGCTCCAGAACAGTCCCACATGGTGTGGTCTTTGGGCAAGGCCCGGGAGACCCGAGCACAGCCTGAGGGCAGGGCGCAGCCACAAGCCTCCAGGCAGCCAGGGAACCCAGAGCAGGCCTCTGGGAGAGCCAGCCTCAGGGAAGACGTGCTCTGGGGTCTGGGGAACAGTGCTCGCAGGGCCGCTTACCAGAACGTGTCCCGAGAGGGAGGCAGCATTTGCCACGGACGTGGTGAAGACGTTGTCTGCGGAGGCACCCACGTTGGCCACGGTCACCGTGGTCACCTCTGCAACACAGGGGCCTGACTCAGCACGTCATCAGAGCCGGGGGCCTCCCACCTGGACCCCAAAACAGCATCTCCCCATCAGGTATCTGCGTTTCCAACCAAGGGACTCGACATTTGTACACGAAGTGCAACACTTCTAGGCCGCAGCCTAGGTGACCCGGGTCTCAGGAAGAGAGGAGAGGCTCCCCCAGCATCAGAGCCTTTCATCCGCGGAGAAAACCGCCCCGCCGCGCTCCCACTGAGCTGCCCCCGGGCTTCGTGCTCCCTTCTAGGAGAAAACCAAACACCAAGGCTCCACACGTGCTGTGGTCATGCCGTGACCAGACACCTGCCATGTCACCAACACACAGTTCCCCCTCGTCCCCCCCCCCCTCCAGGTCAGCACAGGGCAGGCTCAGGCGCCTTCACTGTCCTCTCCTCCGCCTCCCCCTCTCCAGGCCCCTCCCTGCCCGCCGCAGAGCTCTCCTTCCCGCTCGGGGGCTGGGTCCCCCCGCGCCCCTGGGCAGCCTCTGGCGTGTGGGAAACACCCACAAACCCGGGCTGGAAGAGTCCTGCATACTCCATCAAGCCAGCGCCCCCCAAACCACGCTGGAACACCTGTCCCCCGTCTGCACCCTGCCCTAGACCACACCGCAGGAGGGCCGAGGGGATCCCCGCCTGAACACACCGGACTCGGCCAAGCAGCTGTCTGCCCCGAGGCGGCCTCACATCCCGCTGGGTTGTTTCCACCCGGAAACATCGTGACCTCAGGAACTTAGAAAAGCACTAATGGTTTCATGTATGTAAAAACACGGTAAATTTTGCAAGAAAAACAACTCATTTCTCTGAGGCTGTGATGAACGGTGTCCCGTTTCTTTTCTGCATCCACAAAAAGTACACGCAAAAATCACAAAAAAAATAAAAAAGAAAGAAAGAAAAAAGAAAAGCTTCATGGTCCCAAGTGCCAATATTAAACCAATTTAGTGACAAGACCCAAAGACTCTAACAGCCACAAAGCCTCACCCCTCGTTCGGGAGGACCCCGGGCAGACCACACCCAGAGCCGCGGCGCGGGGGCAAGCAGGACGTGGCCTGCACCTGAGGGCCAGGTGAACACCTGGAGTGACCAGAACCACCAGGACCGAGGCGGCTGCCGTCCAGTCCCCGAAGCCAGGAGGCTCCGTAGGGGAAAGTGCCTGACAATGTGTGAAGGCAACACCATGGGGCTCTGCCAGGGTTCCCACACACAGCTCTGAGTCCCCAAGGCCTCCAGGGCCACCAGGGAGCTCCCAGTTAGGGGGGTCCAACCCCTGGGAAAGTCTCTGCCATCTCTGGGTTGGCAGAATGAGGAGACAGACAGTGACACACCAGGACGGCCATCTGAGGAGTCAAAGGATGATGCGCCCGCAGGTCACAGGGCTCCCCAGCTGGGTGAGCACTGTCCTGCTCCCCCGCTCTCAGATCAACCCTGAGCTGGCCCTTAGGATTCCAGGTGACCGGACACAGGCACCCCCAGGCTTGTCTGGGGCAGGAGCCAGGTCGGATCCCCACTCCCCTAACCCCCCAGGCCCCCAGGGTCACCAGCGCCAGAGAGAGACAGAGCAGAGGTCCGGCAGGGGGAGAGGCAGGTGCGGGGAAGGTTCTGGAAGGAGCACAGGATGCTTCACAGGGGGAGTGGCGCTGGCACACGGGAAAGAGGTGTGGAGGCAGTTTCGGGGAAGAGTGCGGGGTGGGCGGGCTGGGCCGGCGACGCGGGCGGCGTGCGGCAACGTCAAGGCGCACGAGGTAGGTGTGAGGCATGCAGGGGGCACGTGGTCGGGGGAGCAGAGGCCGGCGGGGCGCGGGGCGCGCACAGCAGGTGTGTGCAGGGCAGGTGCGCGCACAGCAGGTGTGTGCAGGGCAGGTGCGCGCACAGCAGGTGTGTGCAGGGCAGGTGCGCGCACAGCAGGTGTGTGCAGGGCAGGTGCGCGGGGCAGGTGCGCGGGAACCGCGGGCGGCGGCACTTGCCTGCGAAGGCTGCGGCCGCGGCGGCCTCGTCGGGGCCCGGGAGGGCCTCGGCGCCCATGTCCATGTGCCCGGGCTCGGCGGCCATCACCGCCACGGCCGTCACCCGCCGCGTCTCGCGCTCTGCCTCCGAGTCCCCGTCCTCCTCCGAATCCTCGTCCCTGCTGAGCACCGGCTCCTCCGCCTCGCCTCCCGCTGCGGCCGCGGCCGCCGCCGCCACAGCGGCCGCGGCCGCCACCGCCGCCGCCTCGGCCAGGCCCAGCTGCTTGGCGGCCGAGTCCGAGTCCTCCATCCGGACTCCACCGAGCCGGCCCGAAGGCGTCGGCCGGGGCCGCCCGAAGGCCGGGACGGAGCCCGAAGCGCGCCGCGCGAGCAGGGCCGCCCGAGCCGAGCCGAGGCCGCCCGAAGCGGCCAGCCGAGCCGAGCCTGCCCGAAGCCGCCCGCCCCGCCGAGCCGAGGCCGCCCGAACAGGGGCCGAACCGGCACGAAGCGGCCCAGTCGAGCCCTGCCGACGGCCAAGAGTCCGGAACCGAGGAGGGCCGAAGCGGCCCGAAGCGCGGAGCCGAGTCTGTCCGAATTGGCCCGAGGCGGCACGAGGACTTCCGAGCGGCTCTGCGCTACCCTCACTCGGCGCCTAGGAGGCCTGCGCCACCCGCCGTCCCCCGCAACGGGGTCGCCGACTGCGGGGCCGAATCTCGCCGGCCTCCGACGCAGCGCGCCCAGAGAACCTTTCGCCGCAGGCTCCGCTCGCCCCCGCCGCGAGCGGGAGCCGAGTCCGTCCGAGGCGGAGCCGAACGGAGCCGAACCCTGCCGAGCCCGGATACGCCCGAGCCTCGGCTCTCCGCCTCCTCCAGTACGAAAGTGCCCGAGCGCTGCCGGACGGGTTGAACCGGCCTCGGCCGCGGATCGGAATCAACTCCCGAAGTGCGGCGCGGTCGGGCCCCTTCGCGAGTAGAAGCGAAAATGGCCGAAGGGACGCGACTAGCGCGGAGCCGAGAGACTGCTGGGATCGCGGAGGACTCGGCGGGCGGGGCCGGGCGGCAAGATGGCTGCCGGAGGGCCAGGTGAGGGCCCGGGGTGGGCGCTTGGGGAGCCGCCGGGGGCCCCGGGGCGGGACGCGACGGTCTCGGGACAGCGCAGAGCCCGTAGGCCCGCGGCTTGGGCTGGGGGCCCGGGCGGGCGGGGGCGGAGGTCATCTCAGGAAGGGGGGGTCGGTCGGGTCTGGTTCTTTCCGGTGATGGAAAGGCGGACCGGTGTGAGGCGGCTCCAGCGGTGGCGGTTCGGCCGTCTCGAGTGTCTCGGCGAGGTGCAGCCCCGGCCCTTCGGGCGCCTCTTGCCCGCCGGTGGCCGGCGCCCCGCTCGGCGCAGACACACGGCTGTGCACGGCCCTGGGGGGTTGTGGGGGTCGTTCCCCGCCGCCGGCCCCGGGGGGACCCCGTCCCCCGTCGCCGACCCCGGGGGGACCCCGTCTCCCAACGCCGACCCCGGGGGGACCCCGTCTCCCGTCGCCGACCCCGGGGGGACCCCGTCTCCCGTCGCCGACCCCGGGGGGACCCCGTCCCCCGCCGCCGGCCCCGGGGGGACCCCGTCTCCCAACGCCGACCCCGGGGGGACCCCGTCTCCCAACGCCGACCCCGGGGGGACCCCGTCCCCCGTCGCCGACCCCGGGGGGACCCCGTCCCCCGTCGCCGACCCCGGGGGGACCCCGTCTCCCGTCGCCGACCCCGGGGGGGACCCCGTCCCCCGCCGCCGGCCCCGGGGGGACCCCGTCTCCCAACGCCGGCCCCGGGGGGGACCCCGTCTCCCAACGCCGACCCCGGGGGGGACCCCGTTCCCCGCCGCCGACCCCGGGGGGACCCCGTCCCCCGCCGCCGACCCCGGGGGGGACCCCGTCTCCCGCCGCCGGCCCCGGGGGGACCCCGTCTCCCGACGCCGACCCCGGGGGGGCGGCGTGCACCCTGCCGTGAGCCCCGGGCGCTGGGATCCGGGCGGGGGCAGCGCTTGCTCCAGAGAGGGAGGGGGCACCGGGGGCCTTGAGGCCGGGCAAGAGCTTGTCAGCGTGGGGGGGGGGGGGGGGCACCGTGTCGCCGTCGCCAGCAGCTTTGTGTCCAGGACAGAGTGCTGGGCAACGTGGCAAGCCCCTGCTGGAGACCGGGTCCCCCGCGTCGGCGGTGGGTCCCCCAAGCCGTGGGATTGCTCCTGCCGGTGCAGGTTCTGCTCGCGCCACCGGGTCCCCGCGGGCAGTGTCCCTTGCAGCTCCCGGCTGTCGGCAGGCGGGCCGGCTCCCGTGTGCACCCCTGTGCCGCGAGAAGAACGTGCGCGAGCGGGGGCGGCTGTGTTGCTCGCCCCGGGGTCGTCTGGGCGCGCGCCCACTCCCGACGCAAAGCCTCCCCCAGCCTCTGCCCGGCCCGAAACGTCTGGCCCGAGGCCGGAGAGCAGGGACCGAGGTGGGCAGCCGAGGGGCCGCGGTCTGTGCTTTGGGAGAGCCCCCGCCCGCTCCAGTTCACTGCAGTGAGAAGTCACACGGGGTCTCTGCAGCGTCCTGGGTCACCTCAGGGGGAGGCGTGCTCCCTTCACTTCCATGGGAACGTGCCCCTGTTCGCGGCCTCTTGTCAGAGGGACTCGTCGGCGAAACGTGCGGCTGCCGGAAGCGGTCCTTAGGCCGAGCTCCTGGAGGTCTGAAACCCCTAGACCAGCCAACCCGATTGTAGCCGCCTTTAATGTCAATTATTTAAGCCCCGGATGGTGTAGGGTTTTTATGCCACGGTTGCCCCCTGAGCCCCCGCCGTTCTGGTCTGTGACCGCGGCTGGCAGGTAGATTTGAAGCGTCTGAAGCCAGCCTTCAAGAGAAGAATCAAAAGGGAGGAAAACCCCAGTTACTGCGAAACCCACCCAAGTGGCGGCAAGTGCGGAGGCCGCCGCGTTTCGCTAGGGCCTCGAGAGGAGCAGATTGGGTTTCAGGGGCTCACTGCCCGGATCGCGGTCCAGGTTTCTAAAGGCTCCCGCCCGGCTTCCCGCTCCCTGCACGTGCTGCCTCCTGCACGCCGAGCTCGGGGTCTCGGGGGCCGGTTCCCCTGCTGACCCCTTGAAGACCTCTGCCCACGCGAGACTCCAGAAGGCCCGAATCCGCTTTGATGTCCCCCACAGACACTCACCGAGGCTGAGCGTCTCTCTCCTGCCCTCTTGGGGGCTCAGGGAAAGCAGAACTGGAGAGAAGACCAGACAGATGGTTCCCATCGCTGTCCTGCTTGCCGCTTGGCGGTGTGGCTCCCGTCTCCTTCTAGAGGGCCCGCCGCCCAGATTCTAAATTGTCACTGACGTTACTGTCCCAGATGTGCCACTACTGTGAGCCTCTAGAGACAGGAAGTCGGCCCCAGGAGACATTCCAGCAGAAGCCGAGCCGCGTGAAGACCATTTCACGGGGAGAGCGGCCGGCGTCGTAGGATGCGGGGAAACGCGCACCTGCTGTGGGGTGGGGAACGTCTGAGACGCACGTGACAGACCGGATGGTTGCTGTAGGAAATGACTCTTTGGGTGAGGTTTGGGACAATATACAAAATTCTGGGGGAGAGAAAGTATCATCAATTGCCCCCCCCAAGAAAGATTTGTACCCTGAATTAGAGAAGGTTCTCCTCTGATTCCCCGCGGTCAATGTGCGGGAGGCAGGGGGGTGAGAAGCGCTGAGTGTGCTAGTGCCCGCGCCTTTCCCCTCCCTGGCAGGGCAGCAGAATTCTGCCTCTCCGGGCTGGAGGCCTCTTCCCTCGCGCCGCTGGGGTCCCGAGTGCTCTCTCCCAGCCCCCGGTTCGGAAAAGCAGAGGGCAGACCCTCCTCGGAGGGACAGAGGCAGGGGTGACGACAACGAGGGACCTAGCTACAGGCCCAGATAACGGTGGCTCCTTCCTATAAACACAGGAGAAAAGAATAAGCCGGGATCCTCCGTCAGGGCCGGAAATGGCCCAGGTAGGCACCGGGTTGGACCTGCGGCCTCACTCACTGATGCGCTTTCTTTTCCAGGGAGGGCTTCCTCGGCAGTGGTATCCTTCTGCTGTGTCCCTGGGTCCCTCAGCCGGCCTCAGGCCCGGGCAGCCCCGGGACGGCACCCGAGAGCTAGTTTGCTGGACACATGAAGGCAGCTTTGAGTTCCAGCTTTCTGTTCCTTTAAACCCCCCACACACCCTTTCTCCAAGTTTGGTAGGAATTCTGCTTTTAGATGGAACTGAGTGGGTGGCGCAGTTGGCTAAACGGGAGGGACACTCGTGAACAGACTGAGTCAATGAGACTTCAGTGGGCCAGGCGGCTCCCCTGCATGGGGGGGGCGGGGGGGGTGTCTGTGTGTCTGTGTGTCTGTGTGTCTGTGTGGGGCTGCCTGCCTCCCACCAGGACCCGCCCAACCCCGGGGCGAGACAGTGAAGGCCCCTCCCTTTGAACTTTTTTACCGTAAACAAAATGGTAGGGTTGGTAGACCTTTAACTGCACAAGAAAAGAATATATTTTCTTTAAAGAAAATGAGAAAAAAAAGTCATTTTTTTCTATCTCGTAACCTGGGCCACAGTCAGGGTGATGCCCCCAAGGAAGCCTGGTGTTCCAAGGCCATCCTGCCTGCAGTCACCAGGGACAGACGCAGCCCTCCGGCTCCAGGCTAGGACACTTCCTGTGACACCGGAGGAGATGGGAGGAAGCCCCCCGCTCCGTGCCAGGCAGGGTGCCGGCGGCCAGGTCCCCGCGGCCACCTGCAGGTGCAGCTCGCAGCTGGCGGGTGCGCCCCCTGCGGTGGACGCGCGGGCAGGGCCCATCTCCAGGCCCGTGAGTCCTTAACGGCTGGCCAGCTCTCGTCCGTGTCTCTGCAGCTGCTGCTCTACCTGAGCGGGGCCTGCTGGGCCCTGCACCTCCTAGCTACGCTCCTGATGATTCTGTATAAAAGTGAGTCTTGGCCGCAGGGGCCGCGGGAGGTGTCCTTGCTGCTCCCGCGCCCGCGGAACTGGAGTTCTGCTCTGTCGCCCGCCGTTCCGCAGGTCAGGTTTTCAGTTACCCTCATCCTTACCTGGTCCTCGACCTGACTCTGCTGCTTCTGATGGGGGTTCTGGAAGTGACCCGGCTGTATCTCGGTGAGTTGCTGGGGACCACAGGGTGCAGAGGGCCACGGAAGTCCTCGCTTCCGGCCCGGGAACCCTTTACGACGTCCATCCTTTATCACGTGCTTCCTAGAGCCGACCCCTCAGCCACTCGCTTTGCTTGCCTCCCCCGGCACGAAGCGCTGGCCGGCCTATTCAGGACAGCTCTGGCAGCGGCCTTGGGAGAGCAGCTTCCACGGGAAGCCTGTCCTGAGAAGCCACAGGGGGACGCGGCGCCGAGAGCCCCAAAATAGTCACCTCATCTCCTTCCTTCCCCTCCCGTTGGCCTCAGCAGTCTGGAGCAGGATCTGGAGTGTTCTGTCGAGTCCCCAACAGGCCAGCGGAGCCTGGAGTTGCGGGAGGGCCCCCCGAGCAGCCTCAGTCCAGCTCCGGGCCACGCAGGGGCCCTCAGGCAGCCCCGTTTGAGTTCTCCCTCCGCGTGAGCTTTGCCCTGTAGCCCGGCCTGGCCAGCGCTCAGCACACAGGGTGCAGGCTTCCAGCCCCGCTTCCGCCTCTGGCCAGCTCACAGGCACACTCATGCCAGCACATCTGCGTTCCACGATGGGATCGTACGTGCGTGTTCCGCGACTGCGTCTGGGAAACGCCCTCCGTTGGAAGAGCTGGTCGAGCCGGTGACAGCTGGCGCTCCCAGGCCCCTTGCACACGCACACCAGGGACGCCGTCAGTGGCGAGGAAGTGGGTACGCGCCCTTGTCAGCAGAGCCTCAGGACTCTTCAGGGGACAGGAGCAAGTCTCCTGGGCCATCATGCTGGGCACGTGGGGCTGTCCGTGTCCGCTGTCACGGACGAGCCCACGCAGCTGGGAGGGAGGCAGATGGTGCTGGGCCCCTGGGTCCGCCGCAGCAGCCAGGGATCAGCGTTTCCTGGGATCGAGCCATTTGTCTGTAAAGTACTCACTTTGGTTTGACTTTTGACAGGCGTGCATGGCATTTTCCGGAGCTGGCCTTAGCCCAGAGTAAAATAGTTTTGGAAAAAAAAAATTTAAGATTTTACTTATTTGGCAGAGAGAGATCACAAGTCGGCAGAGAGGCAGCAGAGAGAGAGGAGGAAGCAGGCTCCCTGCTGAGCAGAGAGTCCGATGCGGGCTCCATCCCAGGACCCCGGGATCGTGACCTGAGCCAAAGGCAGAGGCTTAACCCACTGAGCCACCCAGGCGCCCCAATTTTTGGAAATTTGTAAACAAAAACTTCTCAGTCCATTTGGAATTAGGAAAAGGTATCAGAATGCAACTGGGATCGATTTTAGAAAAGGAAATGCCCTCTCCCGCGCCCTCAACTGACCCAGAGGCTGAGATTCAAACATTATCTGGCGACTGGTTTTTACCCTCTCTAGGGAGAACACACCCTTTGTCACACTTCGCTTTCTGACGATTCATGAGTGATGTGGCCCCAACGGGACCTTTGACTGGAGGTCCTCAGCCCTGCGTCCAGACGGCCGTGCTGGTGACAAGCTTGCACTCGGCCTCCCCACCGCCTCACAGCCCTCCTGGGCACACACGGGTCAGAGTAGGTGTCCCAGAGCCCAGCACCCACTCACCCGTCTGCTCTGCTCTCCAGGCACCAAGGGCAACCTGACAGAGGCCGAGGTGCCGCTGGCCATCAGCCTGGTCCTTACCGCGGGCGGCGCCCTGCTGTCCACCTACTTCCTGCTCTGGCAGACGCTGGTGCTGTGGGCAGACTGCATCCTCAGCACCACGCTCCTGGCACTGCATGGCCTGGAGGCCGTCCTGCAGCTGGTGGCCATTGCTGCCTTCGTCAGCTAGGCAGGCGGTACCTGGCATCCCCCACCCTGGGTGGGACACCCCGGACAGAAGCCACGCCCTGGGTGCTCGGCGATGCCTGGTGGCTCCCTCTCAGCTGCGCCAACCTGCTTGACCGCCGAGGTGAGTGGGTGAGGACGGTGCACGTTTGCACACAATTGTTGGGATTCCGTGCTTTCCACACTGGTCCCCTTGGAGCTCCGGCGTGGTGTGGGAAGCCCGGGACCGTGGCCCACAGCAGGCCACGTCCTGGACGAGCATACACCGGCTTTGCAACAAAGAAAAATGCCAGGGAGCCGGCAAGCTCTGGTGTTTGGGGGGATTTTTGCAGTGGTGGCCCCTTCCCTCTGGGGCTTCTGCGGGGAGGTGGTCTAAAGCCCCGGCATTGAGGGGAGGGAGGCAGGGAGCAGGTGAGTGACAGAGAGCAGCCTGCCACTGTCCTGGGCAGGGGCTTCGGGGCTCCAGTCCAGGCTCAGTCAGAGAAACGTCAGCAGCCCGTGCTGTGCTGGATGTGTCTGCAGACCAGAAGGGCCCCTGCAAGGACTCCGCGTCCAGGTTCCCCAGTAGCCTGCCTTCGTCTGCCCCGTGCCCTGTCCGTGTTCGGAGTAACTGTTTGAACATCGAGACGGCTTCTCTTGGCCGTGTTGTCGAATAAAGGAGCGTGTGTAGCTGCCTGCATTTCTCCTAAGACCGCCCGCTCTTCCAGGCTGCTCTCGATACACAGAAGCACACCCCGCCCGGGCCTCACCCAGAAACCCAGGGAACAGTGCTTCCCCCTTCCCCCGGAAAGCAGCAAAGCCGGGCCTCAGGGCCGGTCCGGACCTCCACAGAGACCGGCTTTCCGCAGAGGGGTAGCAGCAGCCCACTCTGTCGTCTTGTCTTCCTCAGGGGCAAGTGGGAGCAGGAGCTCCCCCCTCCGCCGACTTTGGCTCTGGCCCAGTGCACATCTGTGGCCCCAGGGGCCGCATGTGGGCGCCCTCGTGCTCACCTGCTGCTCTGGTGTTCAGCAGAGCTGCCTGCCTCTGGTGCCATGGCCTCCCCCAGGGGACTTGGGAAGATGGGACCGGCGCACTCGCTCTCCGTGGAAGGGCTCAGCCAGCTCCTGGGCAGACCTGGCAGCAGGACACTTGTGGCCTTAAGCATTCATGACCTCTTGCCCAAGGATCGAGGCCAGGACCTGACTCCCCTATCGCTTTGGCCACACAGAGGGGGCAGTCAGCTGTCCTCAGAGGACACCGTGGCTCCAGGTCGCTCCAGAGGCCCCCTGCTGCCTCCCAGTCTGAGGACAGGGACTTCAATTTCAGAAACGCAGTGCTGCCCACCTTTGCCGCTCCCTTCTGTGCGTGCCTGCCCGCCTGGGCTCAGGCTTCAGGACAGACGAGGGCAGGCCTGTGCCTTCTCTGTGTGCTCAGCGGGGTAGGGGAGAGAACCAGGAAGCCAGGGCTTGCCAGGGCTCAGGGGCAGGGCCGGACCAGAGAGGAAGGCCACTTCCTGCACCACTCCAAGAGCTCACCTGTGAGGCCTCAGACAGGTGGAGGGGAGACCCGCCCTGGGGCTGGGGGGGGCTCCATTCCCCCAGGGGGTCCCCAGGAAGTGCTCTGTGTCAGCCGGGTAAACAAAGGCCTCCTGCCCTTGGGACCCTGCGCCTTTTTCCACCCCCACCCCAGGAACAGTGGCCAGACCTTTGGGTCTTTGCACACGCCTGGGGGTGCCCACCGCTGCCCGGACTTGCCTTCTGCCCTTTCTCTCCTTCCTCCCTGGCCAGCTGGCTGACGCAGGGGGAGTCGGATTGGAGGAAGGGTACCCGCTTCCCGCCCCAACCCTCGCTCTGGGCAGGGGGTGGGGCCTGGGCCTAAGGAAGGAGCCCCAGCCTGGAGTGCCCTCCCACACCTGTTCTCCGCCCTGGCAGTACTGAACAAACAGCCTAGGCCGCAGGCGCTCCCACCCTCCCAGCAGACACCCCATCCCGCGGGGCGGGGCGGGGGGGGGGTGCCCACGCTGGACTGGGGCAGCACAGAAAGACCGTGGAGGAGAAACCTCTCCTGCCTGGGGTGCTGGGAGCACAGGGCTCGCGGGTCTCTGGCCTCCGATCCTGCCTGTGACACCCACTCACAATGAAGCCTGACGCTAGCCCTCCCCCAGACCAGAGGCGCCGGCCGAAGAGGGGATTCTGCCCTGGGGCCTGGCGTCCAGGGTAGGCCCCTCTCTCTGCTGTGGCAGCTGAGGCTTGGGGGCACCCGGCAAGGGATACCTGGCGGCTGCCGGGGCGCAGCGAGGCCTGCCTTGGGAAGATCTTAGAACTTCGCCGGGCCTGGTCGCCCGGCACATCCCCACGGGTGAGGGGCTCCCGATCCGCCTACCCGTCCATGGGAACCCCAGCTCTGGGGGTGGGGTCTGCGTCTCCAGGGGGCCCTCGGGGCGGGCGTTAGGGACCGTCCGCAGGGAGCCCCGGGGGGCGGGGCCGAGGCGGAGGGGCGGGGCGTCCTCGTCCGCCCCGCCCACCGCGCCCGCGGGCTCCCGGGTCTCTAACCTGCCGCTCAGGTTCCTCCCCGCGGCCCCGCCCTGGCCCGGCCCAGCCGCGCGTCCCTCCCGCTGCCGAGCCCGGGCGCCCAGGCGAGTAGCCGACAGACGGGCTGACCGACGCGCGGACAAGGGGACCCACGGGCGGCGCGATCGCGGGGCCGCGAGGAGCAGGTGAGCGCCCCACGGTCTCCACCTGCCCACCCCGCCCTGCCGGGCACCCGCCGGAGCTTTGGCGGAGGAGCGACCCAGAATCCCTGCGGACAGACGGCGGTCTGACTCGGCCTCAGTTTCCCCAGCCGGCCGTGCGATGGGGGCTCTGGCCGGAGTCTGTGGGCCGGGCCGGAGCGCAGGAGGCAACGACAGGGGTGCGATAGGGCTGCGCGGAACCTGCGGCCAGAAGCCTGGTCCCGCTGCGGCCTGCTCTGCCCGGCCTGATCCTGGGGCGGTGCCGGTGCACAGGGACTTTTTAAAGGCAGTGGCCCCTGAGTCAGCCGGCCCCCTCCCAGCCCTGGGGCTCGGCGGACGGAACCCCTTCCTCCAGCGAAGGGGGTGGGAAGCGGCTTCTCCCCCGCCCCTGGAAGGTCCCAAACCCCCTTCCACGGGACAGGCTGAGGCCTCCTTTGCGGTCAGTGGCTCCCTGTGGGTCGGGTAGGGAGGCACTTCCTGGCTGTCTGAGCCAGGAGGGAATCCAGGGCCAGAGAAGCATCAGGCTAGGGTCAAGTTCTGGGTCAAGGGGTGTGGGAGTTTCAGGGAGGAGGAGGCTGTGTGCTGGGCTGCAGGAAGCCTGTGTGTGCCGGACCTGAGGCTCCCCCAGGTTCCTTCTTTCTGGGCCAGGCTGGCCTGGGGCCGCCCCTCTGTGGGAAGGTGTCCCTGGTGGCAGGGGAGGAGGGTAGGCAGGTGTGTGGTGTTTCTGAGGTGCACCCGAAGACCACCTCTGCCCCAGCTCCAGGGGTAGTCAGCCCCAGCAGTGAGCCAGGGCCCAGCTGGGGGCGCCTCTCCTTCCCTACCCCTGCACCGCTCCCCCAGCCCCTTTGGGGAGGAGTGGGGGGAGGGCCCTGCCCGGGGGGCCTCTCCTGGGGCCCGCCTAGGACTAGGACAGGACGGGGCCTCAGCGCCTCAGCATGCAGCCCCGCCCAGTCTGTCGGATCCCCCGGTGCCTGCCTCCCCAGCGCACCTGGAGCCCACCCCTTCCCCACCCAGGCTTAGTCCTCCTTACCAGCCAGGCTGGGCCCTCCCCAGCAGGAGGCTCCCAGATGGGGCAGAGCCAGGGCCAGAGGGGTTCCCCCATTCCAGGGCTCCACCCGGCTCCCCCTGGGCCTTAAGCCGACTCCTCCCCAAGGTCACTTGGCTGTGAGCTGGAATTTGAACTTGGAGCTGGTCCCTCCACCCTCCCTGCCCTACTGGGGCCTCCACCGCAGCCCAACCAGGCACCATGCTCGGCCTTCCCTCCGCACCCGGAAGATGGCCGCAGGAAAACCAAAGGGCAGCCTGGGCCCTGGGCTGGTCCCGATCCCAGGGGCCCACATGGCTCCCCTGCCCCAGTTGCCAGGCCGGACTGGGCCTGTGGCGGCCCCTCCCCCAGCTGCTCCCCACCCCAGACGCCAGCACCTGGACTCACATCTGTGGCTGGCTGTGCCCGGCCCCCACCCTGCTCCAGGGAGTTGAAGGCCATGGGTTCACGGCTATGCCTGGCCTAGGTGCCCCAAGGAGGGGGGCTGTGTGTCACAGCCTGTGTGTGGCTGTGTGTGCCCGGGGGCCTAGTTTTTCTGCCCAGGTGTGTGTGTACCCAGACACACGTGCCCAGTGCCCTTGGCTCAGCCCGTCAGGAATCCCATTAAGCAAACACTCAGTTCCCTCGCTGAGGTCATGAGCATTCCGGACATTGTCCACAGACGGGTGATCAGAGGAATCTGGCCAAGCCTCTACTCCCACTCACCCTCAGAGAGCCAGGACCCTCGGGGGCACATGGGAGGGGGTGGTCTAAAACCCCCAGGCCTCTCACACCTTCCGGAGACCCTCTTTGTCCATAGGACCTGGTCAAACCAGAAGGAACCCTAGATACCCATTCCCCTGGCCTGGGACCACCCACTCTGGCTGACCCTACATACAGAGGGACAGCCTTGTCAGAGGTCCCCAGGGGACACAGGCCCCACAGGACATGTTAGCCTGGCCCAGAGGGGCCAGGTCTGCTCACCACCCAGAGGGTATGCTCCCTCTAGACTTTGTTCTGGGCTCTGGGTCCCCAACCTCCCTCCCCGGCCCCCACCCCAACGCCATCCAGGGTCTAGTCTCATACTGTGCTGCTTTCCTCTGGTATTGGCTCCCACGTGCTTCAGGGCCTTTGAACATGGGTTCCCCCTGCTTGGAAGTGGTTCTTCTCCCAGGTCCCCTTTCAGAGCCCTAGGACACTGTCCTTGCAGGCCCGCCCCAGATAGCCCTGAGAGTGGGACTCCCCTACTGGCCCACCCTGGGGCACATGTCTGCCAGCTGCCACCTGGGCCCGGAGGTCCTGCTGTGGCCAGGAGGCAGAACTCTGCTCCCTGAGGACACCCTGCCCAAGCACCCTGGGGAACCTGGGGAGGACATCAGGGCTGCAGCCTCTGGATCTGGGTGGGCGGCAGAGATCAAGCCTTGGGAGCTGTGAAGCCACCCACCAGGCCCCAGGGAGGTGTCAGCTCGGCTGCGGTCTCCACTCAGGTGTGGGTCCGGCCCGAAGTCCTGGACTCCAGCCACAAGGCTGCCTTTCCATCACCAGCCACCACCAACGACGCCATGAGCCAGCTGGGGTCCGTGAGCTGCTGCCCGGGTGCTGCCAAGTGAGTCCCCACCCCCGACCCACTGAGCAGTCCCCAGGGAGGGGTGCGGTGTGGGCCTCGCCCTCAACAGCCCCTCCCCTGCAGTGGCAGCCTGGGCCGGTCTGACGGTGTGGCCAAGATGAGTGCCAAGGACCTGTTTGGTGAGTGAGGCTGGAGGATGGGCTGTGGGGTCTCGCCCACTCCCCTCTCCCAGGCTGCGCCAGGCCCCCACCAGAGGGAGGCGGGTCAGCCCTCTGTGTCCAAAGGAGGTCCCTGGACCCTCAAGAAGCAACAGCTGCTCAGGCCCCTCCCTCCCTCCCTCCCTCGCTGTAAGGAGAGAAGCCTTTACTAATAATTCAGGGACCATCAATATTGATTGGGCAGTGCTCTTCGCCGCAACCCGATAGCCCGGGGGGCGCGGCTTCGGCTGGACCGAGCGCCAGGCGGCTGAGGGGGCGGAGCCTGGCCAGTCCCACCTCGCCCCGCTCTGCCCCTCCCCCTAGGCTTACTGGTGGGCCCTGTCTGGAAAGTGAGGAGCCCCGGGGAGGGGCCGGGAGATGTTAGCTCCCGGCTCTTGGAGGCGGGGATGCCCGGGACTGGACACTTGCCCGGGAAGGTGGGCAAGGAGCCTCCTTGGGAGGAGATGCTCAGCCTCTTCCAGCCCCCCGGGACCGACCCCTAGCAAAGGGGTCCTGGGGGCAGAGGGAGCTGGGGGTCCTTTCCCGGGGGCCATTCTGGGGGCAGAGGGAGGTTTTCGCTCTGCTCAGAAGGTCCCTCACATTTCACACCCTCGAGTCCTTTCTGGCGGCAGCACCCCTCGCCTCCACGCGGCCTCCCTGTGGCCCAGCCAGGGCGCCCAGTCCCAGTGCCAGGGCTGTGGGGCCTGCCCTCTGCTGTGAGTGACTGGTGACTCCCTGCTCAGAACAGAGGAAGAAGTACTCCAACTCCAACATCATCATGCAGGAGACCTCCCAGTACCACGTCCAGGTGAGGCCAGCCCCCAAGGAGCACCCCCAGCGTCCCTGGGCAGATGGGGAAACTGAGGCACAAGAAGACAGCCCAGCTTCCGACTCCCACAGCAGGCAGCCAGAGCCAGGGACTGCCCCACACCTGTCCTAGGATCAGCCACAGTAGGGGGTGCCCTCCAATCCTGGGAAGGTCACAGTCTGGGGGCCACGAGGGCCGTGGAGCTGTTTCAGGGGAATGAAGCTGCCAGTGGCCAGCACAGGCCAGGCAAGGACAAAGCCTGGGTGCTGTCTGGCAGCACTCAGGTGGGAGAGCCCTGTGGGAAGGAAACTGGCCCCAGACAAGACACTGGATGAGCACGGAGAAGACAGGACACAGACAGGCTTAGTGAGGCCCCGCAGGGAAAGCCAGGTCACATGGACTCTGGGAGGGTCCGCACTCTCGGCCGCACTCCAGACCAGCAGCCAGCTCAATTTTAGTATATGTGCTGCCGAAGCGAGCACCAGCGGCCAGCTCAGAAGGGTTTTCACCCTGGGTGAGCTTTGATTCACACTTAGAACTCAGGAAATCTGTTTTTAAATGAGCTTCCTGGTTGTTGGCCACTGTCCCAGCCTGTAGGACAGCAGGGCTCAGAAGGGCTGAGGAGGGAGGAGGGGCAGCCTTAGACCAGGAAATAGGGGGGACCCTGAGCCAGGAAGGGGGGCCCTGGATCAGGAAGAGGAGTCCTTGGTCAGGAAGGGGGGCCCGGACTTGGTCAGGAAGGGAAGATGACTTCCCTCCCCACAGAACCCCCAAACCCAAGAGGCCAGGCAAGTCGCTGCTTTCTGAGTGTCAGGTTCCTGATCTAGATGTGGGGCCACAGAGACACTGGGAGTCCGTAGGCTCCGGAATTGGGCTGTGTTGAGCGAGCAGCCCTTCCTGCCAGGCATCTGCTGGCTCAGGGTCGAAGGGCAGGGCACAGGGTGGGGACAGGTCAGCTTCGTCCCCTTCCTTCCAGGCAGCTCGGCCACCCCTCTGGGGGTTGGGGCAACGTTGCCCTTCTGGACTTTGCTCCAAGCTGACGTGTGGAGAGACCCCAGCCCAGGGCTACCTCTCCTGCTTGTCCAGCAGCTGGCAGGGCTGGGGGAGTGGATGGGCTTTGCCTGCCCCTCCCAGATGAGGAAACCAAGGCACACAGCGAGGGAAGGAGGTAGGAGCAAGATCAGACCCGGCCCTGGCAATGGGGGGCTGCCACGCCTCACAGGTTTGTTAGTTTTCCTGTTTTCTAAGTTAGTGTGCCACAGGGGAGGGCGTGGCCGGCCGTTCAGGTTGGGGCCGTCACCCACCTGGCCAGGACACAGCAGCTCCTTCACCCCGGAACGCACTGCCGCTCACCTTGGCAGCCACCGTGTTCCCCGTGCGCCATCCAGCAACACCACTCTGTCCCTTGGCCCTCGAGTTTTGCTTTTGGAGAATCCCCCTCTCTCCCCGCGCTGCTCCGGTCGTGGAATTCATATTAGAACACCTTTGTTCTGCTGGGTGGACTTCTTTCAAGAAAACGCATGTGTAGGATGAGGCTTCTCTAAGCTCTGGGCTGCAAGGAACATCTCCCCCGGGCATGCTAGCCCCTGGGGACCGGACGGGTGGCCCTGCTTCTGGACACGTGTGCGTACAACTGCACCTGCTGGCGGGTGGGACCCTTTGCACACATCGTCAAGTGTGCGGGCCAGAGAGAGCTTCTGCTGGTCTGGCTCGCGGTCGATGTGCGTGACTGTGTCGCATGAGCAGAAGGGCGTGATTCTGAAGCTGCCCGGCCATATCCACTTCCCCCAAGGTTAAGGGCATTTTGTTGGCGTTTGTTTTTAGGGTGGAAGTGCGTGGTCATTGCCCGACCCAAGGCTCTGAAGAGTCCTCCCTGTGTCTTCTTCTAGAGACACCGGAGTTGAGGCTTTTACATTTCAGTCTGTGACCCACTCGAATTGGATTTTTGTGTATGAGACTCGCGGCTAATTTTTCCCCATAGCAACGTGCTGTTACACCAAGAAGCCTTTCCTTCTCCCGTCCAATTGCTCCGGTGTCCTTGCCAAAAACCAAGGAGCTGAACATGGATGAGTCTGTCCATGCTTTGTTTCCCGACCTTTCCCTCACTCTGGCTTTGTTACTGAACTTGAGACCAGGCAGTCTCATCCTGCAGCTTCGTACGCCTTCTCCTAAGACCTTCCGACCGGCGCCAGCTCTGTGGGCTTCATTCACATTCCAAGCCCCCAGAAAAGCCTGCTGGAATTGTTTTTTAAGACTTTATTTGTTTATTTGACAGAGATCACAACTAGGCAGAGAGGCAGGCGGGGGCGGGGCACCCCAAGCCTGGTAGACCTGTGACTGGCCTTGAGTCAGTTGAGTCCCACCAAACAGGTGTCGCGTGACAGCACGCCGCACTGACCCTGAGTCCTTCTGTGAGCCAGGGTCACTCGGGCGTCCCTCAGAATGTTCACCGTTTCCACTGGAAGGGTCTGGAGTGTCTCTACACATTCCTCAGGTATTTGACGTGTAGAAGCTGTGGTAAATGGCACAGTCTTTTAAAAAGCCGTTTTGGGGGGCACCTGGGGGGCTCAGTGGGCTAAAGCCTCTGCCGTCGGCTCAGGTCATGGTCTCAGGGTCCTGGGATCGAGCCCCGCGTCGGGCTCCCTGCTCTGCGGGGAGCCTGCTTCCCCCTCCCCACCTGCCTCTCCGCCTGCTTGTGATCACTGCCTCCCTCTCTCTCTCTCTCTGTCAAATAAATAAAATAAAATCTTACAACAAATAGAAAGGCACTTTCGGATCATCACATATGGAGGAACAATTAAATCTCCGTACAGTGACCGAGTGTCCTGAGATGCGGCTGAACTCGCCTGCTCGCGTGAGCAACCTGATGGGCACCCCCTGACTTTCCTACCCACAGTCAGGCCGTCTGAAACACAGAACTTCTTACCGTATGTTTAGAACTTCGCCGTCCTGGCTAGGACCACCAGTATGATGCGGAGTAAAAGGAACACGGAGTGCACGTCCCTGTGTCCCATTCTAGGAAGAAATATCCAGTATTTCCCTGCTGTGCAGGCTGCCTATTTTTGTAGATAGTTTATGAGTGAGGAAGCTCCTTTCCGTTCTTTGCCGAGAGTTTTTATCAGGAGAGGTGTTAAATTTTGTCCAGTGCTTTCTCCAAATTTACAGAGATGTATTTGCGACTCCTCAGGCCGTCACGCTGATTGTTCTCAATGTCGAGCCGCCCTCGCGTTTCTGCGATGGATCTCGTTCGCCCATGTGCAGGACCCTTTCTGTGTGTGGAGGACTCACTTGTGGATATCGCGTCTGCGCTAATGTTCATTAGAGGGTTTGCTCTATAATTTTCCCGTAAAGCCCGGACGGATTTTGGTGTCAGAATGGTGGTGCCTTATTGAATGAGTGGGGAAAGCGTTCCCTACTCCTTTGCTTTCAGAAAGAATTTGTGAAAGACTGTTTTTACTTCTTCCTTAAGTTTTTCTTAGGATTCACCTGGGAAGCCCTCTGAATATAGGGGTTTCATGGGAGATTTTTGGCTATGAATTCCCTTGGACGCATGGAAGACCTGTAGAGATCGACCTCCTCTTCTCCTAGTTGTTGGCCGCTGGTGTTCCCTCTCTCCCTCTCAGCAGTCCTGGCGGGGTTTATCCGTTTCATTCATCTTTTCAGATTTTCATCATCTTTCTAGAAGGAACTTCAGACTTCGTTGATTTTTCTGTACCGTTTGTCTGGTTATGACTTTTCTCTCCTCCGAACATCCTTCTTCGCGCTTCCTTGGGTCTCATGGGCTCGCCTTTTTCTAGTTTCCTAGAAGACGTGCAGGTCACGGATATGAAATATTTCTTCTTTTCTAACTTCTTCATTTACGGCTGTACGCTCCTTCCTACCAACTCCTTTCTCCATATCCTGCACAGTTGGTACGCATGCCTTTAGCTTTTATTTTTTTAAGATTTAATTTTACTTATTTGAGCGACGGAGAGAGAGCAAGAGCAGGCTGAGGGGCAGAGGGAGAGGGAGAGGCGGGCTCCCTGGCGGGCCTCGACCCTGGGACCCTGGGAATCCTGACTTCATCCGAAGGCAGACGCGTCACCTACTGAGCCACCAGGGACCCCACGCTCGCACCTTGACTGCCATTCGGTCACGAACATTTTCTGGTCCCCACGACTCCTTGTCTGCCCGTCTTTGCTCACGTGAGCACGCACAGCGACACACTCAGCGACGCTCTCCCCTGCCCCTGCTTGTGGGGCCGGCGCTGTCCTGAGGTCGCTCCGGGCTCTCTCTGTTTTCATTTGTCTCAAAGTCTTTCCCGATTTCCCTCCTGACAGCCTTCACCGTTGGATGTTGATGTAGGAGTGCACTGCTCAATTTCCAATTATTTGAGGGTTTTCTAGTCATTTCTGTTACTGGTTCCTCTATAATCCCATGATGGGCAGAACACACTTTGCCGGGTTTCCGTCACGTGGAGGGCACGGAGACTTGTCTCGGAGCCAGGGAGATAGTTTTGCTTGGTTCAGTGGCGTCAGGTTTTGCCAACAGTGTGTGCTCCAGGGCTCGCCCGCCTCAGCCGCAGTAGGGCCCGCGCTCCCTCTGACCTGCTGACGCACAGGTCGGCGGGGACCACCCCCCAGGACCACACTGGGTCTCGAAGGGGTAGGGGTGCCTGAATTGTGAGGAGAGAGCGCCTGGGGCGTGCAGAGCGGGGCCTCCCGCTCCCGCACAGCTAACCTGCGCGCGGGGCCGCCGGGACGCGCCGGACTGGTCCGTGAAACGGGCAGAAGGCTGGCGCTTGACCCCTCAGAAGCAGGGGCGTCGGACTGCGCTTGGCAGTTCTTTTGTTGAATGAGACGACACACAATTTTCTGTATTAAAAAGTGAGTTATATTTCTTTTCCCGGAGACTCTCTGTCAGCTCTTTTGCCGATTTTTCTATTGGAGTGTTAATCTTTTACTTATTCACAGATTTTTTTCATTCATTTAATCATTTATCTCTGGTATTCTTACTAACTATACTTAACAAAATAGAGCTTTTAACAAAGGAAGAGTTGCCGTTGGACTAAACGTTGGTCTTTTTACATAAGATCAGACTTCGCCGCGTCTATTACAGCTGTTTGTTCCACTTTTATTTTTCTTTTTACTTTGTAGACAGTGTTTTCTCCAGGCAGAAATGTTTGCTTTTTTTTTTTTTAAGGTTTATTTATTTATTTATTTGACAGACAGAGAGGCAGGCAGAGAGAGAGGGGTGAAGCAGGCTCCCAGCCGAGCAGAGAGCCCGATGCGGGGCTCGATCCCAGGACCCTGAGACCATGACCTGAGCCGAAGGCAGAGGCTTAACCCAGGCGCCCCAGAAATGTTTACTTTTTCATTAGGTCAGATTTTTTGGTCTTTTGTTCTGAGCGCCTGGATTTTCTTCCTTGCTTAGGAAGGCCCCCCTGTGAGGAAGGCCGTTCTGAGGTCACCAGAAATCGTCCAGCACTTTCTCCCGGTGCTTTTGCGGCTGGGCCTCGACTGCCCAGCGTTGCAGACAGTGTTGCCGGGTGGCTCAGCGCTGGTGACTGACTGCAGCCAAGGACGGGACACACACGGGGGAGCCTAGAGGGAGGAGGAGCCTGAGTCGGGCCTGGGCACGGAGGAAGGAGCAGGGTCCCCAGAACGGGAGGACCGGGCTGCTCAGGGGTCCCCAGGGCCACCCCACAAAGCACTCCACGTGGCCGTTCAGATGCTCCCTCATCCCAGTACACTCACTGAGGCCTGCTGTGTGCCTGGCCCCGTCCCAGGCACTAGGGCCATAGCAGTGAGGCCAGCAGCCAGCAGCTAGCGTCAGACTGTGATCAACAAAAACAAGGCAGGTCAGGGGTTGAGAGTGCCGGCGGAGCCAGGCAGGGGCAGCAGGTCTGAGCGGAGCCTTGAAGGAAGACAGGGCTGGGGAAGAGCAGGGGAGGCTAACTGGGAGTAGACCATGCAAAGGGCCTGGGGTGAGCCTGAGCCAGGTCTGCTGGGGGCACAGGGAGGCCGGTGTGCCCGGAGCCCAGCCACAGCAGATGAGGTGGGGAGACAGTCTGTGTGCGGCTGCCAAAGGTTTTGTCGGGCATGTCCTCGGCCCCCACAGACAGCCAGTAAGGCAGAGCAGAGACCTTCCCCTAAGGTAGGGCTATGTGTCTTCAGACCCCCAGGGTACGGGATGTTCCCCCCACACCCCACCCCCAGGCTCCCAAGGTTGGCCCTGGCACCTCAGGCCCCCGGGGTGCAGCCCCTTGACCCTCGTCTGGGCACACGGAGGGCCCTCGCCAGCGTGACCCCCTGGCCACCCCCAGCACCTGGCCACGTTCATCATGGACAAGAGTGAGGCGATCGTGTCTGTGGACGACGCCATCCGGAAGCTGGTGCAGCTGAGCTCCAAGGAGAAGGTGTGGGCGCAGGAGATGCTGCTGCAGGTCAATGACCAGTGTCTGCGGCTGCTGGACGTGGAGACCCAGGTGTGGCAGCCTCGGGGCAGCCGAAGGCCGGGACCCAGGCTGCGGGGCCTCCCCGTGGGGCGGGGCAGGATGAGGAGGGCGAAGGTTCGGTGGGGCAGGGAGGGCTGCGGGCCGGCGAGCATCCAGGCGACCCTGCCCACGTAGCGCCCTGCCCACCTCTGGCTCCAGCCTGTCTCACAGCTGTCCCAAGGCAGCGCCACGGCCTGGTAGAGTCCGGGTCGGCGTCTGTGCCCCGTCCCCCATCGGTTATGTCTGTGACCGTGTCCACGGCACACACCCCGCAGGCCTGGCTCCCGGGGCGCTGTGTCCGTGGCCCAAGTCCACCTGGCGCGGGTGGCTGTGAGCCTACGTCTGTCGGGCCGTGTGTGGGGGTCACATCCAGAGTCGCGCCCGGGCGACCCCGCCGAGCCGCCTCCGAGCCCCCTGTCCCACAGGAGGAGCTGGAGAACTTCCCTCTGCCCACCGTGCGGCACAGCCAGACGGTGTCCAACCAGCCGCGGTGCCCCTCGGTGCTGCTGCTCGTGTGCCAGGACTCGGAGCAGAGCAAACCCGACATCCACTTCTTCCACTGCGACCAGGTGGAGGTGAGGAGGGGCGGCGGCGGGAGGGCCCAGGCGCCTGCGCCTGCCTGACCCCCGGTGCCCCCAGGCGGAGCTGGTGCACGAGGACATCGAGAGCGCGCTGGCCGACTGCCGTCTCGGAAAGAAGCTGCGGCCGCAGACCCTGAAGTAGGCGGGGGGCGCGGGGGCGGCGCGAGGGCCGCGGGAGGGGCGGCGGGCCATGCTGAGCAGCCCTTCGGCCCCTTGCAGGGGACACCAGGAGAAGATCCGGCAGCGGCAGTCCGTCCTGCCCGCCCCCAGGGGCCCAGCCCCCATCCCCTTCCAGCGCTACGGCGGTGACTCCCCGGCCGCCAAGAACCGAGTGGGCCCGCCGATGCCCCTCCCCGAGCCAGGTCTGCGGAGGGAGCCGCACTGGGGCTGCCTGCGGGTCCGTGGGGGCGGCCCGCGGCAGGAACAGCTGATGTCTGCCTCCCCCGTCCAGGCTTCCGCCGCCGGGAGTCGCAGGATGAGGAGCCCCGCGCGGTGCTGGCTCAGAAGATAGAGAAGGAAACGGTGCGTGTTGGGGCGGGTGGGGCGCCCCTCACCTGCCCGGGGTCCCCATCGGGTGGGGGCCCCTCCAGCCAGCCCCCGGGGCAGCACCCACCTCCTCCCCCAGGCCGGGGACCAAGAGACAGTGTGTGGGGCAGTCCCTGCCGCGGAAGACTGACCCCCGCCTCCACTCTGACCCCAGCAAATCCTCAACTGTGCCCTGGACGACATTGAGTGGTTCGTGGCTCGGCTGCAGAAGGCGGCAGAGGCTTTCAAACAGCTGAACCAGCGGAAGAAGGGGAAGAAGAAAGGGAAGAAGGGGCCGGCAGGTGCGGAAGGGGAGGGGCCGGCAGGTGCGGAAGGGGAGGGGTCGGCAGGTGCGGAAGGGGAGGGGGCCGGCAGGTGCGGAAGGGGAGGGGCCGGCAGGTGCGGAAGGGGAGGGGCCGGCAGGTGCGGAAGGGGAGGGGTCCCCGAAGCGACTGTGGGGGTGTGGGGAGACGGAGACGGGGAGGGAGGAGAGAACAGGGCGCGAAGGCGGCAGGGGCCCCTGCCGCAGGAGATGGGGCCGGACAGGCGGGCGCTGGAGGCCAGGCCGCCCACCCGGGCGCGGGGAACGGCCGGCCAAGCTGAGCCACGGCCCCGTTCCAGAGGGTGTCCTGACGCTGCGTGCACGACCCCCCACGGAGGCCCAGTTCATCGACTGTTTTCAGAAAATCAAGCTGGCTGTCAACCTGCTGGTGAGTGCCAGGCCCCCTCCCACCCCGTCCCTACCCGTCCCTCTGTGCTGACAGGGCGGGGAGTGCGGGTCTTTGCCCGCCTTGTCGGCAGCCCCATCGCCCGCCTGTCTGCTCACCCCCAGGCCAAGCTGCAGAAGCACATCCAGAGCCCCAGCGCGGCCGAGCTCGTGCACTTCCTCTTCGGACCTCTGGACCTGGTGCCTGGGGCTGGGAGCGGGACCCCGGGGTGGTTTGCCCCTGGCTGAAGGGGGGGGAAACCAAATGCCTACCTTGGGCAGGCAGCTGGGGCCACGTGCCCAGGCTGTGGGCGTGGCTGGCCGGTGGTGCTGCCAGCGAGCCAGCTGGGACGGGGGTCCGGGGCTCAGGGGCTCCTCTGAATCCCGCTGTGCCCTAGATCATCGGCACCTGTGGGGGCCCAGACATCGCACGCTCCGTCTCCAGCCCTATGCTTTCCCGCGAGGCCGTGGGCTTCCTGCAAGGCCACCTAGTCCCCAAGGAGATGGCGCTATGGGAGTCGCTGGGGGAGACATGGACGCGTCCCCGGTGCGGCAGCAGCAGCGGGCAGGGGGGCGTGGGAAGGGCCCCTGGGCTGGGTGAGGGGTGGGAACCAGCTGAGGTGGGGCCCGTTCCCATGGGTGGGCCTGGCTCACCCCAGGACCTCCCACCTCCAGATCAGAGTGGCCACGGGAGCCGCAGGTGCCCATCTACGTGCCCAAGTTCCACAGCGGCTGGGAGCCACCCCTGGACGTGTTCCAGGAGGCTCCCTGGGAAGTGGAGGGACTGGCGTCTGCCCCCGACGATGAGGTCAGAGCACTCATAGCCCCACCCCAGACGGGCCTTCCCCTCCTCCACCACTGCTCACCGCCTCAGCCCACTGCTGTCCACTGCCCTCACCCCACACCAAGCCCAGGTGGTCCTTTTTCCCCACAGCCGACTCCCGTGAACCGATCATCCTTCCGAAACTCCCCCAAACACAGCCTTGTATCTGAGCCCACAGCTCCGGCCCCGGGAGACCCTCTTCCCCCAGTGAGCGCCCCACATGCTCACAGGTAAGTCCCTCTGAAAATGAGGGAGTGTGACACTCACCCCTAGAAACAGGGAGGCGCTGAGAGGAGTGTGCTGCCACCAGGTGGCGGCACATGCCTTGTTCATGGCGTTCAAAACGGCATTTTTCCAAACTAGAACCAGGTTTTCATTCTAACTTTACAACATAAAATTGAAGAGAAGAATCTCAAAACCACCTGTAAACTCACACGCGCTCTCTCTTTGGGTGTCCTCATGTATGTCTTAGAATCACGGTTAGAAGTTTACCAAGTCAGGGACACCTGGGGGGCTCCGTTGTTAAGCGGATGCCTTTGGCTCAGGTCATGATCCCAGGGTCATGGGATCGAGCCCCACATCGGGCTCCCTGCTCAGAGGAAGCCTGCTTCTCCCTCTCCCACTCCCCCTGCTTGTGCTCCCTCTCTCACTGTGTCTCTCTCTGTCAAATAAACAAATAAAATCTTAAAAAACAACAACAACAACAAGAAGTTTACCAAGTCACTAAACTTAAGTGGGGTCACCAACCCTGTCGCCCCATTGGGGCTGATTCAGGCCCAGCTTCAGAGCCAGAAAAGGAGACTGAAGGTTTGAGCCAAGGACAGCCGCTCGCCCCACCCCCGCACACGCTTCCACAGACCCCGGGTCTCGGGTCTCGCCCAGCCTTCCTCCCCTCTCCGCCTCCTTTCTGTTCATTCCTGGCCCAAGAGCCGTCCCGTCCCGGAAGAAAGCTCGTTTCCCTGCCAGATCCCAGGATTCAGTTTCAGCAGGGGAGGGGGGCTGAAATCTGTGTGTGACCCTCTCGATGCCCCCCACAGCCAGCCTGATGTCCATGGCTCCTGGCCTAGGACCACACTTGAAGAAATATTATCATCCTTTGGCCTCCAACCCCTGGCCAGTCCTGGCTCTGGGGCCACCTCGGCCTCAGCTCCCTCCCCTGTATGGTGTCCCAAGGCCCACCGTGTGAGGGAGCTGCCTCGATGACTGGGGGCCAGACTGGCCAGGAGGGGACAGCCCAGCCTGGGTGGCAGCCACAGGCCTGCCGTGTGCTGAGGCCAGGACACGAACACCACGCCCCTACAGCCCGTGGGCAGTCCGCTGTGGGTGCCTGTGCACCAGGCTGTGGCTCTGGAAACAGCTGGCTCTCCCTCACTGGTCAGCTGCTTCCAGGGATGGCAGTGACCCTGTCATTTCCTGGGTGCCTTTCTGGCTCTGGGTCCCCTGAGGGACCAGGCCTGGCGGCCCCTGAGACAACCTGATCTTAGGCAGGCCTTGCCATGCCCACAGGCCCCCTCACCGCCCCCCCACCCCCGCGCAACCCCCACCTCCATGCAGGGGCCCTAGACGCTCTGGGGCTGTCACAGTTTCCATTCCCGGCTGAGGAGCCTCAGCCTCTCTCCACTGTGACCTCAGAGAGCTGAGCAGGAGGCAGCACGCACTTGGGAAGCTGCTCCCCCAGCCCAGCCCCAGACCCAGGAGGAGACCCCAGCCCTTCTGTTCCACACAGGGGTTACGAACCGGGGCCAGCCATGGCCAAGTACGTCAGGATCCTCTATGACTTCACAGCCCGCAACGCCAACGAGCTGTCGGTGCTCAAGGATGAGGTCCTGGAGGTGAGCTGGGTCCTGGGCAGGAGGGACCCCTCCAGGAGAGGCAGGTCAAGTGGTGGCCGGGGCAGGCAGGAGCCAGGCGACCCCACGCTGGCATAGGGCGCACCTGTCCAATCCCTTTCCCCAGGACCCCTTCTCCTGGGCTCCAGTCTGGGTCCACAGCCTGCCCCTCCCCCCCCCAGCACAGCCTGGCTAAGGGGCCTCCATGTCTCGGGCATCTCAGAGGGGGGCTCAGGGGCCCCCGTGCTGGGCTAAGCTGGGCTCACGCTGAAGGATGGGTGTTCTCTGTGCCAAGTGGGGGACCCTCTAGGTCTCAGCCAGGGCTCGTCATTCACACCCACCCCTGGAGCCCCCTTGAGACACGGTTTGTTTGGTGCCAGTCCTGAATCCAGGCCACCCATTGGGGGACAGAAAGTGGAGCAGGCTGCTGTGTGGGGGGGTGATCTATATGCAAAGGCCAGAGGCACCCTCACTCACGATGCTGCTGGGGTGGGGTGGGTGGAGATAAGGGAGGGACCATAGCCTCTGTGGGTGGGATGGAGGCAGGGCAGGGCAGGGACTCCAGGGGGACTCAGGACTCCCCCCACAGGATTGGGGGGGTTCAGAGCAAACACCTAGAACTCTCTCTGGCCTGCTGCAAAGAGGGTCTCACACACCCTGCGCTGGGGACCACAGCAGGGTGGAGGCCTGTGAGTTGGCGATGCTTGGGGGGGGGTGTGCCTGCAGGTGCTGGAGGACGGCCACCAGTGGTGGAAGGTTCGGAATCGCAGCGGCCAGGCGGGCTACGTGCCCAGCAACATCCTGGATGAGACTCGGCTAGAGGAGGCACCCCCCCAGCAGGTGAGTGCCCGGAACCGGGGCTCTGCTGCCCCCACTGCGGAAGGGGAGAGGAGGGGCAGACCCACAACACCCCAGGATCCTCCCTCCCGGCGGGTGGGGCCCGCAGGCCCAGGATGGGGGGCAGGGGCGAGAAGGGGTGCCTCAACTTCTCCTCGAGACAACCCTGCGGGGAGGAATGCTGAGCTGAAGCTGATGGCGTCCCCACCCCCGCAGGCCAGTCTGAAATATTGGGGTCCTGCCAGCCCCACACACAAGCTGCCCCCAAGCTTCGCAGGGAACAAAGACGGTGAGAGACGCCCTGCCGGGGGATGAGGGCCACCAGAGCGATGCGGGTACGGGGCCCTGAGCGCCCCCGGGGGGAGGCAGCGGGGAGAGGGTCCCCGAGCAGGGCAGGGCCTCCGCCCCACCCCGCCCCGGGTCAGCTCCGGCGGGCCTGAGCGCCGGCCCCGCCCGCAGAGCTGATCCACCACATGGACGAGGTCAACGACGAGCTCATCAAGAAGATCAGCCACATCAAGGCGCAGCCGCAGCGGCACTTCCGCGTGGAGCGCAGCCAGCCGGCGGCCGTGCCGCTCACCTACGAGTCGGGGCCGGCCGAGGTCCGCGCCTGGCTGGAGGCCAAGGCCTTCAGCGCTCGGTGAGCGCGGGGCGGGGCCTCGGGGCGGGGCCTCGGGCGGGGCCTGGGGGGGCCTCGGGCGGGGCCTCGGGCCGGGGCCTCGGGGCGGGGCCTGGGGGGCCTAGGGCGGGGCCTCGGGCGGGGGCCTCGGGGCGGGGCCTCGGGCGGGGCCTCGGGGCAGCGGGCGGGCGCCCCGCGCTCACGCCCGCCCCGCCCTGCGCCCAGGATCGTGGAGAACCTGGGCATCCTGACGGGGCCGCAGCTCTTCTCACTCAACAAGGACGAGCTGAAGAAGGTGTGCGGGGAGGAGGGCATCCGCGTGTACAGCCAGCTCACCGTGCAGAAGGCCGTCCTGGAGGTGCGCCTGCCCGCCCCGCCCTGCGCCTCCCCGCCCCTCCTCCTTCGGGGCTGCGGGGTGGCCGGGAAAGGGGGAGGCCCCGGGCCACCGGCCGGGGGCGGGGCCTGAGTTGAGGCTGCCCCACCCGCTCCCCAGAAGCAGCCGGGCGGGTCCGAGCTGGAGGAGCTCATCAGCAAGTTTCACTCCAAGACCCAGCGGCGGCTGGAGGACGACCCCTAGACCTGGCCGGCGGGGCCCGGCACACCTGCGGCTGGGGGAGACGGAGACGCGCCTGCGGAGAGGCCCGCCGCCGTGCATGGAGTATTATTTTTGTATGTGTGTATACCTTGGACCACGGACACGGGTGGTGGGTGGTGCCGGCTGGGCACGGCTCACCACTTCATGGCACAGGCCTGTCCTCAGGCGCCACAAGGCCTCAGCCTACACCTGTCTGCCCGCCCCGAGGCCTGCCTCCACCAAACTAGCCACCTGAGATGCCAGCCCCTCATGCCCCTGCCCCCGAAGCCAGAGCCCTGGCTTTTCCAGCTCCGCCCAGCCCCCTTCCTCCCGTGACGCCTCTCCCTGAGGCTGCAGAGCCCCCAGGAGGCAGGCAGGGACCTGAACTTTGGCCCCCCATCCACATGGGAGTTCCCCCTGGCACTCGTGACCCTGGCCCCAAACCTCACCTCCACGGCTGCTAGTTTTCCATGCACCTGAACCTTCACACCTCCAGGTGGGCTGTGGGCCCGAAGGGCAGCCGACCTGACCACCGGCTCTGAGCTGGGCCTCGCCCCCAGATAGCGCCCATAGCGCCCACCCAGCACGCTGCTTCTCAAGGGTGGCCTGGGAGGTGGTCTGAGCTCCCCTGGGGCGGGTGCTTGCTATACTCCCCCCACCCTGGCCAGGACGGGGGGCGGGGGCGAGAAGGGGTGTCCAGATGGCCTGGACACGTACTCACTCAAGTACGACCTTAGACAGCCCCACACACACCCAAGGCAGAGCTCAAGGAGGGAACTTTGTCCATCCAAGTTTAAGGCCAGGCTTGCCCTGTGTGCTGTGTGGGTGGTGGTTGAGTCTTGGAGCCCTGAACTCTGCCGGTTACACCTAGAGATGAGAGGTGGCTACAGTTCAATAGCCATGTCATTAAACCAGTGAGGCACCCTGACAGCCACATGTCTGTGTCCTGGAGATGGGCTGGGGTCATCATGCACCTGGAGCCTGCCCGCACTCACAGCCTCTGTAAGAACCGCTGGGCAGAGGCCGGGTCACGGGCCTTCCAAATGAGGCCATGTACCCCTGCCTCCAGTAGGGGTACCCAGGAGCCCCTCACCACCACGTGTATACAAGCGAAGCGGACCCCGAGGATATCCCTAAGAGGTGCAGGGTTGAGGGGCCCATGCCCACCCTGCACGCTGTGGCTCTCCCAGCCCGAGTGTCCAGAAGGCCCAAGGAACCCAGGTGGGCGGAAGGGCTGGGGAGCCAGGTCTTCGGGACCTCAGGGCGGGCCAGCCAGGGGTGTGAGTCTGAGAGGCAAGGCGGAAGCTCAGCCCCACGCAGAGGGAGGTGCCGCAGAGAAGGGTGTTGACGGGCACCGGACGAGGTGGTGGTGAGCTCAGAGGTGTCGGACAGGGAGTAGAGGAGCCCCTGGTCAGCGGCCCCTCTGCACCTCCAGGACACCTGACCTCACCTGCCTGGCCCTTGGAGGAGGCCTCTGGCGCCCTCTGCCGGCGCCCTGCGTGCTGCAGAGTGTGCGTCCTGGGGGCACCTAGTACCCGGCCAGATGGGGACAACTTGATCTCTTGATCTGCGTTTCCGGAAGCAGTGGGTGGGCCAACCCTGGGTGAGGGTGTCTGGAGGGCTCATTCCTGGGGCCTCAACCGCAGGAAGCTCCATGCAGAGGTCGTTCCTTGTGGGGCTGGGGGATGGAGAGGGCTGTCTCTCAGCTGTCGGCTGGTTGGCCACCAAGCCAGGCTCGGCCCTCAGAAGCCCCGATGCTCAGCTGGGACAGACCGCAGGGACAGGGTCTGTACCCCAGGACCCGGCCACCCGAAGCTGGGCTGCCTCCGGGCCTTGACCACCATGGCCTCCTCTCCTCGGAAGAGGAAGGTCCTCCCTAAGCTCTAGGCCGAAAGAGGAAGGTTGATCCTCCCAGACCCAGGCAGGACCCCGCAGACAGGGAAATAGAACCAAAAAGGGAATGGGAGGGGTTGCGTGTTGGCTGTCCCTCCAGAAACCCGGGTCCCTCTCACCCAGAACCACCCGGAAGGATGGGCCTCCTGACCAGACCACCCTCCCACCAGACCCTGTGGAGCAGGCATGGGCACCCCCCAGCTCCGCCTGCTCTGAAGGGGGCCTCTGCCGGCCCTGTGGTGCCCACTAGAACTGGAGCTCAGAGGGACAGCTCCTCATCCTGACCCCACCCGGCAGGGCTCTGCCTCCAGCAGGAAGGTGGTGCTGGCTGGGCTTTGGCGACACTCCCTTCCAGCAGGGTCACTTAGCCCCTGGGAGCCCCAGATCCTACGCTTCTTTCCTTGCTCGTCTCTCCCCCCCTCCTCCATCTCATGCACGGGCCAGTGCTCCATCCCCCTCTGGCCCCACTGTGCTCCCTGGACAGCGTGAGGAGGAGCTGATCTCCAAGACCCCAGCCCCCTGGCTCCCTAGTACCCCAGGCCCCTCGTTCCCTAACCCCCTGCAGCCCTAGGCCAGCTCCCGTTACCCAGGAGCTGCTACTGGTTCCAAGATGGTCAGGCCCCACCCGTCTGCTGGGCCTCCGGGCCCCTGGACGAGGCTTCCCCACCGCTTCCTCGGATGTGAGTGTGGTGGGCCCAAGGCCACATAGCCTTCAGCGCAGGTGTGAGAACGTGACAGCATCCCTGTCCGAGGCCACCAGATTAAGGGACGACCGAACTCCACCCTGTCTGACACCCTGGTGGTTTCAGGTGAAGAACAAAGCACAGGAAAAAAGAAAAGAAAAGAAAGAACAAGGCCCAGGGGCGCCGCCGGGGGCTCAGTCACCGGGCGTCTGCCTTCGGCTCGGGTCATGACCCCGGGGTCCTAGGATGGAGCCCCCGTCGGGCTCCCTGCTCGGCGGGGGGTCTCCTTCCCTGCTCCCAGCCCTGCTCGTGTTTCGTGGTTCCGCGCTCGCTTTCTCTCTCGCTGTCGAATAAATAAATAAATAAAATCTTTGAAAAAAAGGAAAGAAAGAGCAAGCAGGGTCCAGAGGGGCCAGGTCACCTGCCCAGAGCCCTGGAGCAGGCGAGGAGCTGGCCTCAAAGGCAGCCGGGCCTGATTTGTGTCCTAGCCTGACCTGGTCTCTCCTCACCCCCGACTGGGCAAGCAGGAAAGAGGGAGGGTCTGGTGGTGCCAGCCCCGGTGGTGGCAGGGACTGCAGAGGGTCTGACCGTGGGAGTGTCCCGCTGGGCAGGAGGGGCTGAGCTGCCCACCCAGCGTCCGCCCTGTGCCCGGCTCTGCCGCCGGCAAACATCCCACCAACAAAGCCTGTCTCTGTTACAGGGACAGGCATGTCTTTGTGGCCCTCCCCCGACCCGCTGGTTTCATTCGCTTCCTCGCCCACTCGGGACTGGCCTGGAGCCAAGAGGGGCTTCTTTTTTTCTTTTTTAAAGATTTGTATGTATGTATGTATGTATTTATTTATTTACTTGAGATGGAGAGAGAGAGAGTGTGAGCGGTGGGAAGGGGCAGAGGGAGAGGAAGGGCAGGCTCCCCACTGAAGAGGGACACTTTCCATGAACGCCCCCAGGAGGGGCTTCTTTAAGAAGAGGGTTTGGGGGCATCTCGGTGGCTTACCCAGTTAAGCACCTGCCTTTGACTCGGGTCATGGTCTCAGGGTGCTGGGATCGAGCCGTGCATCCGGCTCCCTGCTCCGTGGGGAGCCTGCTTCTCCCTCTCCTGCTCCCCTGCTTGTGTTTCCTCTCTCTCTTGCTCTCTCTACAATAAATAAAATCTTTTACAAAAGGAAAAGAGTCGGGGCGCCTGGGTGGCTCAGTGGATTAAGCCGCTGCCTTCGGCTCAGGTCATGATCTCGGTGTCCTGGGATCGAGCCCCGCATCGGGCTCTTTGCTCAGCGGGAGCCTGCTTCTCTCTCTCTCTCTCTGCCTGACTCCGCCGACTTGTGATCTCTCTGTCAAATAAATAAATAAAATCTTTAAAAAAAAAAAAAAAAGGAAAAGAGTCATTTCTTTGTCCTTTCTGTTTTACTTTTTCAAAATATTTGATTTCCCCCGAGGTTAGTGCAGGGAAAGGCTAGCACAGGGGTTAGGCGTCCTTCACACCCGGACCAAGTGGCCAGAGACGGAACGCGGGCTCGAGGGGCACCTGTTACCTGAACCAGGTGGTGCTCGGCAGGGATGACCCCGGCAGAGAGAGGACTCGGGGGGGGGGGGGGGGAGCGGCACCGAGAAGGTGGCTCTGCGTCCCGAGAAGCAGAGAGAGGAGACTGGGAAGCTCCCCCACAAGCACGAGAGAATCCCAGAAGCAGGACACCATTCTCGTGAGGGGAAAATTATCAGGTTCCTGGAAGAAAATGCGGGAAATGTCTTCGTGATAAAGCTGAGGAGGAATTTTCTGTACAAAACTTCACACTGAGCTGATGAGTTTGGCTTCATCATCATTGAGGATGTAGCCCGCCGGCGGCCCACAGGGACAGCTGATGGGGAGCCGGGGTCGCCAGCCGTGGAACCCCCCCCCGCGGCACATGCCAGCAGCAGGCCCGGTGGGGCTTGTCCTTCCGTGGGGCCCCGAGCTCTCAGCGAGTGTCCTAATAAGACAGAGTGTGTTGGACATTGGATTGAGTCCCCCCCCCCCACCCCTGGCTCACACAGGACAAGGTCCTTAGGTTGGGCCTTAATCCAACATGACTGCGGTCGTTGTAATGACACTGGACAGGTGCGCGTCCCGGGACCATGGAGGCAGAGGTGAGGGCGTGGTCATCTGCGAGGTGAGAAGCTCCCGCAGTGGCCCGCAGTAAGTCGGGGGGCGCCACACAACCCGGGGGGACCAGCCCCGCCAACACCGTGATCTCAGCCCCCCTCCCCCACTCCTGCTGTTCGGCCCCTGCCCTTGAACGTGCTTTGTTATGGCCGCCCCAGGGGAGGCACAAAGTGACTATTTGCCTTTTTGACCCAATTATCGTATAAAGCTGCCCTGGGGAGGGGGTCTCTTGGCTCCTTTGCAAGGACCAGGCTTGGCGCACCCCTTCCCCCCACGCGCGCCCGGGGCGGTGCAAAGTCCCGGGAACAACCACCTCATCTCTCTCCACCCAGCCGTGACCCCAGGCCCCAGGCAGCGCTCTCCTGCGGCGGCCGTCGCGGCAGCCGCCCTGGCCCCTCGGGAGAACCCGGCCTCCGTGCCGTGGCTGCTCGGACCCGGGGTCCCGGCGGCCCTTCTCCCCGAAATGAACGAGGGGCCCCGTCGCTTCAAGGAGAACAGGGGCCGGCGTCGTGGCCATGGTGAGTCGGAGCGTCCGCGTCAGGCGTGTGGAGCCGCACGCGAGACGCGTTTTCAGGCAAGTCTCCCGTGGCCCAGCCCCAGGCTGCAGACAGGGGCCGGCCACACGTGGAGAGGCACCCACGGCTGCAAACACAGGCCCCCCGCCGTGGCCACGCCGGTCGGTCAGTACGGGGTGACTCCCGCCCCTGTCAAGCGGGCCAACGACACGGCCTCAGGGCCCGAGCCCGCCACCCAGCGAGGCCACTCGCAGAGTATTCGTTTCCAGTCGTTGTAAAATACACAGGACATAAAACGTACCGTCTTCCCTGTCTCTAAGCCCACGGCTCAGGGGCACGAAGCACTGTTGTGCGGCCGTCCCCACCATCCGTCTCCAGAACTTTCCATCTTCCCAAACAGAGACTCTGTCCCTGTGAGACACCGACCCCCAACCCTCCCCTGGCCCCTGGCACCACCGTCCACTCTCTGTCCCTGCAAATCTGGAGACGCCAGGGACCCCATCTGGGTGGGATCCTGCAGTATTTGTTCCTCTGTGTCTGGCCTATTTCACTCCTCACCACGTCCCCCAAGTCCATCCAGCTGTGGCAGGTGTTCGTGTGTCCCTCCGTGGGACCGAGGGACAGACTGGTGGTGTGGATGGACCACGTATACCCACGTGTCCGTTGATGGACGTGGGGGCTGCTCCCGTGGGTCAGCAGCTGTGAACACGGGCGTGCAAGCGTCCACACGCATCCCTGCTTTCGGTTCTCTGGGTGCATAACTAGAAGAGGAACTCCCCGATCACACGGTCATTCCATTCTCAACTTCTGCAGGAACCGCCACGACGTCTTCCACAGCAGCTGCCCGGCTTCCATTTCCGCCGACCGTGCGGGGTGCGGGGTCCAGCCTGCATGCCCTCCCACACGTGGGGCTCCCGCTCTCTGCGGATGGCAGCCGTCCTGACGGCGGGAACCGTATTCCGGGAGCCAGGACAGTGTCAGTCTGAGGAGTTTGAGTTCGGAAGCAAGGCTTCCAGGACACTGAGGGGTCACCGACTACTGTCTGGGCAAACCTTGGTCCCGAGACCCTTCAGAGCCTGCAGCCAGCGTGTTTGGAGGATGGTTGCCAGCACGTATCCTGGGGACTTGGGTAGAGATACAGGGATTTTCATACATTAAGGCAGGTGGGGCGCCGGCAGGGGCTCAGCCAGTAAACATCTGACTCTTGGTTTTGGCTCAGGTCATGATCTCAGGGTCGTGAGCTCAAGCCCCGTATTGGGATCACTGGGTAAGGAGCCGACTTAAAACAAGAAGAAAAGGGGGGGGAGAGGGGCGCCTGGGGGGCTCAGTGGGTTAAAGCCTCTGCCTTCAGCTCAGGTCATGATCTCAGGGTCCTGGGATGGAGCCTGCATCAGGCTCTCTGCTTGGTGGTGAGCCTGCTTCCCCCCCCCCCGCCTGCCTCGCTGCCTACTTGTGATCTGTCAAATAAATAAATAAAAATCTTTAAAAAATTAAAAATAAATAAATAATTTTTTTTAAAGATTTTTATTTATTTGATGGGGGGGTACAAGCAGGGGAAGCATGAGAGGCAGAAGCAGGCTTCTTGCTCAGCAGGGGGCCCGATGTGGGGCTCGATGCCTGGACTCGGGGATCATGACCTGAGCGGCAGGCAGACACTTAACCCACTGAGCCACCCAGGCGCCCAGAAAAGGCTCTAAAAACAAAAAGAAAGAAAAGAAGAGACTTACAGGATCCTGGAGGTCAGGCTAAGGTCAAGCTAAGGTTGCAAAGTGTTCACAATGACGCCGCTGGGTTCCTGGAGGAAGGTCATCCAGCAGGTGTCAAGGGCTTGTCAATGGGCTGCGAGTTAGGAGGAAGTTTTTATTTATTTATTTGACAGACAGAGACCACACGCAGGCAGAGAGAAGGTGGGGGGAGCAGGCTCCTGCCGAACAGGGAGCCCGATGCGGGGCTCGATCCCAGGACCCTGGGATCTGACCTGAGCAGAAGGCAGAGGCTCTAACCCACTGAGCCCCCCAGGCGCCCCGGAAGTTCAGTCTTTTTTCCGTGTTTCTCTTGCCTTTGTTCCTCACACTGCTGCTGGTCACACCGCCTGCCTGGGCCAGTCTGGCCCGACTCAGACCCCCACCCCCACCGCCACCCCCTCCCTCGTCACCTGTCACCTGTCTCCGTCCCGGGCTGTCCTCTCCAGCTCAGCCCCTTTCCCCCGCCCCGCAGTGCCCGTGCTGTCTCCCACGCGGCCCCGGCTAGGCCGCGTCTCGATTAAATCTGCTCTCGGCCTTCTCACAGCCACCCAGAGAGCCGGGAGGCACAGACAGCCACCCCGGGAGCCACACGCCTCCTGTCGCTCCTCCCCCGTTGGACCCCCACCCTCTCGTCCCCGAAGCCGCGACCCAGTCAGTAGGGCCTCCCCCTGCACCAGCAGCAGTCTGCCGCGACGCCCCTCTGTGCCCGGGTCCGCTGCCCGTCACCCCTGCCGTCCTGCCTGCCGAGAGTCACCCTCGCGTGAGCAGCGGGGCTCCCAGCCGCCCTCGTCCGCCCAGGGACCAGGCTGTCGCGGCCCCGCTCCTCTCCTTCCGGCGGCCACAGCTGTGCTCCTTTCTCCCCGGGCCACCAGCCCAGCTCCCTTCACTGTAACATCCCCCCAAACCACTGGTCGTGCCCTGACTCCATGCCACCCCCCCCATCCCGCAGTGCAGCGGGCAGGGGGCAGGTCGAGGCAAGGCCCTGAGGCCCCGGAGCTCCTCCTCCCCACCCGCAGGGTGCCTGGTGGACACCCCTTCCCCCGACTGACTGACTTCCTGTCCATTCCTGCCCGCCCACACCTGGGGCCTCTCCAGGCTAACCCCAGACCTGAGCTCTAGACCTCTCACCCCCAGCTGCTCTGCTCTGGGCACCCGGGTACCCTAAGCCAGAGGGTCCCCCGCCCCCGCCCCCGCCTGGCCTGCCCCTCCCCCACAGCCAGCAGATCTAACACAGCTTGCTGCCTCTCTCAGCGGCCCTCTGGTCACTGTCCCTGCCCGTCGTCACCACCTCCAGCTTCCACCCTTGTTCCCTCAGTCAGGCACAACACAAGGCCCAGAGAGACCCTTTAAACCCCAGATCCCATTACAACCCGACCCCTCCCCACCTTCCCCCAGGCAGGCTCCGGGGAGGATCCTTGACTCTCCGGACCCTGCAGCCTTTGCTCAAAGGCCAGCTTCTCCAGAGGCCTCCTTGATGGCCACCCCCACTCTTCCAGGCCGCTGACCTCTGCCCCACCGCTTGTGTCCCCACCCCCCACCCCCCACCCCCCGGCAGCCACGTGGCCGATCTGCTGTGTTCCTTCTCAGCACCCAGGAGGAGCTCGAGAAGGGATGTGGGGACACTGCATGCGATGCTGGGTCCGCGCCCGGAGCTCTGTTCTGCCGCCGTCGGGGCCGCCTGCCCACCGCTGCGGGACTTTGGTTTCCAGCTGTTCTCTCTTCGCCTTCACACGACCAGCCTGATTCCCTGCGGACGGCTCTGCAGTCCTGGCCAGGCCGTAGGACTGTCCCGGTCTGGCTGGAGCAGGAGTCCAGCTCCTCCGAGAGATGCCAGGCTATACGGACACTGTCCTCCACCACTTCCAAAGACTGCGGTGAGGCTGGACCTCTGACCGCTTGCTCACCGGCCCAGCCTGACCTGTCCCCAGCGCCCACGGTACCGGCACGTGGGTGGAGAGGCCACCGAGGTTCCTGGGGGAACCCTGCAGCCTGGCAAGAGGGCCCTGGGTGTCATGCTTGCTTTCCAGTGCCTGGGCCTCCCAGTCAGGGCTTAGGAGGGTCCTGGGAAGGAGCTGAGCCCAGGAAGGTGGAGGCTCAGATGCGGGGCCCCTGGCCCCCAGCCCCGCCCAGCCGGACAGAGTCTTCTGCCCACCGCACCCTCCCCTCCCCAACCCTGAGGCTTTGCCTCCGCCCTCCACCTCTCCCCAAACTTCCATGTCAAACACTGGCCCCCCAAAGCTACAGTCGGGGCTCGTATCAGAGCACCCAGGTGGTGGTTCGGAGACGTCTGTGTCGTCCTGGGTCCTGAGGGTCCTCCCTCTCCTGAGGCCACGAATGCCCTGGGATTGCGGAGTTGGCGAGACAAGCGAATACGCCTTCTTCATCTCCGCAGGCCCCCTCCTTGCTCTTGGCCTCCTGTGGGGGGGACACTGCCAACTTTTCCGGGCCAGGACTGGTCTGGTCCGGGCCCAGCACTGCCGGCCCTTCCAGGGAGCTGTGTGGCTCGCAGGGCGGCCCAAGCCCGTTATCTGTGTGAAGCGAGGCCCGAGGGACCCCTGGGAGGGCGCCCCATGATGCTGCGCGTGCAGGGCCATGAGGTGAGGCTCCGACTGCGAAGTGGGGGCACCACCGTGAGGAGGAAGGAAGCCGCGTCCGACGTCCCTACATCTGGGCGTGCGGCGAGCACTGCAGCAAGGGCCAGGCCGCAGGGCCTCTGGAGGGCTGAGGGGCCGGCACGGGCCCTTCCACGAGAGGCTGGAAGAGAACCATCCCGGAGCTGCCTGAGTCAGGGCACACGTCAGGTGCAAAGTCCACGGGCACCTCCCTCCTGACCCGGCAGGCCCGGCGACTTCTTTTCCTCCTCCTCCTCCTTCGTCTTAAGATTTTATTTATTTATTTATTTGGAAGAGTGCGTGTGCAGGGGGAGGGGTAGAGGGGAGGGAGCGGGCCCTCGAGCGGACTCGCAGCGGATGGCAGAGCCAGCTCGGCCTCCATCCCAGAATCCTGACGTCATGACCTGAGCCAAACCAAGAGCCGAGGGTTGACCCACGGAGCCACCGAGGCGCATGGGTCGGGCAGCTTCTACAAGGGCCTGGGGGAGAGGCCCCTCTGGCGACCTGCTCCCTGACTGAGCCCGGGCCTCTGCCTCCACCTCTGCATCTGCGGAACCGGGTCCGTTGAGCTCCTGGCTCGTAAGCGCCGCGGGGGCTGGGCTGGCACACCCGGAGCCGTCTCCCCGGCACAGAGATCTGAGATGCCTAAACCGGGCTGAGGCCCTTGCTGGCCCTGGTGGACGGAGGGCGAAGCAGCCGGAGCAGGGGATCTGCGGGTAGGGGAGCCCGCCTTGCCCTGGAGCCTCATATCTCCTTCCCCTGCTCCTGGTACTTGGGCAGCCTCGCAAGCCCCACGTGGCTCTGGCCCACAGCCCCCTCTACCCACCTGCGCCTGCCCCACGCTCAGCCGTACACGTCTTTCCGCATCTTCGAGATCGCCCACCTCGGGCCTGTGTTCAGAACCGGCAGGCGAGCGCCCAACAGGTGTTTGCTCAGAGAGTCTGTGTTCTGTTTCGTTTTGCTTTCATTGCCTTTTTTCTTCCTAATTTACACACCATGAAACGCATATTTGGAAGTGTTTCCACAAGCGTCTCCCCCAAGGGATCACTGCCCCGGAAGGACACGGAGCCGAGGTTCTCAGACCCCGACACGGCCAGGACTACCCCAGGCTTGTCAGAGCCCAGGCTGCCAGGCGCCCCGAGCTTCTGGCCAGTGTCTGGACGCACACAGAGCACAAGTTTCCCAAGCGCTGCTCCCTCCATCACACTCTGAACCTCTGATGGAGAACGTCTCCATCACCCCAGAAAGCCCCCTTGTGCCCTCTCTGGGTCAGCTCCAGCCCTCCTGTCCTGCCTAGGACAGGAGGCCTACGCCGGCCCACGGTAGGGTCCCACTCCGTGCCCTCTCGTGCCAGGCTCCTTTCCGGCAGCACCGTGGGCCTGAGGCTTACCCGAGTGGGGGGCTGTGCACCAGCGTTCCCTTGGCACCGCGGAGAAGCGTTCCGCTGCCCAGAGTCACCAGTCTGTCCACTTCTGCGGACGGACGCTTGGGTTGTTTCCAGTATGGAGCTGGAGTAAAACTGCTGGGAAGATCTGGGTACAAATCTTTGCGTGGACATGTGTTTGTCCGAGGAAGGGAGGGCTGCTTTGCACGGCGACATGTGCTGAGCTTTCAAGGAGCCACGTGACGACTCTCCTGTCGGTCCAGGCACCGTTCCCCACCAGCAAGGTGGGCGCGCCCCTGCCCCACGGCCTCACTGACACTCGAGATTGCCGATCTTTTGATTTTACTTGTAAAAGATTTTATTTAGGGGCGCCTGGGTGGCTCAGTGGGTTGAGCCTCTGCCTTCGGCTCAGGTCATGATCCCAGGGTCCTGGGATCGAGTCCCGCGTCGGGCTCTCTGCTCAGCAGGGAGCCTGCTTCCTCCTCTCTCTGCCTGCCTCTCTGCCTACTTGTGATCTCTGTCTGCCAAACAAATAAATAAATTCTTAAAAAAAAAAGATTTTATTTATTTATTTGACAGACAAAGAGAGTGAGAAAGCATAAGTGGGGGGGGCAGGCGGACGGAGGGGGACGCAGGCTCTCCAATGAGCGGGGAGCCCCATGCGGGGCTCGATTCCAGGATTCTGGGATCACGACACAGTTAAGAAAATGAAAACATAAGCCACAGATTTGGAAAAAACGCCGACAATACACACACATCCGACAAAAAGACTTGGTCCAGAATATACACAGAACCGGCCGGCAGTTTCGAGACAGATAAGCTGCCCATGCGAGCCGGCAGTTTGCTTCCCGCGGCAGATTTCGCACACCGCGCCTTTGGGACGCCTTCTGAACTCAGCGTTCGTCACATGGGACAGAGTCCCAGCGTCAGAGCAGGGCCGCAGTCCATCCTTGTGGATCCGGATCTGTGCAGGAGAAAACCAAACCACCAGGCCCGGCCTCCATCTGGCTCCTACCCAGGCGACTGCACCTGAGTCCGTCCGAGTCAGGGCCGGGAGCGCCAGGCCGGGGCTGATGGCAGCGGGTGCCTCCGGGGCGCCTGCAGCCCCACGAAGACTGGGGGACAGGGCCTCAAGCCCACTCCGATCTCCAGTCCTTGTGCTGCCCCTGCCCCGTGGGCCGCCCTGGCCCCGACATCACTGTCTGCAGCAGCCGCGGCTGGCCAAGGCCCCATTCAGAGTCTGCAGCCTGGAGGCCACTTCTGAGCCACCGCTCCCGGGGAATCAGGGGCCTGGACTCAGCGGCTCCTCCACCATCGTCCCTACAGGCCCCTGTGCGTTTGACGGAGCGGTCCGGAGAACGAGGTTCTCCGCCGGGGAGTCCACGCAGGCGTCTCCTGGACACAGGGAGTGGGCAGAGCGACCGGCTGTGTTGCCTGAGAACACAGGAGGCTCCGGAAGGGCGGGCGCCTGACAGGTGGCCGACGTGGGTCTGTAAGGCCGGCGCCTTGCGAAGAGTTACCAGGGACCTCCGACCTTCCGACTCCTCCAGGGCCGCCCTGGCCAGAAGGGCTGTGTGACATCCCCTTGGTTTCTTTCTCTTCAGGGCCTGGTTGTTCTCCGCTGACCGCAGGCGCTGGCCCCAAGGTAGGCCCCGCTCAGGCAGCTGGGGCAGGGCGGGCCCCCTCGCTCCCTGCCCCGGGTTCCCTCCCGCCTCCACGTACAGGGCGCTCTGGGAGCCCGACCACGGAGCCCCATATCTGTCTCCCTGCCCCCCCCAGCCCCGCCTGTCCCTTAAAAAAAAAAAAGATTTTATTTATTCATTTGACAGACGGAGATCACAAGTAGAGGGAGCCCGATGCGGGGCTCGATCCCAGGACCCTGAGATCATGACCCGAGCCGAAGGCAGAGGCCTTAACCCACCGAGCCACCCAGGCGCCCCTCGGCCTGTCCCTTTCTGGGCGGGGCGGCCCGTGGGGACCGGACGCCCCGGAGGGGTCGTCACTCCAGGGTCCAGTCACTCCGGGGAACACACCGTGCAGGGGCGCCTCGCTCCGGAAGCTCATTTCTGGGGGCGCATGGGTCGGGGAGCGCCTTCCTGAGGGGGCGCGTCCCTTGGGGGCCCACCTGCAGGCGGGAAGGGGACTCCGGTCTGAGGACGCGGGGCTGGGGGAGGAGCGCACGGACGCCGAGCTGCGGCCTCCCCGAGGGAACTGGCCCGGGGAGGGGGCGTGGCCGCGGGGGCGTGGCCGCGGGGCGGGGCGCCGTCTCCGGGGCGGGGCGCCGCCCGGTGGCGGAAGCGCGTCGGCCCCGCCCCCCCGCGCCGCTCTCCGACTGGCTGGCGCGGAGCGGGCCGCGGGGCATTGTGGGCCGCCGCGCTCGGGGTCGGCTTGGCCATGTCGGGCTCCCCGGTGAAGCGGCAGAGGATGGAGAGCGCGCTGGACCAGCTCAAGCAGTTCACCACCGTGGTGGCCGACACGGGCGACTTCCACGGTGAGGCGCGCGGCACCCCGAGCTCCGGGACGCGCGCCGCCGCGGGTGGGGGGAGGGGGCGTCCGGGGTCCCCGGGGTCCCCGGGGTCCCCGGGGCGCGCGGGCCGGGAGGCGGGGAGGCGGGAGCGCAGGGCCAGCGGGCCGCGGAAGGGGCAGGGGCGAGGCGGGGCGCTGCGTCCGGGCCGCTGGAGAGCCCTGGGGGAGCTCCGGGGGTCCGCGGGTGCTGGCCGGGCTCGCAGGGCTCCGCGCTCCGGAGGGACTCGGGGCGGCCCCGGAGCGCATTTCGGCCCCGACCGCTCGTCCACGCCTCCCGGGGCCGCCGCCGTGGGCCGCCGAGCGGGACTCGCGGGAGCTCCGGGCGCGGAAGGGCCGGGACTGGCGGGCCGGGCCCCGCAGTCGCCTGTTGCACACCCGCTGCGGCCCGCCCCGGGCTTGGGGGGCGGCGCTGGGCGCGTCCACCGGCCGGGGCCGTGGAGTCGCGCGGGCCGGACCCCGCGCTCGAGCACCGCGGAGTTCCCGTGCCGGGGACCGGGGGGGTTCGCGGCTCCGAATCGCGTTGGCGGGAGGGAAGCGGGGAGGCCCCGAACCGGCCTGGGTCCCGCTCGGCCGCGAGCAAACCAGATTTTCAGGAAACCCGGGAAGGGCTGCGCGGGGTGAGGGCGGGAGGACCGACTTCCGCTCTTTTCTGCTTTCTCACGGCGGCTGGGGAAACCGGGTGGTTCCTCCCTGGTGACCCGCAGAGTGAGCGCCCGCTTTCCGCCGTGCCGTGGGGGACGCGGGGCCTGATGCGCCTGGAGGCCGGCAGACGCCCCCAAACGGCCGGCTCCCGGGGCGCCCCTGCTCACCCTGCCCTTTCCTCCAGACCTCCGGGCGCTGACCTGAGTAGGGCAGAGTGTGCTGCAAGCGCGCACCTCCCTGTGCTGCTTCCCTGCTTGACACTTAGACTCGATTTCTCTCTTCGCAGACAGAGCCTGGGTCTGTCTTTCCTGCCGCTGTCCCTGCAGAGGGGCCTTGGGGCAGCACTTGCTCTTCCCCCCCTTTTCAGAAATACCGCAGCCCACGTTTCTTTGTCGTGAACACTGGCAGCCTTGAGAAGGTCCAGTGGTTGACACCGTCTGGCCCTGAACATGGCATACTTGCAGATGGCATTTGGTTTTGTGGTCATTTATGGCCTGAAGGTTCTTACCTTTGCAGGGGCTGAGGGCTGGGTCCACAGGCCGCTGTGAAAACGCAACCCGAGTCACCGGTGCTCTCCCCAGCACAGCACCACCCTGCGCCGCAGCGGGTTCGCTTCCATACGTCGGGGCCCTGAACCCTGAAGCCCGTCTGTTGACCCTGGCTGAGCACTAGTTTCGTTAAGTTTCTCAAAAGTCATCCTTGTCAAGGCCTACTTTTTTTTAATCAAATTCTGCTTTTTTTTTTTTTTTTAAGATTTTATTTATTTACTTGACAGGGAGATCACAAGTAGGCAGAGCGGCAGGCGGGGGTGGGGGAGCAGGCTCCCCGTCGAGCAGAGAGCAGAGAGCCCGATGCGGGGCTCAATCCCAGGACCCCGAGATCATGACCTGAGCTGAAGACAGAGGCTTAACCCGCTGAGCCCCCCAGGCGCCTGAAGGCCTACTTCCATGTCACAAAACTGCCTTCAGTGCCTCCCTCCGTGAGTTTTGAGCTGCATAACCCTCATCGGAACATTCTCTTTCTCCTCCCTTCCCCTCTGCCTTCCTTCCAGGCTCCCTGCGCAGTGTGGAGCACTCACGAGGCCTCAACTCCTGACCCTGAGATCAAGTCCTGAGCTGAGGTGTGCCTGGGTGGCTCAGTCGGTTAAGCGGCAAGCTCTTGATTTCAGCTCAGGCCATGATCTCAGGGTGGTGAGGTCGAGCCCTGGGTCGGGCTCCACTCCCAGGAGGGGGTCTGCCTGAGAGTCTCTCTCCCTCTGCCCCCCACCCCACCCCACCCCACCCCACCCCCCCCCCCCGTCTAAAATAAAAATCTTTTTTTAGATTTTTTTTTTTTAATTTTAGAGAGAGGGTGGGGAGAGGGGCAGAGGGAGACTCTCAGGCAGACCCCCTGCTGGGAGTGGAGCCCGACCCAGGGCTCGACCTCACCACCCTGAGATCATGACCCAAGGCCAAAACGAGACTTGAATGCTTAATGGCCTGAGCCCCCCGGGCGCCCCCAGAGCACTTTCTCTTGTTACTATTTTGAAATATCGACTCACAGGAAGTTGCAAAATTAGCCCGTCAAGTCCCATGAATCCTTCACTCGCTCGCCCCAGTGGTGACATTTTCTGTGACAGGGGTGTGATGTTAGCACCAGGAAGTTGGCACCAGTGCCACATCGGAAAGAGGCAGCAGGCCTGGCCCCGCTGAGTGGCCGAAAGCCTGAATGGGGGTGGGGCGTCCATTCCCAGCCCTGGTTTTACAACACGGACAGACTCCTGTTGCTTGTGCTCCTGGTGGCGCCCCCGTCACTGTCCTTGGCAGTGCCTGGTCTCCGTCTCTAGTTTTGTCACCAAAGTGTACTTTGTAAAGACTAACTTGCCGAATGGCTTTCCTGAGCCCGCTGATGGTCTGGAGCAGGTGCGCGTTTGAGGGGGAGGGGCCGTGGGGGAGCCCGCAGGGGGGCTCCGCGGGTTCCTGGCGTTGCCCGCTCGCTACGGAGACTGAAGGAAGAGAGCCGTGCGCGGGTGCAGACGCGTCCCTCCGTGTCGCTGGCCTGGGCACCTGCCACGGGCGCTGGGCTGCAGGAAGTGCCTTCCTAGCTGTGCCAGTTGCCCCACCCCCTCGGTGGGAGGGGCAGCTTCCCCGGGGGCGCCTGGACCTCTGGCCCTAATCTTAGTGGTGGTTGTGTTGTGCAAACAGCCTTCCGGGACAGGGAGGGCGATGGGAGGGCGATGCGTGTGACGTGAGGCTGCTCCCTGCGGGGGGCTGGAAGACACGCTGGCCTCCGCTGGGCTGCCTGGGGCTTGGAAGGGCTCGTCTGCAGCAGACGTCCACTCACTCTCCTGCTGTCCACCCTCTTTCCCAGCCATCGACGAGTACAAGCCCCAGGATGCCACCACCAACCCGTCCCTGATCCTGGCTGCGGCGCAGATGCCAGCCTACCAGGGGCTGGTGGAGGAGGCCATCGCCTACGGCCGGAGGCTGGGCGGGTAAGCTCGGGGCAGGGCGCTGGCGGCCGGCGCCCGGCGCCCGGATTTAGCTGTGCGGCCACTCGCTGGGTCGCTCTTAGGCTCGGGGGCGGGACCTGGGAGTCTTCATCAGCCTCATCCACGCTGCTTGCCTGTGGTGCCACCGCCCAGGGCGTGTCCAGTTCAGTGCCCAGTTTTGTTTCAAGGACTGTACACCCCTGTAAACACTGCCCGAGTTAAGATGCACCCCAAAAGTCCCCTTGTCCCCTTTCGTGGTGATTGTCTCAGCCGTGGCAAGCACTGACCTGTCGTTTGATCGTTGCGCAACAGCTTTGCTAGAGGAAGACTCACCCAGTGCAGTCCAGTTTGTTCTGGTAAATTTTTTCAGCGGTGCAGCCATCACCACAGCGCAGTCTAGAATGTTCCCTGGTGCCCCTGCTCCTCCCCTAGGCAACCACAGGCCGGTTCTACTCGCCCTCTCGAGCGGAGGTCTCTGTGGGGGTGACAGGTGGGGGCCTGCGGGGACCGAGGCACAGGCCGCGAGCGGGAGTCCGCCCTGCCCTCCGCCACACGGCCCGCCGCAGCCGGCCCCTCTCCCTCCTCTAGAGGCTTGTCAGGGGCCACGAGGCGGAGGGGTTCCGTCTGGAATGGCGTGAAGCTTGGAGGCAGATGGTGGGCCCGGCTGCCCGGTGTGAACGTCCTCGGCGCCCCCGCGCCGTGCGCCTCGATGGCTGTAAGGTGGTGGACGACACGCTGTGTGTTTGCCGCGAGTCGGGAAAAACCAGGTGGAAGGGAAAGGAATTTGCCGCAAAGGAAGGAGAATTTATTTTGTAGAATCCTGTGGACTTAAACTTAAACGTTTTTGGCCTAATTTGTCTCCCTGAATTGCAGGTCACAAGAGGAACAGATTACAAATGCTATGGATAAACTTTTTGTGTTGTTTGGAGCGGAAATATTAAAGAAGATTCCGGGCCGTGTGTCCACAGAAGTAGATGCGCGGTAAGGACTCGGGGTCATGAGGGTCGAGGGCAGAAGCCGCATCGGGCGCGGAGACGCAGCCGTGGCAGCGAGCGCTTGGCCGCTCCCCTCAGAGGAACCGAGGCAGCCCTTCCTGCCCCGCGCGAGCTGGGTAGATCCCGGGGAGGAACGGGACTGTGCGGCGGGCCCCGAAGCTGCACCCCGCGTGGGGCTGGGCAGGCTACGGGCGCCCACTCGCTCCTCCTCAGGGGCGTCCGAGGTGCGCGGCTCGACAGGGGGCCTCTCCTTCCTGCAGGTTGTCCTTTGACAAGGACGCCATGGTGGCCCGAGCCCGGCGTCTCATCGAGCTCTACCAGGAAGCTGGGGTCAGCAAGGACAGGATCCTCGTAAAGCTCTCATCCACCTGGGAAGGAATCCAGGCTGGAAAGTAAGGAGCCCCGTGAGGAAGGGCCTGCTGGGGGCTCGGCTTCCGTTCTGGGGCTGGGGTTGCATGGCCACAGGCCCCCTCAACCCTCAGTCCAGAGAGGGCGGCGTGGGGGTCCGGGTCACCACTGTCCGGAGACCAGCAAGGCCCCTGTGGGATCCCCAGCCTCCCGTTCCCCCGTCTTCGTCAGTTGTAAGCAGCAGCTTGTCGTTAACCCTCACGTGCGCGGAGGAACAGCCCGGAGCCTCCCTCCCTGTGTGCTCGCCCGGGGAGCGGGGCGCCGGCACCGCGGTGGGCGAGGGTGTCTCGTCGCGAGTGCTCGGCCCGTGCGCTTGCCGGCCCGCCTGGCACCGGCGGCCGCTCAGCCACCCTGTTTCTGGCTCTCTAGCCCACTTGCTGGACGTCAGTAGAATCTCGTGAGGTGGCCTTTTGTGTCTGGCTTCCCTCCCCTGCTGTCAGGGCTGCGTCCCTGGTCAGGCTAACGTGCCACCGTGTCTACACGTTTTGTGTGTCCACTCACCCTTCTGTGGACACGTGGCTGTGTCCACCCTTGGGGCTGTCACGACTGTGCTTTTGGGAACAGCTGTGCACAGGTTCAGACGTGTTCGCTCCCGTGGGCACCTCCATGGGAGGGGTGCTGCCTGGGACAGTCCCTCCGTGCTTGGCCCCCCTTGGGCGACCCTCTGCTTCCTGCTGGTGCCCTCTGCAGCCCTACTCTCCTTCTCTGTTTACTCAGTTTTTCTATTTGTCAGCAGTGATTGGAAAATTGTTCTGAGACTCCTCGAGGTTATTACTGACACCAGGTCAGCCGGTCCCGCTCACACCCACCCTCTCCCCGGAGCCCCTGGCAGCTAGTCTCCTAAGTCCTCGAGCAGATAAACCAGGGTAGTGCGGCCAAGCCGGGAAGAATCTGCCAATGAAACAAAGTCAGAGGAGGCTGCCGGTGCCAGGGCCTCAGGCTGCGGTGCCCGCGGTCTCACACTGCTCCACGGAGGTCCAGATCAGAGTGGGCCAGGTGCATCTGAGCCACTCCCGGGGCCACAGCCACACGATTTCCTAAGGCTGCAGATGTGCCCCGCAGCAGGGTCAGCAGTGCAAGGTGGTGTGGGGTGGGAAGAGGGGCTGGGGGTGTCCCCACTTGGCGCTAAGCGGCCTTCGGGGTCGTGCAGGACAGCCTGCTTGCAGGTGAGCTCAGAGCGCTCTGCACGGATCGCTCGCCGCCAGGGCCGCCTCCCGGCTGGCACGGCTTTGTCTCGTGCTGAGGAGGCATGGATGGTCTCGTCCCGGGGACTCTCCTCCTGGGCTGTTTGCTGCAGTCTGTTCCATCTCACACTCTCCGTAAAGTCACCCTCCTGGCGCGCCCCACGGGTCGGGTCAGACCAGCACGGCTGCTGGGTCCCACTGAGGCCTCCCGTGGGCACCTGCACCGGGCACGCAAGCCCTGGGAGAGGCTGGCCCTGCTGCAGGGCGCCAGGCCTGTGCCGCTGCCACCGCCGCGTCCGCATCCCCTGCAGCTGTGCTTTGTGAATGCTGCTGGGAGGCCACAGGGCATGGGTCCCTCTGACGATGTCCCCGGTGGATAGAGACACGCCAGAGGGGCCTGAGCGCCGGCCGACAGCCCACTGCCCAGCTTGCAGCAGTGTGAGCACTGCCCTACCGGCCAGGCTCAACCCCAGGACGTCCCAGTGGATTGGGGGGCCGGCAGGGGGCGCCCGGGAGGCTGCAGGTCACCACTGCGGTGGGAGGGGACTCGGGGGTGTCTGGCGGCAGCCCTGGGGGTCCGGGCGCACCAGCCTGGCCCGGGGAGACCCACCGTGGTTCTCAGGGGCCTGTCTTGGAAACAGGTTTATCGGCGAAGCCCGGCAGGCAGAGCGCCCCGGCGGGTGTTGCACACGTGAGCCGCTGTGCTGACCCGGAGGCGCCGTGTCCCCACAGGGAGCTGGAGGAGCAGCATGGCATCCACTGCAACATGACGCTGCTCTTCTCCTTCGCCCAGGCCGTGGCCTGCGCCGAGGCGGGGGTGACCCTCATCTCCCCCTTCGTGGGCCGCATCCTCGACTGGCACGTGGCCAACACAGACAAGAAATCCTATGAGCCCCTGGAGGACCCGGGTGAGCTGCCTGTTGAAGGAACAGGGCGGGGGCGCGCAGCCAGCCTGGGGGTACAGCTGGGTGGAGGGGCACAGCCGTGGCAGCTCTGGCCCCCGCCCCGGGCGGGCACTGCCTCCGGCATCCGCAAGGCCATTGGGAACACCGTGTGTGCGGCCCCAGGGGTGAAGAGTGTCACCAAGATCTACAACTACTACAAGAAGTTCGACTACAAGACCATCGTCATGGGCGCCTCCTTCCGCAACACCGGCGAGATCAAAGCGCTGGCCGGCTGCGACTTCCTCACCATCTCGCCCAAGCTCCTGGGGGAGCTGCTCAAGGACAGCAGCAAGCTGGCGCCTGTGCTGTCGCCCAAGGCGGGTAAGCCCTCTGACCCTTGGCTGGCGGCTGCCTTCACCCTGGTCTCCAAGCGCGGAGGTGAGGGACTGGCCCAAGGCAACCTGTGTCCTGCCCAGAGAGGGAGCCTTGCTGGGGCCCTGCTGGGATGCTGGGCAGCCCGACCCCACAGGAGCTGGGACACACGGGGGTGCGGGCGGCTGTGGGAGGCCCCGGTGCCTGTCCCCCGCAGCACAGGCCAGCGACCTGGAGAAGATCCACCTGGATGAAAAGGCCTTCCGCTGGCTGCACAACGAGGACCAGATGGCGGTGGAGAAGCTCTCGGACGGGATCCGGAAGTTTGCTGCCGACGCCGTGAAGCTGGAGCAGATGCTGGTGGTGAGCGCCCCACACGCGGGGGTGGAGCTGGGGGGTGTCCACTCCCCTGGCCACCTACACTCTGGCCCACGGCTTCAGGACGCCCTCCTGCAGCAGCCCTGGCAGGGGCAGGGGCCGCGTGCGTGCACCGGCCTCTCACGTTCTCCTTTTCTCCCCTTCTAGGGCCGCATGTTCGGCACAGAAAACGGAAAATAGGGCCGTGCCTGAGCCGGGCCACAGATCTGGGCCATCGGAATCGGGGCCGGCTGCACATGCCTTGTGATGAATTTTGCATTTTTTACCAATTGGGGCAGGGATTGATCATGGAGTTGACATAAAATTTTGCCTAATTCATTCACGCAGTCACTTCTCTTGTGCCCCGTTCCTTTTGCTGGTGCAGCACCCCCTTCCCCTGCCAGCAGCCCTGGTGCTCAGCTCCGTGGGAGGGGGTGGCGCCACCTCGTGGGCACGACTGCTGTGTGCAGGCTCTCGAGCTGCTGCTGCCTGGTGCCCCGCTGCAGGGGGAAAGGGCTTGGTGGGGGGGGGGGGCTCCCACACTCCCACCCCACCCCCCACCCGCCCCCCGGCCCTGGCCTGCCAAGGTCTGTGCAGAGGGAGCCGGGCGTCAGGAACAGGCCTGCTGAGACTAAAGGACCAAACACTGATGCCCGGATGCCCTGGCATCCAGCCTCTGTCCACCCAGGCTGGTAACTAGCTCTGCAGAGGCCCCTTGGCCACCTCCCAAGGGCAGGAGCAGCAAAACACAGTGCAGGGCCTTGGGGAGGGGACACACTGCAGGAACCCTGGCCTGGCCCCAGCAGGTCTGGCCTGCACTGACCATGGCCCCCAAGGTGTGCAGGGGGCAGCGGGCTGTCCAAGTCCTAGGCAAGGCTTTGCACCTCTGTGTCCCAGCACTCAGGCAGGCGGATGGCCAGCTGCTCAACAGGCCGCACCCCAGGACTTGCAGGTCTGGGTCACACATGCGAGCACTAGAGCTCACGTCAGGCCGGCCCTCCCGCTCACATGTCCGAGCTGGTGATTTTTATACTTCGAGCCATGCGGACCATGGAGATTTACTGAGTTAAAGATTTTACTGTTCGAAGCAGTCTACACCCCACGTGGGGCACAGACTCCCCCCGCCCCCAAGACCCAGGTGTGCGCTCCACTGAGCCAGCCGGGGGCCCTGACGCCAGCTTTAGGATGTTCCCGTGCCCCCAGCAGGAGGCATCATGTTCACTTGCACCCCTCACCCCCCGAGAGCAACTCTGTTTTGCGTAATGGACTCACACACACCCGAGGTCTGGCTTTGCAGGCCGCCGTCCAGATTCAGTCTGCACGATGCTCCCAGGACCCCATTCCTCTTCCTGGCCAAGTGACGTCCTAGCACACGCCTACTCGCGCTGTCTGGCAGTGACGGCCGCTTGCACCAGGGAAACTACGATTTGTTAAGTCTATTACGGCAGACGCTGCTGTCCCAGGCACTCACGGGTCACTCCTGTGGGGCCGTCTGTTACTTCTGGTGGGTGGATGGCCCGTGGGGACACCCTGGAGTGGCAGCAGGCACCCCCGCCAAGCCTGATGGCAGCCCCCAGCCCCGCACCCTGCATGTCGCAAAGCCAGGACCGAACTGCCACGGCCACCCAGGGAGCAGGACTGTGGGGGGCCCCGCCCTGCACCGACCTGAACCCAGGAGTTGTCTGGCCGAGCTTGGCGAGTGTTGGTAGCGCTTCACGGATCACAAGAGACGGAGCCCACAAAGCATGAACTTTAATTAAAAGAGCTCGTCCAGAGATGTCGACCACCCTATGGTGGTGACCGAGGCCCGGAGGACCCAGGCCTCTCCGTGGAGCCGGCGAGCCGGGCCGTGGCGTCGAGCTCCTGGCACGGTGCCCTCAGAAGAACTCGAGGGGCGGGGCTGCATCTCCCCACTCTGTGGCGCGGGGGAGGCCTCGCCTCCTTCCCATCTTCGTTCCGGGGGGGTCCGATGCAGCGAAGCGCACAAGCCAAGTCGGGGCACAAGAGGACCTGCCCGGCCCCTGGAGGCCCGCGAGCCCGCAGGGTGAGTGGCCACGTCGGTACGGAGCACCCCCTGCGCAGGCCTGTGGAGGCCTGGCTCTACACATAGGTGTAGACCGAGGGGCACTGCCCCAGGGCTCCCGGCCAGCAGGACCCGCACTTGGGTCACTCTACCTCGAAAGCTCTGGGGCAGCTGCAAACCCACACGCCACGTGGGCAGGGCTCTGGGCGAGCAGTGCTGCTTTCTGAAGACCCAGCAGTTTCAGCGTCAGAAGCGATGGCCTCACACAGTGTTACCGTCACACTCTGAACCCACACCCACGGCAAGCATTAAAATCAGGGCTGCTCCTTCAGCACCGAGGGGTCTGGGGCCTGCCTGGGGGCCAGGAGCCTGTGTCCCTCACAAGCTGCCCCCTGGCCTTGGGCAAACGGAAGCTGGACCAAAGCTTCCCCCACCAACACCTAGAGGAGTCGGGGGCGGCACAGAGGCCTGGGTCCTGTCCTCACCACACACAACAGGGTCCTGGCACCACCACCAGACTCGGTGAGGGTGGACAGGGACAGGCAGAAGGGAGGACCAGCCAGCTGGGCACGGGAAGACCAAAGGATCCAAGACAAACACGGGAACCCCCACGGCCGACTCCCACAAACCAACTCTCCGAGCCAAGCTCATGCGGGATTCTCAGAGACCACCTGACGGCCCTGAGCCCCTCTACTACTCTGCCCCCAGGGAAGGCAAGGGGCCTGGGGGTGGGGAGGGCAGCCCCTCCCCCACAGCTGACACTCCTCGGGGCTAATTCTCAGAGGCCTCCAACAATCCCGCTGAGTCCAGCTGGGCATCCAGAAGTCACTCTCGGGCTGTCAAGGAGGCGGGGTCCCTGGAGGCCTGAGGAATCCGGTCATCTAGAGGGGGCAGTGTCCGCTGGCAGGTGGGAAGCCATCTCATTTCCTACAGGACAGGCCAGGTCGAGGCTCAGGTTCCAGCAAAAGGCTGGTCAGGAACCAGGACCCTGCCCCCCATGCCGTCCACGGCTCCTCACCGGCCACCGCAGAGAAAGAGCAGGTTGTGCACGGCTGGGACAGTGGAGCTGGCATTCTGGCCTGTAACCAGGTGGCGGTCCAGCACCACGTGCACGGCATCCGGCTCACTGGCTGTAGGACGTCCCGAAAGCGTGGGCTTCAGGCAGGCTCACGGCCGGGCGCAAACCGCCCCCTTCCCTCTCAGGGGCCCCCCCCGAGCACCGGGAAGCCTGCCTGGGTCTCAGCTGTGGCCCCGGGCCGGTGTCTCCCCAGCCCCGGCTCACCAGTGAAGCTGGCACCGGCGTCCTTCACGAAGTCCTCCACGATGAGGGGCAGGCGGGCAAAACCAGGGGCCCTGACGAGCTCGTACACGGACGGCTGTTGGGGAGGGGGTTCCCACTCCCAGGTCAGGGCACCACAGCGCCCACAGCTGCCCTCCCCCAGCACAGGGCCCCTAAATGCGCTGAGCAGGCAGCCTCAAGCGGAGGCCCCCAGCACACTATGGGGGGAAGAGCAGGGCACAGAGCCCCGGGAGGGGTGTGGAGAGGCAACAGCTGGCCCGGGGTCACGGGCACACACTGAGGTGCTGCTCCTGCGCCTCTCCTCCCCCAGCCCCCTGCACCACCCGCCAAGCTGGCCTCATGCAGCCCCAAATGGTCAGGCTTCAATCCTCGCATGTCAGATCTCCCTTGGGTCCCGTCCGGCCAGGCTCCCTCTCCAACTCCAGGCCCTGCACCCAAACTTCCTGGCCCCAAAGGGTATCGTGCACATGACAGGCACAAAAACCATGTCAGCTCCTTCCTTGGTACCCCAAAGTTGCCTCGTACCCCACTAAGAGCCCCCTGTGCTTCCCTCCCCATGTCCAGAGCCACAGGCCACGCCCTGGAGGCCACCCTGGCTGTCAGCAGGGGAGGGGAGGAGAGAGCAAGCAGCATAGCTACCAGCCTGTTGTCCCGGTCTGGGCAAGTGACTGTCCCCCTGCCAGAGGGGACAGCCCCTGAGTTTTCAGGCACATATGCAGGTCTCTGATGCCTGGGACCATCCCTTGTGCAACACTCACCCCTGTGACGCTGTAGCCCTGGAAGACCCAGGACCGGTCCTCGTTGGTGGCACAGCACAGAGCCGCGACGCCGTGGCCAACCGCGCAGATGGGCTCTGAAAGTAAGAGAAGGTCTAAGGCCGTGGACACCCCCCTGAGGGCCCCCGCCCCTCTCCCGACACCTCCTGCCTCCGGGCTCCCTCCCCACCGGTCAGCTTCTGCACGGGGACTAAGCTTGGTTCACAGCTGTTTCCTCAAGTTTCAGCCAAAGAGCAGACACAGGCAGTCACGGGGTGTGGCGGCCCATGACCAGACCCTGGACCGCAGCAGACCCATGGCTGGGTGTGGCGGGCGGTGGCAGACGTCCCGCCCCTACACGGCTGCAGCTCACCTGCGAACACCATCCCTCCATGGTCCCTCCACGGTCCCTCCGGAGCCCCAGCCCTGCCCGAAAGTCACCCAGAGCCCTCCCCGAGGTCGGGTGGGCGCACGGGCATTCCCACAGTGGCAGTGGCCAGGAACAATCACTCTCTGTCCAGACCACGCTGGGAACGGGAGGCCCTGCTCCGGCTAACAAAGGACGCTGTGTGGGGCTCCCGCGTTTCTGTCTGCTGGTCCCTAACAAGCATTCTGTCCCCATCAGGCCCACGCAGCCACATCTCCACAGCACAGCCTTCCTCACAGCCCCCGCTGGCCTCAAACCCTGAACCCCACGAGGAACAAAGCCAGCACGTTGCCCACCCACCTCCGAGGGAGCTGCATGGGGCAGCCGCCGGCCCCCATGGAACACAGGCAGAGGGCACACAGAAGGAGCGACCTGAGGGGCACCCCACTTCGAATGTGTGCATCCCTGCGGACAGCCCAGTACCCATGCCCTCTGGTGCCAAAATCGGAGGATCCTCCCATCTGCCCTGAAACATCCCCACTGACCTCTCCCATCTGCTGGCAGAGCCCCGTTCCTCATTAACCTACGTACCCCCATCCGCACCCCAGTCCCGCAGTCACCTACTGTTCTCCGAGCGGAAGTGCTGGAGGATGCGGGCCAGGGAGCCACTGCTGGCCAGGTCGGCCAGGGCCCCGGGACAGCTGGGAATCAGGAGGGCGTGGTACCGGGCACCTGCGGGGAGATCCCAGGCAGGGCTGTCACCGAGAGCGAGGGTGCTGGCTGGGATCAGCTCCCCAAGAGGACCAGTCAGAGGCCACCATCTGTCATTTCTCCCCACACACACTAGGGATCCCAAGACCCACAAGCCATCCCTGACTTTTCCGCCCTGCGCCACCCGCCTCTCTCCTCTAGACACAGAACTCTGGGCCCAGGATTCTGGATGAGTGCTGCCCCGGACAGTCACAGCACATCGTGGCAAGCCAAGCACATCAGAAGCAGGAGCGAGGGAGCACTGTGGAGGCCACAAACCCACCTAGAACCCCCACACCCCAAAGCCCCAAGGTCTCAGCAGCCTCAGCCCCTCACCATCAATGGACTCCAGCTTGGCAGGGCTGGCGTAGGCCTTGAGGCGGAAGTCCTGCACCCAGCGAGCATTACCCTCACTCACATCCACGAAGTCCATGGTCTTCCCCTGTAAGAGCACCAGGGGCTGCAGGTCAGTGGCACGCACCCCACTGCTGGCTCACGGGGGCTTGAAATGCCAACAAGAGCTTGGGGACAGCCCAGACCCCTCACCCAGCCATGCCACACCCCACCCGCAGCTAGCCCCAGCTGACCCTCAGTCTACCCCTATAAAGTGCACCCACTGTCCCCCTGGGGGTGACAACAGACGGAGGCAAAGTGAGAAACACGTAACCCACTGCTGCCGTGACCCCTGGTCCCGTGCCAGAGAAGAGCAGAGACCCCGGGGGAAGGTCTGCCCCACCTTCACTCTCACACGCAGGGCTGACCGTTGACGAAAGGTCTCCCTTGCCAAAGGGAGGGCCAGAGCCCAGGAACCAGGAACCAGAGCCTGACCACCTCAACGGGGCCCTCACCCTCAGCCCTACCACCTCCCTTGGGAGTTACACCAACCTCGGGCTCCCTGCTTCTCCCTGAGAGCGACAGCACTCCTCCGAGACTCACCCCCCCAAAGGGTACGGACCCCATGGGTCTGGCTGGACTCACCCCAGGGGTGGCCACCTGTAGGTTGAAGGCGGCGCTGGCCAGCGTGAAGCAGTGAAGGAAGGACTGGGCAGACACACCTGCAAAGTCAACACGGCTCTAAATCGGGCACTACTGGACTCTGTGGGCAGGAAGAGGGGCACGACAGTCCCCGCTCCAGACACCCTCAGGGTCTCCTGGTCCCCCACCTCACCATGCTGGGGCAGCAGCCCCAGCCCCCAGCCCCCAGCCCCAGCAGGATGGGCTCTCTGCCCAGCCTGGCCACGAAAAGCCTCTCCAGAAGGCAAACTCAAATGCAAGGTCCCCAGGGGCACTCACGGAACCACCAGCGACCGAGCCAACCCCCCACCCCCCGCATTCAGCCGGGAGAGGTAACAGGGGGCGAGATCTGTGTCCTCAGATGCGGGGCTGCGGGCCAGTGTGGGCAGGAACACGGGTGCATCCCGACCCCCACGGGCTGGCCTCGCCCCGTCCCCACTTTAGGACACTTGGCTGCTGCCCACAGAGCTCCTGGACCCTGCCCACAACACCCAGTGCAGCTCCCAGCCGTCTTCAGCCCACTTCCAGTCCAAAACATTCCCAGCTGCCCGGGGCTGTGGCCCCACCAGGGATATCTGCTTCCACACGGGCACAGTGGGCATCTTTCCGGCTTTCTGTCAATCCTGGACGGGATCCCTAGACCTCAGCTTGCCCTCTGCCCACCCTGCTCGTCACTGGGTCTTACGGCGGAGCGCAGGCACTGAGCGTGGACTCTGCCTAATTCTGCCCTCAGTTCCTTGACCCCGGCTTCACCCCTCCTCCGGGGTCTCTGCAGGGCCCTCTCCTGCCCGCAGTGCCCTAGGGGCCTTTTCAGAGCCGTGTCCCCTCCCCATGGCGCGGCCCCGCCAGTCAACCCCTCCTCACCCCTACCCCACTCCTACCAGCCACCCTGGCGGTCACCCCGCCCGCCTCTCCAGGACGGAGCCCCAGTGCCGACGGCTCCTCGCACCCACGCGCTGGGCACCGCGACGCTCCCGCCTGCCATTCTCCCAACCCTGCCCACTTGGGCAGCTCGAGTCCGAGAAGGCTCCAGAGCCGGACCCCGGGTCCCGACCCCGGGTCCCGACCCCGGGCCCTCCGCCACGTGACCTCGGGCTCGCCGCTGCCGTCGGACGAAGAAAGCGCAGGCGAGGGCCTGGGAAGCGCTCAACCGGGCGCCTTCCGGCTGGTCAGGCAGGCGGACCCCCGCACGCCCGCGCCCCGGTGCCTCACACGGCAGGTCGGAGGGGTTCTCCGCCCCGGGACAGCCGCTCCCCCACCCCCCCACGCCCGGCCGCAGGTCACGGCCACCCCCGCGGAAAGGCCCAGGCCCCACCGGCCGGCTGCCCAAGCCCAGGCGCGCGGAACGCAGGCCGGCCCCGCAGCTCCTCGGACGGCCCCCCGCCCCCCAGCACGCCCCGGCCGGGGGCCCCGGACGGCAGCCCCGGCCCCTCGCCCCGAGGCGGCACCCGCTCTCCTCGCCCAGGAGCGCCGCGCCCCGGGTCCCCCCGCAGGAGGCCGGGGACGCCGGCGCCGCTCCCCTTCCAAGGCGGAAGCGCCGCGAGGGCGAACCGCTCGGGGTCGGCGGGCCTGCGGGCCGCCGCCGCCACGCAACACGCTCGCGAGCCTCACCCTCCGCGGCGCCGCTGGCCACGAGGAGGCAGGCGGGCCGGCTCGGGAGTCGCTCGGACGCCATCGCAGCTGCCGGGGCCGGCGCGGCGTGCGCGTGCGCGTGCGCGTGCGCGGGAGGGGCGCCGGGGCCCGCCGGTCACGTGCTACGGCGCCTGGAGGTGGGGCCGCGGGCAGCGCCGGGCGCATGCGCCGGGTCTCCCTTGCCCGGAGCCGCCCCCTAGCTTGGTTCCAGGACAGGCGGCGCCGGGCGGGCGGGTGGGCGGGGCGCCGGGGGCGGTGCCGGGAGGGCAGCAGGCAGGTGCCGGATGCGGGCCCGGGGCCGCCGGGGCGCGGGCCGGGGGAAGACGCTGGGGGTCGTGCTGGCGGGCCTCAGAGCTTGGCCCCAGGGCGGCGGGAGGCAGCGTGGGCCGACTTTCCCGGCCCGACGCCTCAGCAGCCTTGGGCAGACCCGGCCGTGGTCGCAGTCAGGAGCACGGGGCCTTTCGCTTTTCGTCGTCCCTTGGGACAGGAGCGTGAACCAGCAGAGAGGACCCCTGCCCGTGAACGAGGGTGCCCGACCCGTAGATGATGGTCCCTGCCTCGTGATCTGGGCACTTGACCCTGGGTCAGTGAGAGTCTGGAGACAGCATGGAATGCGCGGGGCAAAGCGCCCTCCCAAGGGGGCTCACGTCCTGCAGGTGGGGGCTTCGAACGTGGGTTCACAGGTGACAGCAGTGGAGTGGGCCGGCCAGCGTGGGGGGGGGGGGCAGCTCAGTCGGGAAGATGGGAGGCCGCGAGTTTAAGGAGGCCGGGCACGCCCCTGGGGCAGAGAGGGTGGGGCTGCGGCCCTGGGTGCTTGTGTGGGCTGGGGTGGGAGTCTGGAGATCAGGGGGCGTCTGCAGGTGTCTGCGGGGGCAGGGGCGATGGGTTCTGCCTCCGGGATGGTTGTGGGGAGACAGAGGCATCCCAGCTCCTTCAGCTGAGTCCCTGGAAGAGGATGGGTGTCCCTTCCTGAGATGGTTCTAGGTGCTGAGTCTGGTAGGAAATCAGGGTGCCGTGGGGCGGACCTGCATCTCCAGCACTGCTTCCACTGCTTCCACTGACTGTCTGGCAGACACGGGGGTCAGCTGCAGACTGTTCGGTGCTCTCTAAGGCCTGGGCCTGGGAGAAGGAAGGCCGGTAGAGGGCCTTGGGCACAGGCTGGTGGTAAAGAGGAACAGACCCACCCCTTGGCCCCCACAGGCCACCTTCCAGGACCCCTTGCTTCAGGCAATAGAGTTTCCTCGAGGTCCAGCCAGCCTCAGTTCTGACTAAAGAAACCTTTGTCGTGGGTAAAAAATGCCAAAGTGGCCGAGGCCAGGCCAAGGACCTGTCCTCTCTTGGGCACTCCTACCTCCATGACCACCGGCTCTGTCCTCTGCCTGGCGAGGCCGCACACTCCCACAGCTCCTGACTACCAGCAACCCCCAGCCTCAGCAGGACCCTCCTATTATGAGTGAAGCAGAAGCTGGGGGCTCCCGGCATTAGTAGGGCCTCAGGACAGGGGACAGGAGCCGTGTGCGTGAGTGGAGGACTTTGGACGGAGACCCACAAGCCTGAAGACATAGGCTAGGCCTAGCCACAGAAAGAGCTTTCTGGGTTTAGGAGGGCTCCCCACGTGGGCATTCATGGGATCCAGGGGCTGGAGATGCCTAGCTGCAGCGGGGGCCATGGGACCATCCTGCAGGCCCAGCCCCCACCACCACAGCACCCCAGGGTCGCCCTGACACCCACCTCCTCTTGCATCACCGAACTTCATCAGGCCAGGCCGCTCCCCTCTGCCACTAAGAGGACAGACGTGGTAGCTAGGCTGTGGCCTGTGCCACGACGCTGATGCACGCAAGCGGGAGCTCACGTGCACAGGTGCGTTCCTGTGCTCAGAGGCAGTGTCCACTCTGCTGTACACCCGAGTCCTTGCAGAGCGCTTGCCAGACGGACCCACCTGCCTGAGCGGGCTGACAGCCAAGCCCATGTCCTGTGTGTGTGTCACCCCAACCCCAGTCCAGGGCAGCAGGTTTGCCTGGGTCAGTGGCTCCCAGCACATGCAAGGCTGTGAGGGTCCAGGTAGCTCGTGGCATCCGGAGTTGGGGTGGGCAGCTCCACGGGGCAGGTGTGGTGGTATGGGGTCTTGGTCCGGGTCTGGCAGTAGCCTGCCTCTCTGTGTGTGCCCCTGTGGGCAATGAGGACTGGACGAGAGGGAGCCAGAAGCCCCGTCCTGGTGACTGGGGTTAGCCCTTAGCAGGGCTGCCCCTGACATGAGGCTGTATCTCTTGCCCTCTTTACCCACTCAGTCCTGCTGGCTTGTCTCTCCACTGCCTGAGCGGGTTCCCATTCCAGTGAGTTGGCCCCTTGCCCCTTCTGCCCCCTCAGCCCTGGCAGGCCAGGAGGGGGATGCTCCTGCAGCCCTGCCTTTGGCAGGATTGGAGCTCCCGCAGGCGGATCAGTGGGCAGTTAGCTCTCCCTCCCAGGGCAGAGCCCAGGAGAGCCTCAGGGGCGGCTCTGCACCCTGGCCCACATCTGGATGGCTGTCTCCTGGGAAGGATCCAGGCCTGGGGGGAACGGGCCTCCCCCTCCAGTACCCCTTTGTCCATCCCCAGGCCCTCGCCAGTGTCACAGTTGAGGCCCTGAAGTGTGGGGCTCGTGGGCACGGCGTCCTAGGGCATCAGCCAATCGTGACTCCCCAGGAGGGGAAGGGAAGGGCCAGGGAAGGGGCCGGGGCCCAGGGCTCTGCTGCTGCGGAGTGATGCCCTTGAACCCGGGGTTTTGCTTTTGCTCAGGGACCCTGAAACATGAGGCGCAGGGTGTCCCATGACATGTTCTCAAACACCAGTCAGGCTCACGGTCTCATTCCTGTCTCTGCACATCGCTCAGACAGAACAAGGATGTTTGGGGGGCGTTCCCGGGGGCCTTTCCAGCAGGCACTGCCAGAGTCTCAGGACCCCTGGCTCCCTGGCTTCCTTCCTTTCCAGAGTGTGCCTGAGCCAGTCCCCCCAGGAGCCTTCCCACTTGCTCCTCCCTCTGAAATGCTGGAGCTCCTCTTTGTCTGGCAAACTCCTAACTGTCCTTCAAAGCCCCTGGGCACCAGAGGCACCATTTGCCCTGTGCTCCCTTTCTGAGAAACCCCCCTAAACTCACAGGGCTGCCCTGAGTGCCCCCCCATTAGATGAGCCTGACTACTGGGTGGACCTCAGACAGGAGACTTGGGACAGGGCTCTCTTTCAGGGCTGGTGTGTCATGGGTCGCCCTGCCAGCCAGACTGCTGGCCAGGGGACTTGTGTCCTGGGCCCCAGCTGCACCCCTCTTTCCATCAGTGCTCAGGCTTCGGGCACTTTGGCTGGGGCCGGGGGTGGGATCTGGAGACTTAGAGCCCAAGCACTAATGCAGACCCTGAACCAGACAGCAGAGGGTGGCCTCCGCCAAGGGCATGGGGCTGCGGAAGCCAGGGCAGTGGGCGGGGAGCACCGGGGTCCCTTCACCTTCATGGCGTAGGGTGAAGTGTGGCCCAAAGATGTCAGCCAAGTGGGCAGGCAGTTTGTGGCCTGGAGTGGGGTGAGGCGGCAGGGAGGCTGGCTGCATCCTGCCCGGGACATTAGGACAGGCTGGCTGCATCCTGCGTGGGTGGGAGGGGCCACAGGAGTATCTGAATGGGGTTCCCCTCAAACACACCTCCAGGTACCACTGTGCTGGGTGGGGGGCAACAACTACCCACACTCAGCCTTTCTTCCCGCTGGCCAGGGATGGGTCCCAGCGATGGGACCGCAGCACCCTCCGCAGGACCACAGGGGCCGAGCTGCTGTCCTGCCCCGACAGTTGACCCTGAGCTGAAGCTGGCAGGTGGACACTGCTCACCAACCCTCTGACAGCCCTCACCAGACCTCCCTGCGCCAGAGACACCAGGCCAAGATGTCCAGGCACACCAGAAACAGCCGCTGGGACACAGGGAGCCTCTTCCTGTCTGGCCCAGGGACCAGGGGTGAGGTCAGGGAGGCTCTGAGCCAGGGAGCTGGGGGTGGGCACCGAAGATCCAGGAGTCAGGACTGGCCCGCAGCAGCTGGGGTCAGTCCCCGGAGCCAAGTTCTCTGCCACCTGTGCCTTTGGGGAGGTATCGGTCCCTCTGCCCCCGTGATGGAAGAGAGGTTCCAGAGGACCCCACGTAGCCCCAGGCCCCTCTCTGTGGGGGAGGGCAGGGTCTGGAGACAGCGGCCAGCTCCACTCCCTGGTCACGCCAAGAATGCGTTCCAGGATGGGACTCCCCAGAGAGGGACTGCGCACTCCGGGGAGGGAAGGGGTGCTAGAGGGAGAAACGAAGTGGACCCCCCCAACATACCTCTTCTGCCTCCTTATAACCCTGACCACCTGTGCCCTCTGAAGCCCACATGTGGCGCAACATGGCACAGCCTGGCAACAGGAAGACATCAGGTCCTGGTACCACGGCCCAGAGCCCAGGTCTCTGGGGAGTCCCTGTGGTGCCCGGGGTGGGGGGTGTCCCTCTGTCGGTGCCGGTAGACACCGGTAGACACCTCTGTCCCAGGACACGATGCTCCCACCTGAGTTTTCCTGATGGCCTTGAAAATTTGATTTGTATTTATAGTACGTACTTTTTTTTAAGATTGTGTTAATTTATGACAGACAGAGACAGCGAGAGAGGAAGAAGCAGGCCTCCCTGAGCAGGAGGCCCGAGGCGGGGCTCCCAGACACCGTATAAAAAAAGATTCTGTAGGGGCACCTGGGTGGTTCAGTGGATTAAGCCTCTCCCTTCAGCTCAGGTCCTGGTCTCAGCGTCCTGGGACTGAGCCCTGCTCAGCGGGGAGCCTGCTTCTCCCCCTCCCCCCCCCTCCCCCCTCCGCTCACTCATCTTCCTGATGTCAGTATCTTTCTCTCTCTCTCTCAAAAACCACAAAAACCACAAAAACCAGCCTTGGACATCTCTTAAGAGCTTGCTTATTTTGGAAAGGTCCCTACTCAAGTTTAGGAACACAGTGGGATGGAAGCTGAGCATTCAAACCCCACACGGGCCCCAGAGACCCAGTTAAGCTAGTCTCACATTCCCAAGGAGGGGATTCCAGGAACTGAGTGTGCAAGGGAAATCAGAAATAAAGAAACAGGGGTGCCTGGGTGGCTCAGTGGGTTAAAGCCTCTGCCTTCAGCTCAGGTCGTGATCCCGGGGTCCTGGGATTGAGCCCCGCATCGGGCTCTCTGCTCAGCAGGGAGCCTGCTACCCCACCCCCCGACCTACTTGTGATCGCTGTCTGTCAAATAAATAAATAAAATCTTTAAAAAAAAAAAAAGAAGAAGAAGAAGAAGAAAAGAAGAGAAAAAGAAACAGGAAACCATCACCAAGTGCTACCCTAAATCTACCCTGACAGGTGGCCGGTGTTAGCCGACCCCAGGCTCTGCACAGGCCGGGTTGTGTTGGCAAGTGAGAGGTGGAAGCCACAGCAGGCCAGTGGGAACTGTACACGTCCTGGGCTCCCTTGGACCAGCTGATGGAAAAGAAGTAACCGGATCTCCAGCTTATTCACACACAAAACCTCAGGTCCACAGATAGGCTGAGACGTGACATGTAATAAACATGTGCCAATGCCGAGAATACTAGCCTGTTCGGAGGAAGCGCTCCTTCCTTCTGACCGTGATTTCCAGAGCGCGCGGTAAGGGGCTCGGGAGTCCACGTGACAACCTCGGACTTTAGAAATTCTGCGCTCAGGAAACAGAGCAAAAGGGAAGCCAGCCGCTGGGTCAAGGTGTCCGCAGTGTGCCGAAGGCTTGGTAGGCACAACAAGCGGAGAAGTCCTCCAGACAAATGAGAAGAAGGCACTCCGTCCAACAGAAGCACAGACGAACGGCATCGAGAAGAATCACAAAAGACAAGGCCCAAATAGCCAGGAACTTTGTGAAAAGGAGTACATTAGAGCCGTGCAGAGAGAAACAACCAGAAGAGGCGGTCGGACTCGCACAGTCTGCGTGTTTCCCCCCTACCCGGGGTGGGGAGAGCGGGGGCCCTCGGGCTCGGCGGAGCACAGCGCTGCTGTGTGAGACGCAGCCCCTGCGCGGCCCAGCAGCCCCGGGGCTGAAGCGCACCCAAGAGGAGGGGCGGCAGGGACTCGAGAGAGGAGCATGTCCCCGTCCACAGCAGCATCAACTCACCGCAGCGGGAAGGGGGAGCAGCGAAGTGTCTGCCGACAGACAAGCGGGCGAACAAAATGCGGTTTATCCATCGACGGAGCATAGAGCAGCCTCGGGAAGGAAGAGCGTTCGGTCGCCTGCAGTAACGCGCATGGACCTGGGGGCCGTGACGCAGAGTGAAACAGGCCAGACACGGGGACAAACACTGCAGGATCCCACCCAGATGGGGTCCCTGGAGTCTCCAGATTCGCAGGGACAGAGAGTGGACGGTGGGCGCCGGGGCCGAGGGAGGGATGGGGGTCGGTGTCTCAGGGGGACGGAGAGTGGACGGTGGGCACTGGGGGCTGGGGAAGGCGGGGGTCGGTATCTCCAGGGGACAGTTTCCATTTGAGAAGTTCGAAAGTCCTGGACATGGTTGGTGGGGACGGCTGCACAACGGTGTGAATGTGCTTCGTGCCTGAGCCATGCACTTGATGTGGCTAAGGTAGTAAATTTTGTGTTGTGTATTTTACCGCAATAAAACAAAAAGTAATAAAACGAAAAAAAGATATGTTTGCAGCACACACACAGCCCACCCTAAAGACACCAGGCACAAGGGCCGTTACAAGGATTTTCATCACTGCTCTGTTTGGAAACAAGCTTAGCGTCCTGTGAATTGGTGAACAAGGAGGGGCAGGGGCAGGGCAGGGCAGACCTCCAGTGGGATGACCACGTCGAGGGCCAGGCTCTGGGCTTGTTGAAGAGGACAGAGCTCGTCCTCACAGTCACCTCTGCTGGCTGCAAAAATTCTCTAAAATATCAGGGGGGTTGTTTCTGAGACGCAAGCCACCGAATGGAGACAGTGGGAGAAGGGACTGCCCAGCCGAGGGGGTAGGTGGTCTGATGAGCACCGCAGCAGCCCCAACACCTGCGGGGCAAAGGGGCTGGAGGCTGGACCCGTGGGCCAGGTCTGCCCTGCTCCACAGCAGCCCACCTTGTGTGGCTGGCTCTGGCCCGGTAGCTCAGGGACGGGAGGAGCCGGCGGTGTGGGGGTCAGGAGGAGGTCCCAGGACTCAGAGGAGGCACGCGTCTGGACAAGGCCATCAAGCCCGTTTTGGACCTTCTCACTCCCAGGTTCTCCGGACTTGCCTGGGCCTGATATGCAGGTACAGGGAGCGGGTGCGCCGCCCTGGGAGGGTGGGTACCAGGAAAAGAAGGGAAGGGCGTGCCCCCAACACGTGAGCTGCGAGAGGCTGGGAACAGGAGGGGCCAGGGGGACAGAGCCCACAGGAGCGCTTCTGCGCCCAGCAGGGCCATGCTTCCCCAGACCCTGCCCCTACAGCCTTGCGCACGGTTGGGGGCGCAGGCAGACCAGACTAGTCGGTCACCTGGTCAGAGTGGGCTCAGGGAGCTGCGGGCTGTGGGGTGGCAAGAGGAAAGCCCATCTCCCCAGTCTCCTCCGTGCCCAGCACAGACGGGGAGCTCACCAATGACAGCGACGGAGGAAGACACGCCCTGGCCTCCGATGCCAGAGCAAGCCCCCCCCCCCCGCCCCGCCCATGCCTTTACTGCTCCAGTCCCAGCCCTGCCCTGTGCACTGCGGCCGGAAGCCCAGGCCTAGGGGTAGGAGTCCATCTAGGGCCAGGCTGGCAGGAAGGCCTGGCTGTGGCGGTCTGGGACGGGGCAGGGTCTGGGCTCAAAGGCATGGGGGTGGCTGGAGCGGGGGCGGTGGACGGTGGCACCGGGGCTCCCTGTTCCTCCCTGGCAAGCCTGTGCTGTGGCGAGGAGTCCCCCTCCCCCAGCCCCCTGGGAAGCCCTGGCCTTTCCCCTTCCCAGGGAGGTGAGGACGCCAGCCCAGCCATGAGACAAGACGGTTTATTTCAGACTCAGCCTGCAATCGGGCCCAGGGTTCCAGGGGTGGGCTGGCCAGGCAAGGACGTGTCAGCGCCCACAGTGCCCACGGCCACAGTGCTGAGGGGCTGCACAGCAGTCTCCCTCCGTCCCTCCCCAGCGGGGCAGTGGACGTGGGTCCGCCAAGCAGCTCCTTTCTGTGTTATTGCATCTATACGCTTGTTAGAATCAAAGGGCCCTGGGTGAGGTGGGAGGGGTGGTCTACAGGGGCAGGACAAGCGCAGCTGCCGGGGCAGGTCCTCCTCGACCAGCGCCCCCATCCCCGGCCTCCCTGCCAGGCTCTCGGATGCCCCAGGGCAGGAAGTGCTGTGGTCCCAGCCTTGGCCACTCCCCTGGGGCACAAGCTAGAAGGTGAATGGTGGGCACACCCCCAGATCGGCCTTTGCGCTGTCTGTCCACCCAGCCAGGGTGCAGGTGGTGGACAGAGGTGACACGGAAGTTCTGCCACTGTGAAGGCTTGGTTCAGGTCACCCCACTGCCCCGGCCCTACCCACATGGACCCCCCCCCCGAACCCTGCCCAGCTACAAACAAAGAGCAGAAGTGGGGAGAGTGAAACAGCCATACCCTTTAATGTCCCCACATGGGCTGGGCCCTTGTCACAGCCCATCTCGGACCCCGACCCAACCCTGTCTGCCAGGAAGCGCGTGGGACCCCTGAGGCTGCTGGGAACCGGCTGGCACACGCAGGCGGGCGGGCCACACTCGAGGGCCTCTCTTCCCCCTGCCCCCCAGTACCCTGGCCACAGCAAAGACCACTTCCCCGTGCTATGACTCCTCCTGTGCTGCGCAGTAAACCCCAGAGCCTGGGAGGGGGAAGTGCTGGGGGTCAGCGAGCGGGCTGCGATTCCACGGCTGGGGGCCTGTCTGTCTGTCCCTCTGCGCGTGTGGGGGTATATGTGTCTATATGGTGCGCATGTAGGGGTGTGTGGATAACTGTGGGGGAGCTCGGCATGCACTAGGCTCCTGAGATCTGTACAGGAAGTGGCTGTGCCCCCACCTGGGCACTAGCCATCATTTTTTCCGGGCCAGGAAGGCCACACCAAGAATTAGGGCTACAGCGGCCACGGCCACACTCCCAGCCACGAGCAGGGGGGTCAAGTTCTCAAAGGGGCAAGGGCCTCGGCCCCCTGGGGCCCCGCTGGGGGCTTCACCCTCCTCAGCCCCATCCCCAGGGCCCTTGGGCTCGGTGGCGGCATCAGGGCTGCTGGGGGCCGCAGGGGCTGGCTTCAGGTTACTGTGGTTATTGAGAAGGGTAGGGTCTGCTTTGGCCGGGGTCTTCTTGGCCGCTGGTGGTGTGGGGGCTGCGGGAGGCTCCTGCTTCTCTGCTTGGGCCTCCTTCTTCCCAGGCTTAGCTGAAGGGGCCTTTCCATCTGCAGCTGGTGGGGCTCTGGCCTCAGCAGTGGCCTGTGGAGCCTTGGTGTCGGGCTTGGGGCTGCTGGTCGCCTTTCCCCTGGACTCCATGCTGGACGGTGCTGGCAGGCTACGTGGGGTGTGCGTGGACAGACAGGCGGCTGGAACTCAGTGGCTCAGGACAGCTCACCACTGGGCATTATCTAGGCCTGGGGAGAGACACAGCGAGGCCATGGCAAGAGACTCAGCCCACCTGCTTAGCTCCCTACCATCCTGTCCCATAAGGCTCTCTGGACCACCCTCCACCCCAGAAGACCCCACTCAGCATGTGCTCCCAGGGCTTGGTCTCCAGCAGCCCCCCACCACTCCCTGAGAAGCCCCTCGAACCACACAGGCAGAGCCTGTTGACCCTGAACCGGCTGGGGGTGCGGCATGAGACTAGCCATCCGCACAATGGTCCTAGCCCTGCCTGTGCTATTTCCAGCTGCCCTGGACGGGGCAGTGAGAGGAGGCTATGCGGTCAGCGGAGGGCGTGACAGCTATGGCGTGCCTGGGCTGAACCAAGAGTGTACCTGCTTGGAAGGACTGGGTCCCTGTGGAGTGGGGGTAGGGCAGGAACCCAGAGTCTGGGCTCCGTGGTGTCAGTGGTGTGGGAATAGGCCCCAGGCTGCCAGAATTGGGGTACAGCATACCTCAAGTGTTTCCCCGGGAAGCTGGAGAAGCCAGGCCAGCAGGCAGTGACAGGCCCTGTGCCTTCAGGCAAGCCATCTGCCCCTCTCCAGCTCCTGGTACCCACCCCCAAGACCAGCTTTCCCTGCTCCGGTTCAAGGGCAAGGAGTCCTTTCTGAGTCTGGGGCTGTGCCCGCTTCTGGGCAAGAGCGGTGGGGGGGGGGGGGTCCCCTGGTGTCAGCCGGGTGTGGACATGCCATATCCGTCGGCCTCAGCATCCTCAAACCTGGGCCAGGGCAGAGGATGGGGGTTCCAGACTGTAGGAAAAGCCTGGCCCAGATCCTCTATGTCTGAGTCGGGCTGGGCCCGAGCCATCTCTCTCTAAAGACCTAGACACCCCCTGTCCGTGTCTCCTCCGAGAGGATTAGTACCCCTCACCCCACCAAGGAAAGGGAGCACATGTGGGAAGCAGCGGCCCAGGTTTTCCACCCAGGCCAGGAACACTAACCACACCTGAAGGTCACCTGTAGGTCACAGCATAACGGGGGTGTCCCAGTGAGCGGCCCAGCTGCTGCCCCATTTCTCACGGAGTCCCAGCAGCCCCTCAATCCCTGCTGTTCTGGCTGGGCAGCCAGCTGCTGGGGGTCAAGTTTGCAAAGGGCAGGTGGTCTCCTGCCCGCCCCCCCCCCAGCCCCTGTTATTTTTGGTTCATACTGACGTCAGCCAGTGCCCCCTCCCCTTCCCAGGAGCCGCTGGGCTGGAGAGAGCCGGGGGCCCAGCCTGCGCCCCCAGTGACCTTCAAGGCGGGAGCCGCCCACTCGCCCCGCGGGGCCGCGCCGTCACACCCCCAGCCCCAGGCCCCGGAACCCCCGCTGTCTTACGCTGCTGCTCCCTGCGCTCCCACGTCGGCGCTGCGCGCTCTCCGCGGGACCAGGGCGGGCGGCGGCTGCGGCGGCGGCTGCGGGGACTGGGAGTTTCCCACAATGCCCTGTTCTCGGCGCCGCAAGCCCAGGAGGCGGGGCCACATCACCACCGGCGCCGCCCCCTTCGGCCATCCGGGCGCCCCCGGCTGGCGGGGAACAGTGGGGCCCCCACGCCCAGGCTCCCCTTTGGATCCCAAGGGCGGCTAGCAGTCAGGGAAGAGAGGGGACTGCCCTTCCCGCCCCTCCGCCCCAGCCAGTACGGGAGTCTGCAGGCCCCCAGCCCGGGCCCCCCTCCTGGGCCCCGTGCCGGCCCGCGGGAGGGCGGACGGAGGCCGGTCTGCAGGGAGAGGGGAGCCGGCTCCAAAAGAGGCTACCCTCCCCCGCCGCCCCTCCCCCCAACAGATTCCAGAGACGAGCTATCTACTTAGAATATTTATTTATCTTCTCACAGGACAAGACACAAAAAGTTACAACTTCTTAAAACTCTTCAAAAGAAAAAATATAATTCTGTAAGCAGCAGCAGCTTCCAAGGTACAGATGTGGCGGGAGAGGGCAGCTCCCAGGAACCGTGAACTGGGGGGCCCAGGCCTGAGCCCCAGGTAGTGTCACCGGGAAGGGGCCTCCGAGGACGGGGCCGGGTTGGGGTACACAGCACCAGCACATCAGATCAATCACCGACACAATCACGTGGCCTGGGGCGGGGCGGACGCTCTGATTCACGACACCAACGGAGGGGGGCGGTCCGGGAAGGCAGAGCTTACGGAGTGTAGTCAGCGGCCTTAGCAGAGGCCCGGGGAGTGGGGCGAGCCCCCGGAGGACTTAAGGAGCAGGTGCTATCCCCGGAAACAGAGCAGGGACCCCCAGGCTCCATACTGGTCCTCATGACTGCCCTCCCCACTGGCCAATCCTGGCGCCAGAGGGTGGGGGGGTCTCAGAAGAGGGGTTTGCTGAGGTGCAGCAAGAACCACGCTGGGAAAATAAATTCCTGAATGGGGTCAGAAAGGAGCCCAGGGTGCACACAGCACAAACGCACACACATTGCCTGGCCCTGTGGGTAAAGCCCGCAGCCACCCACCCCTGCCCCCAGCCCCATCTCCGAGGGGCCAGGCCGGTGGACGGCTGGCGGACACAAACTGCTCCCCAGAACATTTGCACATGCACACAGACCTCACACGCTACGAGCCCCCAGCCTGGGGTGGGGGTAGAGAAGCCCACCAGGAGGGGTTCTGGGTCCCACAGTGGAGTGGGGGGGCTTGCCCTGGGAGTCAGAACTCAGTGTGCCCCCTGCCTGGGACTCCTGGCTCAATATGGGGGGCAGGAGACCCCAATCCTCCTGCAAGGCTGGCTGAGGGGGGCAAAATGGAGTCCTGGCCAAGTGTAGAAGGACAGCAGCAGGGGGAGGCTGGACGGATGGACAGAGGGATGGACAGAGCACTTGTGCTCGGCAAGTTAATAAATAGGTTTGTGCGGGGTCCCCTTCGCACACTAGGGGCCAAGCCTCGGGGACAAGAGCTGGTAGACTGGAGGGTAGGGTCCCGCTTGCCCCGCCCAGGCCTGGGCGCCCCAGCCTAGAGACCAGCTCTGTCCCTGGGGGTATTCAGGCCTGGACGGAGCTGTGGCAGGGGCTGGCTCCAGGAATGTAAAGATTCCTGCACGTTCTACATAACTAAGACATTGCTCCCAGTGGTCGTGCAGGCAGGACCCCGCGGGGGCCGCTGTGTGCACCATGTGGACCTCTTCCTCTGCTTCCCCCCGTCCACGTGAGAAGGCTGGGGAGAGACTGTCTCCTGCTCAGTCCTGGGCAGGCCACCTGGCTCCGGCCCCGCTCTGGTCCCACTCGGCGGGACGGAGCGGCTGGCTGCCGTGCTCAGTGCTGGGGTCGCTGCAGCAGCTCCAGCAGCGTCTCTGCGATGCCCAAGAAGTAGACCACCTGAGCGATGCCGAACAGCGGGGCGATGACCAGGGCGCGGCAGTAGGCGCCCTTTAGGAAGGCCATGGGGCCCTCGTGCCTCAGGATCTTCCTGCAGGGGGAGGGTGGTCAGGGCTGCTGTCCGTCCACCCCCCACCCCACGCCGGGGCCCTCGCACCCGGCACAGTCCAGGAAGCCCCAGGAGGGTGGTCAGGGCCGCTGCGCACCCCACCCCCCACCCCACGCCGGGGCCCTCGCACCTGGCACAGTCCAGGAAGCCCGTGTAGGTGTCCTCGTGGACACCGCGCTGCAGCGACTGGAGTCTGGTCTTCACCACTGCAGGGGGGTGCGGGTCAGTGTGGGGCCCAGCCCGCCTCCGCCCCCGCCTCCACCAGCCCCAGGCACTGACCGTCACAGGGGTTGACGGCCACAGCAGCCGCACTCCCAGCCACACAGCCAGCCAGAAAGGACACATAGAAAGGAGCCTTCTCCCCCGATGCGGGACAGCCCAGCTGGTTCAGGTTGGCAAAGAGGGGGAAGTAGACAATGGAGAAGGGGACGTCCCTGTGTGGGGAGGGGGACGCTGGTGACCTAGAGGTACACGGTGGGCAGGCCTCCCTCCTCCCGCCCTTCCCGCCCCCCCACCTGAGCAGTGTGGCCCCCAGGCCCTTGTAGAGGCCGGCGATGCCCCGGGTCCGAAGCAGGTCCCGGGTCAGCTGAGTCGCCGTGGGCCGGGGGGTGGCCGGAGCCTCCACGGAGGGCTGGGCGCCCCCTTGGGCCGACAGCTGGGCCTGGGCATCCAGCATCTTCTTCTGGGCAGCTGGGGAGAGAAGGGATGGGCCTGCTGGCTCCCCCACTGGGGCAGGGGACGCGGCCCCGGCTGTCACCCCCACCCCAGCTCGCGGTCCTCCCCCCACACCCTCACCAATGCGGCCTGCGTCCTGAAGCTGGATCTTCAGCATCTCCATGGGGGTGGTCACAATCACCTGGCAGGTGCCAGCCCCACAGCCCGCCAGCATCTCCTTCACCAGGGTCAGCTTCTGCCTGTGGAGAAGGGGTGAGGGCCGTGGTGCAGGGCAGACCCAGATGCCTCTACCGCCCCGGGGGGCCGCCTGCTGTCCTGGGCGTGAAGGAGACTGGGAACGGGCGCTGGACGGGTAGGGCACCCGCCAGCCGCGGGTCCCCTTCAGGCCTGCCAGCAACGGGCACCGAGCCCAGCGGACAGATGGCCCCCGAAGCAGGGCCTGGGAACGGTGGAAGGACCACAAAGAGCGGCGCGGAAGCTGGGGTTCGCAAGCACCCGAGGGCTGCCCTCTCGGCCCCTCCCTCAGGTGACGGGAAAGCTGGTCAGTGTCCCCCCAGTCCCACCCTGGGGGCCGGGACCCCTGGGGCCGAGGCACCACCGGACTCGGCATCTGCTTCCTTCCCGGCGCAGGACGCGGTGAGGAGAGGGAGAAGGTGCAGGCGGCCAGCTGTCCTTGGTGGCTATCTTTGGTCCGGAGGCACGGAGCCCTCCCCTGCACGACCTTGGTTCACAGCCCCTCACCCGTCCTTGGAGAGCTGATATCGAAAGAAGTCGTTAGCAGCCAGCTTGATGGCCTTCTCAGGGGTGACGAGGGTCAGGTTCACAGCGGCTCCTGTGGGGCATGGGGGGCGGGGGAGCACGGAGGGGGGAGCACGGGCAGGTCAGTGACGCAGGCTGGGGAGGCCCTCAGCCAGCTCGAGCCTCCAGCGGGCACAGCCCCGCCCGGCCGCTCCTTGGCTCTCCTCCTGCCCCCTCACCCACATTGCTGCGGGGCGGGGCAGGACCGGGCAGGGGCAGCGCCTCCTCTGGGCACGCCCCTCACCCTCCCTGCGCGATGGACCCATTGTGGCCTCCCTGAGGAACCCCTCCCCTGGAGGACCTCGGCCCTGGGCGAGCAAGAGCAGAGGGCGGCCGTGGCAGGTCCCTCCGCACCAAGTCTGGGCAAAGCCAGGCTTGGGGACTGCCTGCTAAGCGGCTTTGCGGTTGTGCCTCACCCCCTCCCCTCGGGCCTCGCAGCACAGATGGAGTCCCACCTGTCCCAGAAGCAGGGCAGAAGCCTGCCACCGCACAGTAAAGACACTTCGTCCTGCCACGCTGGCCTCCGCAGCAGGCGGGGGAGAGGGGCTGAGCTCCGGGAGGGCTGCTGAGAACCGCCTTGCCCTGGAGAGCGCGGCCTGTGCCACCCACCCAGCACCCAGGTCTGAGGGGCCGCAGCAGGCGCCGGCAGGCCAACCTGCCTGTCTCTGCCGGCGGCCTCCGAGGCTGCAGGAGGGCCCCCCCCACCCGCCCGGTCCCCAGCCTCACCGCGGTACATGCCGAAGTAGCCCTCCGAGCGGACGGTCTTGATGAGGCAGTCAGACCTGCAGCAAGAGGGGGAGGGGGCCAGGGGCTGACAGCAGCTCCAGCCCTAACCCAGACCTGCGCTTCCCAGGCCGGCCCTGGCCTCAGTTTCCCCTCTGGTTTATCAGGGCGGGGGACACAGGAGCAGGACCAGAGTCGAGCCGCAGCCTGCCCCCCCACAACCCTCCAGCCCCCGCGCCCACCGGGCCTGCTCACATGCTGGTGTACAGGCGCTGGCCATTCTGCTGGTTCTGAAGCCTCGTCTTGGCCAGGTCGATGGGGAACACGCAGGTGACCCCGATCAGCCCGGCGATGCCGCCATTGATGAGCTTGGCCGGCAGACTGTGGGAGCAGAGGGGGTGTCAGGACTGGCCTCCTCGGCCACAGGTCAGGACCACACACGGGGTGGGGTGGGGTGGGGCCGAGAGCGAAGGCAGGGTCACGTTCTGACCTGATCTGCTTATCAGCCATTTAACTGCGCGCACCCAGGTAGCCGGAGAGGTGGACGCCAGCCGGGGGAGGGCAGGGGTGGTGGCGGGCGGAGCGTGCGTGGGACAGGGGGGAAGGGGCAGTCCTCCACTTTCCGGGGAATTTCAAAACCACCGCTTCTGTTCTAGAAGAGGGTACGGGAGTCAGCGGAAGGAGGGAAAGACCACTCCGAGGCACACCAGGGAAATAAGCTGCCCCCCCAGGTCTCATGCAAGGGCACCGAGCCCCTCACTCACCCGTGGCCCCATCCCCAGGGCCACCCAGTTTCCCTTCAAGGCGCCCCCGCCCCCGCGCGGCTTCCCAGCTGGCCTCGCTCACGCTCACACACACTCACGTGCACACCGAACGCGCAGGAGCACACCCTGCCTTTAAAGGGCCAGGCGCCTCTGGGGCAGTGAATCTGCCAGCCAGGCAGGTCAACCGCGGACTGCGGTGACCCCCTCTTCCTTGAGCAGCTGCAGCTGGCGCCTGCCCCCTTCAGGATGGAGGCCGGAGGTGCTGAGGAGCCCCCCAACCTGGGCTCAGCTCACAGCTACCCAGGAAGATGCTGCGGCTCCAGGTGCAGCCCCCTCCACCGCTCCCATGGACCCCAGACAGCCCCTCCCCTCGGAGGAGCACTATGCTCACTCACACCCAGCCCAGCACCCACCCTGTCCAGGAATCCCACTCCCAGACAGACACAGACACACACGCACCGACCAGGTCCTCTGGAAGCACAGGGTAGGGGGCTTACCAGACTGAGGTAAGCCTGGGGTTAGTTCCCCGACCCACTCTAGGAGAAATGGGGCCCCTCTCACTAAGGACAGGGCAGGAGAGCCAGAACCAGCCTCCCGAGCCTCCTGTCCTGGGCCTCCCAGAGTCCCGGAGCCTTCCCCGCTGCCTCTTCCCCAGGCCCCCTCAGAGGCCAGCTGTCACAGGCTCTTACCCACAGCACTGCTGCCCAGGGTCACCAGGCTGGCTCACGCCCCTGGTCCCTCTGAGGACCGGTGACCTTCACCTCAGCTTTCCTGGCCCATCTGTCCCTGTGTCCCCTTCCCCTCCAGCTCCACCACCCCCGCAGGCCCCAACCCCTCTCACCCCGAGGACCACCTCCAGGACTGCAGCCTACGGGGCTCAAGAAGGAGACCCAGAGGCCGAGGGAGGGGCCCGCTGCGGGGATTGGCCGCTGGGCGGGGCGGGGCCGGCCTGGGGTGGGGGACGGACACTTTCTCTTTCACTTTGGGCTGAGGCTCTCTGCCGCGGTAGGAGAAGGGATGGGAGGGGGTGTGACAACTTCTGAGAGCCAGGGCCCCGCCTCGGACACCTGACCAGCCCACAGGGCAGTGGACCTGACTCAGGCTGACCTAGCCAAGGCAGGGCAGCCGCCCACACGAACCCCAGTCCGAGGCCGCCACGACCCTGGATGCCTCTGAGTTCCCACCCGCAGCGTACAGGCTGCATCTGTCTAGGGCTCTGGGATCCAGAGGATGGGGCGCTCTCTGGGCTCAGATCCTGTGTGTGGACAATCTGTCCCGTGGGGGTGGAGATGGGTTTGTGCCCACTCCTGTTCTTGAGACCTGTGTGTGTTGGATGAAGACACATTTCATGGAAACCGCACTCTGGCACACAGGAAACAATGCACGTCTATTAAAAAGCTAAGGTTGGGACGCCTGGGGGGCTCAGATGGTTAAGTGTCTTCCTTCGGCTCAGGTCATGATCCTGGGGTCCTGGGAATGAGTCCCTCATCGGACTCCCTGCTCAGCAGGGAGCCTGCTTCTCTCTCTGGCCTCCCCTGCTCCTGCTCTCTCTCTCAAATAAATAAATACTTTTTAAAAGGCCAGGGATGGACGCCTGGGTGGCTCAGTGGGGTAAGGCTTCTGCCTTCGGCTGGGGTCATGATTCCAGGGTCCTGGGATCGAGCCCGGTATCTGGCTCTCTGCTCAGTGGGGAGCCTGCTTCCTCCTCTCTCTCTGCTGCCTCTCTGCCTACTTGTGATCTCTGTCAAATAAATAAAAAAATAAATCTTTAAAAAAAAAAAAAAAAAGGCCAGGGAGAGGGTAGCTAGGTGTCAAGAGGCCTGCGGCTGCCACCTGGAAGTGCTCACCTGGCAGGTCCAGAGGGCACGGAATGGGCACTCCCAGAGCCCTCTGCCTAGCCAAGGGGCCCCCAACGCACTCACCCGGTATCCATCCCCAGCACCAGCTTCCCGGTGCCCTGGCCTGCACATAAAAATCTGGCCTCTGAACTTCAACCTGATTCTCCCTCCCCACCCCCACCCAACCCACCTCCAGGTGGACTGGCTACAGCCAGCTCAGCGGCCCAAGGCTGTCAGGGGCAGGGGCTCCCTGAGACCTAGCCCTGCCCTCCAGGGGACTGAGGGAGCCCGCCTCCCTGAACGGGGCCAGACCCCACCTCCCTCCAGGGTGAGGGACCCTGCGTGACGGCAGTCCTGGAAGTCAGACGGAGTGTCTAAGGGGAAGAGGGGAGCAGTTGTGTAGGGAAGAGCGGCAGGCCCAGGGGCCCCAAGCCTGAGGAGACAGGAGTCTGGGATCTCACAGGACAAGCCTCAGGCCTCAGAACGGAGCAGGGAAGAGGGTCGCCTGGCTGACAGCAGTGAGAATGAAGGAGCTCCAGCTTGGGGAGACCGGCAAGGGGTCCACTGGACCCAGAATCCCCCTCTGTGGGACCTCACTCTGCCGCTCCCACTCCGTGCTCAGGAGACCTCTGTGGAACCACCTCCCCGGGGCACCTCGTGTTGCCATGGAAACCCAGCCACCCTGGCTGGGGCTGTCAGCCCTCCCTGCCCCCCCCCCCCCCACTTCTGCAGCCAGGTAAACTGAGGAAGAAGGCAGGCAGTGGACAGCGCTGCCCAAAGAGCTCAGCCACAGGATGCTGCTGCTCCTTCCAGACCCCCCCCCGGGGTAAAATGTCCCACAAATGAAGCCGCTGAGCTCCCCCTCCCCCACCCCCCACGGAAGGCGACGGGGGTGACGATCAGAGCCTGGCACTGGCCGCTGGCTGCCCATTCAATCTCCCCGCGTCCCTTCCCCGTGGGCCGGGGGTAGCTTTCCATCCTGTCGGAGGGGCCCCAACCCGTGAACAAAGGAGGCTTGCGGCGGGGGCTGCGGGCTACAGCTCGGAGGCCGGCTCAGGCCCCTCGTCCCTCAGGAGGGGGTCCAGACGGGGCCCAGACAGTTGCGCTGCCCCCGCCAGGCGATGGCGACTCCAGCCACGCACGTGTCCACACAAGTCCGGCGGGGTCCCACGTGTGCGCCCCCTCCCCAGCGGTCCGGCCTCCGCGTCCGGGTCTCTGGCCCCAGCTTCCCACCCCGTGGGGACACGTGTGCGCGGGGAGCGCGCCCGGCACCGCCCGGGGTCGAGCACGGCCTCCCACACCCGGGCGGCAGCGGGTCGGAGCATCGCCGGCCCCGGGATCTCCCCCGCTCCCCGCCCCGGAACCACCTCGTCGGGGCAGCTGTCACCCTTCCCGGCCGCCGCGGCGCCCCTGGCCGCCCCCCGCCCTCCCCGCAGCCCGGCCGCAGCCGGGGGGCGCAGCGGAAGGGAGAGGCCGGGCCGCCACTCACCGCGCGCTCTGCCGCCGCCGCCGCCGCCGCCGCCGCCGCGCTCGCCTCCCCGCGGTGCCGCGCGCCCGGCTGCTCGGAGCGGAGGCGCGTCCTCTGGGCTCGGCGCTGTGCGCGCTCCGCCCCCTGCCCCCGGCCCTCGGCGAGCGGCCTCCGGCTCCCCCTCCCGGCCGCCGCGGCCACTGCGCCGGCCTGGCCGCAGCCGCGCGGCCCCGAAAGCCCTTCCTGGGTCTGGGGGCCTCGCGGCCCCACATGGGCCAGTGCTCTCGGAAGAGGGTGTCCTCGGGCAGGAGCGGTCCCCGGCCGCACGGTGGGCGCTTGGCGGGGACTGATCGGGCGGAGCACCTGCCCACCACCTCGGGTGACGCAGGGCCCTGCACACCCGTGATTTTGTATCCATGGCTGCTACACCAATGTTACTTTGTAGCTGGAGCTCCTCCCCCTCCGGGGGAAGGGGGGCGCGAGAGGGGGTGTGTGGTGAAGCCTTTACACAAAGTCCCAGCAGGGTCCAGGCCTCCGATCTCCGGCCACCCCTTGCCTTCACCCATTCCTCCACCCGACAAATTGAACTCTGAGAAGCCACCACAACAGTACACATTTGTTACACACAGGGAGGTCACTGTCCCCATACACGGGGCAGGTGGGAAAATGGGGCATCTGACCGTTGGCCAGGGTACATCAGGGGCCAGCCCCAAGTCAGGGGGGTCTAGGCCTGGGCAGACTCTGGGGCCTGTGACGCCGAAGGCTTGGGTGGGGCAAGGTCCCTGGGGGCGAGGCTTGCACGCTGGATGCTGTCCTTGTACTTTTGGCGGCCGAGCTCCAAGATAGCCCTCACCTCTTCAGCTATATCCAGCCGGTCACTCTGCTCCAAGGCCCGCACTAGGAGACCCACGGCCCCGGGCTGCCCTGCCTGGCGCTCAGCCCAGGAGAAGAGCATACAACGGATCTGGCCGTCCAGGTCGTCCCTGCCAGGGAGAGGGAGCACAGTGCGGGAGAGGCCCAGCCTTCACCCCAAGGCTCTCCTCACCATCCTCGGGGCACTGCCTGCTCCCTGGGTGAGCTGTGGCCGGACCCTCCCTTTCCTGCCTGTTTGCCCGGTTTCCTCGCACCCTGGACAGAACTTCACCAGCCTCACGTAGGCCTGGACCCAGGCCTGAGGCCGGTCCGGAGCCGGCATCAGGATACCTAAAGGGACTCACCGGAACTCGTGCCGGATGCGCTGCAGCTCGCGGTAGGGCATGCCCAGGTGCAGGGCCACAGCCGGCCAGTCAGTGCCCAGCCGCCCAGCCACGTTCAGCAGGTTGCTCTGGGTCAGGAAGCCAGTCTCAGCATCACCCAGGTTCAGAGGAGCCAGGGAGAGGCTAGCCCCCCGGCCCTGCTCTGGCCCCTGGGACCCCCGCAGTCTCTGTGAGGAGGAAGGGGTGCAGTGAGTTCTGCCCTCTGCCCCCTGACCAGCCCCGGGCTGCCATGCCGGCCCTGCCCTCCCTCACCCACGCTGCCCCCCCCACCCCAGGCCACACCGGCAGCTTGATGGGCAGAGTGGCCATCCACAGGGGGTCTGCGCCCTTCCTCTGCCGGACAGCCGCTGCCTCCTCAGGCACCTCCTCGGACACTGCTCCCCGGTAGAAGGACACCTGGCATTGGGGTGAGGTGGGTTCAGCGTTCTGGCCTCTGCCCAGGCAGCTAGGGGCATCCTGGGCCGCTGACCCACCTGGCCCCTCACAGCCTGAGCCCGCCGATCCAGGGCAGTGGTCACATACACCTCCTTCAGGTTCTTCAAGTGTGAGTAAAACACGAAGCAGATCCTGCCCTCCACACAGTCTGGGCGATCTGGGGGGCGGGATCGGCTCAGTAGGGAGCCTGGAGAAAGGACCCCGGCATCCCCTCTGGGCAGGGGGAGCATACCAGCATCCACGTCAATACCCTTCTCGAAGGCAGCAAAGAATTTTTCGCCCTCGAACATCTCCACTGTGTCAGAGGGCTCAGGGCCTCGGTACCGGTCCAGCAGCCGCTGCAGGGTGGCATCCACCTGGGGGGCGGGGGTGGAGCACCCGCTGGAAGGAGCTCGGTGCCCTGTACCTCCATGCAGCCCCCTGCCCACCCGACTCGGCCCTTGCAGACCCCTGGGCGCCGCGCCTACCTTGCGGCGGGGCAGACACTGGAGCAGGACCTGCTCGGGGTCCCGGCGCCGCTGCAGGGCGATGAGGTTGACCTGGTGCAGCCGCAGGCGCTCCCAGGCCTTCCGAGCCAGGCCCTGCACACAGCTCTTGGTGGTGTGCCAGAGCCAGTACCTGCGAGGGCCCGGGATGAGCGTGGGCGGCACTCGGGTGCGCTGCAGGGTCGGGGGCCGGGGAAGCTGGGGCCGGGGGCACTGACCAAGAGAAGTGTGTGACCCGGAAGCGAGCATACAGGTGGGTGATCTCCAGCGCCGTCTGGGCTGTGATGTCATCCCAGGCCGCAGCAGGGGGTGCCCAGTACAGCAGGTGAAGACAAGTGCGATCCAGACTCAGGCCTGGGGATGCAAGGGGGCCACAGGCTGGGCCATCCAGGGCAGGGATTCCCCTGCGGAGGGCAGGGAAGGCCACCCCGTGGCTTTGCATGCAGCTAGGCACCCCCCCACACACACACCCTGGCCACCTCTCACCTGTGACACCAGGGGGCAGAGGCAGCTGCACGGTGACAGGCTGGAGGAAGCTGGCGGTGCCACGCTGGGAGAGGCACAGCAGGGGGCTGGCCGCCGCCCCGGGCTCCTCAAGGAGGGCTTGAAGCTCTCTGCCGGCCATGTGCACCACCTGGGGCAAGCCGGGCGCCCGGGACACTCACCTTGGTGCTGAGGCACCACCCACCACCCCCAGTGGCTGCCCTGCCACACCTGCATGCGGACGCGACGAGGCTCATCGGTGGCACCAGGAGGGAATGTGACTTTGACCCCAGGATGTCCAGAGGAGCACAGCAATGTCCCCTCCGGTGGCACAAGGCAGGTGTTGGATACAGGACGTGAAACCACGAGGAACCACGAGAAGTGGGGCACCTGGCAGTGAGCCCAGAGCCGCTGGGCATGGAGGGTGGGGTCAGAGGGAACAGGGTCAGAGGGGAGTCAGGGTCAGGGCAGAGCCACCAGGCGGGGCAGATGGGGGAGGCGCTCCCGGGGGCTGAGTGCTCCTTCCCAGGTAGGCCTGGGGCGCTCCACCTTGGGTGCCTCTTCCTCCAGGCGCGTCTCCAAGTCGCTCCAGCTGTTGTCACTCAGGGTCCTGACCACCACCTCACGGCAGCGCCGGGCCCGGGGGGGCACAAAGAGCAGCCACAGGTCCACCTCCTGCCAGGCCAGGCTGGTGTGAGCATGGGGACCCATGCATGGGCCCGCCTGCTCTGCCCCCTCCCCGAATGCCCTGGCCGTGCCTGCTGGAAGGCCACCCCGTGGGGCCGCAGCTCCAGGACAGCGCTGAGCAGGGCGTCATGGGGACCCAAGGGGACAAGGCGTGGCTCCGGCAGCCGGAGTCGATAGTGTATGTTGACAGGGTCAGCGGTGGCCCCAGCAGGAAACCTCAGGCGGACCCCACAGGCCAGGGTCACCAAGCAGCCTTGGGGAGTCACCAGGAAGCTGCATGACAGGGTGGGCATCAGGTCAGACAATAGAAGGGCTGTGGCTGGATCAGGCAGCCCGGGGAAACTCCAGAAGACCCGGGGGGCACAAGCACAGTGCTCATCACGGACAAGGCAACAAGGCAGAGACGTGCGTCTCCTGCCCCCTCCTCTTCCCCGCACGCACCTGTCCAAGTCTGAGTTCAGGAACAGTCTGGGCATTTCGTGGGTCACAGGCGTCTCTGGGCAGGACGGGCAAGCTGTTAGGAGATCTCTGGTATCTACGCCCTGGCCTGTCTGTGGGCTGACCCTTCCCAGCAACAGGCCTACCTGGGGCACTGTGGGAGGCAGGTAGAGCCTTGCCCAGGGGGTTCCCCTGAAGGCGCGCAAAGGGGGCGTCCAGTAGCTCGGGAGGCACGTCCCGAAGCTGGTTGTCCCTCAGATCCAGCCGGGCAAGCAGCGGGAGGTGGGCCAGGCCAGAGGGCACTGAGGTCAGGAGATTGCTGTGCAAAATAAGGAACCGCAAGGACCGCAGCCCCACTGGGGGCAGGGGGCAGCTGAGGGCGGGCGGAGGACCCTCGGGGCCACCCCCCGCCCTGGCCAGGGAGGGACGGCAAACAAGGGCCACCAAAGAGGACTGAAGGCTCCAAAGTGGGCCAAGCCGGTGTGCGCAGGGGCCCCCATGGAGGACAAGAGGGGAAACCAGGGAGCAGCTGAAGGGCGCTCCCCGTCAGGCCCAGCGAGCCGGGAGGAGCACGACTCCGACTTACCAAGGGAGATTGGCAGGCCTTGTAGCCGGTTGGAAGCCAGATTGAGCTCGGTGAGGCTGCTCAGGTCTCCAATCTCTGGGGGCAGGGTGTCTAGAAGGTTCTCTGAGAGATCAAGGCGCTGCAGGGCGGACAGGGATCCCAGCGCTGGGGGCAGCGCTTGCAGGCAGTTGTGGTTCACAGAGAGGAAGGAGAGGGAAGGAAGAGCTCCAAGGGAATCCGGGAGCTCTGAGAGGCGATTATAAGACAGCAGGAGGGTGCTCAGGCCACGCATGTGCGGGACACAGGCCGGCAGCGTCTCCAGGCTATTGAAGCTCAGATCTAGGTGGGCCAAGCAGGCCAAGCCACTCAGGCCGGCGGGCAGTGTGGTGAGGAGGCCCCGGGAGCAAGCCCCCAGCACGTCCTGCTGTTGTCCACCTAGAGAGGGGAAAGCAAAAGTGGCCCTCGGAGTCAGACTGCAGGGAAGCCCAGATCTTGACCCCAACCCCAGTCGGAGAGGGACAGATGCAGACACCAGCAGAGGCAGGGACACAGGCACAGACCCCGCAGGCTCATTTCAGCAGACAGCTATCGCCCATGACCTGCCCCAGGAAGCGTACCCACACTGGGGTCTGCTGGGAGACCCCATTGGGCAGCTGCAGCCTCCAGGAGCCAGGGCTCAGCCAGGTTCACCTTGTTGGGGGGAGGCAGGTTTGGGAGAGGGCTGGGACCCGGTGGGGCTCACCTCTGAGGACCAGGGAGCGAAGGTGCTGCAGGTTGGCCGGCACCTGGGCCAGGGTGGCCTCCAGCAGCCGAGGGTCCTCGTGGCCACTCAGTTGCAAGAACTCCACTTCCAGCAGCTGCGGGGCCCGCTGGGCACACAGCTGTAACAGCCGGTGGCAGCCCCGGGGGTACAGGTGCAGGTTCAACCGGTTCCCAAGCAGGAGATGGGGGTCCCCAGGTTCGCCATCCACAGCATCCGCAACCTCTCCCACAGCATCTTCTGGAGCAGCTGCCTCGGGCTCCAGCCGCTCCGCCTCTGCAGCCATAGCCCACAGGCTGTCCTCGGGGGCCAGACATGTCCCAGCCTGCCAGACAGGCCTGCTCAGGCACGGCCTGGGGGGGCTGAGGAGTCAGGGGGAGGAGGAGGAGGCAGTGGGGACAGGCCCTCCTCCTACTCAGGCGTGTGGGGATTCTGGCTGGGGTGGGGGGAGTCTGGAGCTGGGCCAACTGGTCCACAGAGCCCAGAGCCTCAGCTGGACAGATCAGAGTTGCAACAGGGCTGGGGAAGGAAAAGGCCAGGACTGGGAGGGGGGCAGCAGGAAGACCCTGTGCAGAGGAGCCTGGAGAACGTGATTGGAGGGAGGGGGGAGAGATGAAGCTTCACATGCTACTTGTGAAATGTGAACAAGAGACTCCCAGAGCGGTCAGGCCATTCTGGCTGTCCAGCCCCTCCCCGCGCCCTCTGGGCATAAGCTTTGGGGTCCAGCCCCACCACCATCCTTCACACCTACCGGCTTTGACCGGAGGTGAAGGACTCTTATCGACCACGTGGGGGCAGTGGCCCGGACAAGGAAAGGGGTGATTGTGTCCGTCTGTGTCAGATAAGTGAATGGGGGGGGCTGGAGTGTGAGGCACCCCGCGTTTGGGGTCCTCGCGATGGGACCCCCACTTCCTGACCGCTGGAGGAGGGTTCTCTCACGCTTCCTGTTCCCACCTAGGTCTGCTGATGAGGGCAGTGGTCAGCACATTCCAGGCTCCGACGGCTTGGGAGCCGGTCCTGGCCGGGAGAGCACCCCGCAAGCCGGCCGTCCCCACCGCCCGCCCCGCCCTGCGCGTACCTGTGCTCGACCCTGGGCGCCGTCCCGGGTGCGCGCCCAGCTCGGGGGGTTCCGTCGGCGCGTTCCCCAGAGGACCGGGACTCGGGGTCCCGCCCGGTCAGGACGCCCCTTGTTCCCGGCTGGGACCGTAGGCGAAAGGGCTCAGACTCCGTCCCCGCCCGCCTACCCTCGGCCTGCCCGCAGCCCTGGAGACGCGGCTGCGGACCCCAAACGCCACCCGCCAGCCCGGCCGCGCTCCGCTTCCTGTTGGTCTGTCTGGGTCCGGCCTCCCTCTCCCGCTGGGAAGGCCCGCGCCGCGCGCGCGAAACCCGCCCTTTCCGAGATTCCCGGCCCTCGGGCCCGCCCTTCTCCGGAGCTGAGCGTTCCGGCCCAGGGCGCAGGTTAAAGGGAGCTGGTGCAATCTCCGGACCGAGGACGGCTTTAGGGGCTGAGCGGCACTAACTGTGCCACTGCCCAGCCGGCCTCAAGGGCCTCCTCCAGGAAGCCTTCCTGGGCCTTGTTGGGAGCCCTGGTCCCAACTCCTGTGATCCTGCTTTCCTGACAATCACTTTGGCCCAAGTGCCCCCGCAGTGGGCTTCACCACACCATCTTTGCGTCTCACAGGGGAGGAGGAGGCTCGGACGGGTCAGAGTTCGCCGGAGATCACATCACTGAAAAGGGCCAAGGCCAAGAACCTCAAACTAGGCCTCTCAAGGGAGCCTATCCCACCTGCGCTCAGGCACTCTGCCCCAGATTAATCACGGGCACCCTCTTCTCCTCCAGCTCCCCCGCGGCCACCGGCCCTCCCACCAGGATGGGCAGTTCTGCCAGTCCTCCGTTTTCCCCAGCTCCTGTCACACATTCAGTTTCTAAATTGCTGCCAGAAGACTTTTTTTAAAAACAGATTTTATTTATTTATCCATCAGAGAGATAGAGAGAGACAGCACAACCAGGGGGAGCAGCAGGCAGAGGCAGAGGCAGAAGTCTCCCCGCTGAGCAAGGAGTCTGATGCAGGACTCGATCCCAGGACCCGGGGATCATGACTCTGGCCAAAAGCAGAGGCTTAACCCACTGAGCCGCCCAGGCGCCCCATGTTTGCCAGAAGACTTAAGAAAAACAATCACAAGAATATTACTCAGCTTTAAAAGGGAAGGAGATTCGGATACACGCCGGCGGGTGAAGGAACCTTGGGCACCTTGCGCTGAATTAAGTCAGATCCCGGGGATAAATACTGCACGATTCCACCCGAGGCCACCAGAGCAGTCAACCTGCCTTGAGACGAAAATTAAACTGGTGGGTGCCGGGGGCTGCAGGAGGGATTAGGGAGTTCTTCAGCAGGGGTGGAACGCACCTGGGGACGAGGGAAAGCGGTCTGGAGGTGGAGGCTGGTGACGGCTGCTCGGGGGAAGCACCCGGGGGGCTGACCTGCACGCAGGGCGCTCAGCCTGCGGCATGACAGCACCCCGAGCACACGACCCCTCCCTGCGCACGGCAGCAGCACCCCACCCCTGCCGGGAGGGTTCCCACTCTGCCCCAAGTGTGAGACCTTGAGCAGAGCCCTCCGCGCCGCGCCCACTATAAAATGGGTGCGATGACGGCGACACCCCCAGGAAGGGGGCGGCCTGCACGGGCACCCCAGTGCTCGGTGCGCGACCCCCGCAGCTTCCCAGCTAGTGACAGCCCCCCTCGGGCCGCCATCTGCAGCCGCCGCGGGGCCCCACCCTTCTGCCGGGTGCTCGCCCCACATCTTCCCTCCGGGGGTCGGTCGGCCCGGGTCGGCCTCGTTTGTCCACTTTCGGGTGTCCTCGCTCTGGAACCCGTGATGCGAGGTAGCAGGGCCGGGCCTGCTCGCCCCCCGCGCGAAAGCCTGCCGCGGGCTCCCGGGCACCGAGCAAGAATGTGTGGCACCCGCTGGCGTCCGCCGCGCGGAGGTCAGTTCGGAGCCCACGCGACCCCGCAGGGGCGCAGCCGTCGGGCCCAGGCCGCGCCGCTCCGCACCTCACGGCTGCGCACGCTCCGGTCCCCGCGGACCCCCGCCGGCCGCCAGCCGGGAGGGCCGGCCACGTGCACCCGCACAGGCGGCGCGCCCGCACTTCCGGCAGCAGTGCGTCCTGGGGCTTGGAGTTCGCGGGCGGAGGCAGCCAGACAGCGCGGCTCGAAGGCTCCAGTCCCCGCGGCCGGGGCGCCGCGTGACGTCACTCGGAGGCGCCCGCTCAGCGCGGCGCGCGTGTCCCGGGGGCTTCTGGGTACTGGATTACCCCCGCCCCCCACGCCGGCGCCTTCCTTTCCGTCCCGGACGCCGCCGAGGTCGCACGCGTGAGGCCTCTCCCCGCCGAGTCAGTGGGCGGCTGGGCCGGGGCACGGGCCGGCCTGGGGGGCTGTGGGGGGCCGCGGGAGGCAGGCGGGGGGGGCGCCGGCCGGGGCTTGGCGGGAGGCGGCGGCCGGAGCGCACGCGGCCGGGGCCGGGGCCGGGGCCGGGACCGGGGCGGGAGGCCTCCGGGTGAGGCCGCCTGTGCTCTCCTTCCGCGTCAGGATGCGCTACGTCGCCTCCTACCTGCTGGCCGCCCTCGGGGGCAACGCCTCCCCCAGCGCCAAGGACATCAAGAAGATCCTGGACAGCGTGGGCATCGAGGCGGATGACGACCGGCTCAACAAGGTAGCCGCGCCGCTCGGCCCCCGGGGAAGCGCAGCCGGGGGTGGCCGCGTGCGCGCGGGGTCCCGAGGCGGGGTGCGGCCGTCTTCGGGGCGAGCTAGGGCGCCGGCCTTACGGACTTCCTCCGCGAGGGCGGTGAAGTCCAGCCGCTCCGCTGTCCCGTCGCGGGGAGTCGCGGGCGTGCCCGGCTCCCCCTTGCAGCGCGTCTTCGGAGAAGCCACGTGCGGGGGGAAACCTCCGCGCCGGACCGGCGGGCCGGCAGGCTTCGGGGCGTCTTCGCCCGGCGCGCCCCTGCGGCCAGCCCCGCCCCGGCCGGAGAAGGCGCCGTGCAGGCAGGCGGCGTGGAAGGGAGTCTCTGGTAACGGCCGGTTGTGGTCATTGTAGGTCATCAGTGAGCTGAACGGGAAGAACCTGGAAGACGTCATCGCCCAGGGTGAGAGCGCCTGCGGCCGGCTTTCGTTGTCAGGGTCCATCCTCATGCCCGCGGGCCCGCCCGTGGCCGGCCGGGTTTCGCTTGTGGACCAGAGTACCCCAGAAGCCCCGCCCAGAGGCGGCCTGCTTCCCTGGGCCTGCGCCGGGGGCGCTTCTGCACAGCCCTGGCGGCGGCGCGGCGCGGCTGGGGGGGGGGGGCAGCGTGTGCTCTCCGGGAGGGGCTTGGAGCCCAGACTGTGGCTGCTGCCTGGGGTGACCACGGGTCCTGCCCCCCTGTGCTGGGGACAGGGCTGAGCCGACGGGAGAGTGTGGAGGCTGTACCGTTGGGACGACTGCGTCCCTGTGGGCAGCCCTGTCTGAGCTCCCGGAGGAGGACCTGGACGGGGCCCGCAGACGCCGTCCCTGCCGGGTTGAAACCGTGGTGGGGTGCTGTGGCTCAGTTTGGGGGGGCATTCACGGAAGCCGAGTTTCCACATGGGGAACGGGAAGGGGCCGGGGGTGTTGGGAGAACAGAGTTGCTGGTGACTCCGGCCCTTGGCGAGGGGCCCCCGTACACTCCACAGACGGTCGCGAGGAGCCCGCAGGCCGAGCGCCTGCTCTGCTCTTAACCTTCCCTGATTTCCGTAGGGATCGGCAAGCTGGCCAGTGTTCCTGCTGGTGGGGCCGTCGCTGTCTCTGCCGCCCCAGGATCTGCCGCTCCAGCTGCTGGCGCCGCCCCCGCCGCGGGTGAGTGGAGGACCGGGTGGGGTCTGCACTGGGACCCCGCCTGGCGCTGCGGGCCTTGCTCACCGCCCCCCTTCTGCCCACAGCTGAGGAAAAGAAAGACGAGAAGAAGGAGGAGTCGGAGGAGTCGGATGACGACATGGGCTTCGGCTTGTTCGATTAGCTTCCTGTTCACCCCCGTCCGCTGGCAAATAAAACCCTTTTTCTGTATCCGTGGAGTGGCTTGGGAGCGTTTTGTCAGAGTGTGGCCTTGGTGCAGGGCGGGTGGGTGGGCCTTCATGGCAGGAGAAACCAGAGCTTCCCCCGCTGAGGTGGAGTCCCCGCGGAGGAGAAGCCCGTGTGGAATGAGTACCTGGGAGGGGGACCTGCGCCTTCTCGGCACAGTCCTGGCTACTGAGGACAGCCAGGGCCTTCCCAGAGTGAAGCTTTCAGGGGGGCATCCTAGAAAACTTAAAATAACAGCCCTGGGTGGTCACTGCCCCAAGGTGGCTCTGGCTGGTGGAGGCCAGCAGTTCCCCTGGGACTGGTGACAGCATTCTTCAGTTAGTCGAGAGGAGGGAAGGGTGGTGGTGGTGCCTGCGGGATCCTGAGGTTTCCCTGCAGGGCTGGGTCCAGTTCCTGTTCGAGCTCTGCTTTAATCTTGGAGCTGCTCAGTCCCATAGGTCCTCTGAGTAACCCAGCCATCTGGTGGCCGGGGCCGATGTGGAAGTGGCTTGTAGGGAGTGATGTTGGGCCACATGGCCATGAACTCCTTCCAGGGCAGGCCTGCCAGGGCCTCTGCTGCCCAGCTCTGGCCAGAATGGGGGACAGAGTTCCTCCCGCTGCCCATCCAGCCACCATCCTGGGCCTTGGGTCCTCTGCCCAGCAATGCCAGCCCACTCAGGAGACCCTGCTTCCCACAGTGGAGCTTTTGGGCTGGCATGTGGTGTGTGCCTCAGCTCTGAGAAAGGACCTGCCGCTGGTGAGCTGTTCTGCAGGGGGAGAGCACAGCGCAAGTGTAACCAGGGATAGCTGGGGGGTGGAGGGTCTCCCTTGGGTAGGGGGCCAAAACCTGGGGAAGGGGGCCTGCGGCACAGGCGTGTGCGTGGGATGTGGGAAAGAAGCCCCGAGACCCTCTGGTGGGTGGGACACGGGCCCAGAGGGAGAAGGAGCGTCATTGCCAGGTTCTCAACAACACGAGCTGCAAGAGACTGACATTAAGGGGGGTGTGGGGGGTGTGGATGCCCAAGGACACAGGTGGCCAGAGGATAGGGCTCCAGGTTCAGCTAGAGGGCTCCCGGAGGAGAGGACCCTGAGTCCACGGGCAGACCTTGAAGTGAAGGGCCCTGTGTGGTCAGAGGGCGGCAAGGGAACGGGAGCACCCGCCGGAATGATTACTCAGCAGACACCAGGGCTGCTTGTCCACACTGGCTGGGAGAAGGGGAGGCCCACCTCCCGCCCCCAGCCAGGCTTCCTGGAAGTGCCGTTGTGTTCCTGCTGCAGAGCAGACGCTCCCAGGAGCCTGGAGGAGGGCTGTGTACCCGAAACAGCTCAACCCTGGTGTGGAAATAGGGGCAGAGGTCTCCCTGCACTGGGGCAGCGCCACCCTTCCAGGCCCCAGTCCCTAAGGAGCAGGAAGGGCCTGGACCCTGGCTTCTTGGAGCAGGTCAGGGAGGACCTTCTTATGTCCCTGGCTGGGCCTGCACCACGCAGCTCCCCTCTTGGTGGCCACCCTGGTGAGCCCCTGGACTTCCAGGGCAGCCTGGAGAGTGGCCTTCATCCCTGCCGCGCCACACCTGCCCCGGTGTGGCTGCTGGCAGCAGCCCCAGGGGCTCAGTAGTAGGGCCCTGATCATCCTGGTGTGGGCCATACTCTGGACTCTCCATGCAGCCAAAGCACCTGGGGGATGGGATCCCCATGTAAAACAGAAGGTCAAGTTTGTCTAGGTCGAATTTATTTATCTTTCTAGTTGTTTTTGAAATTTCAGGGTATTTTGAGGATACAATTATTTTGGGGTTTGTTTTTAACATTTTATTTTATTTGAATTCAATCCAATTAATTAAGGGCGACTGGGGGGCTCAGTCCATGAAGCCTCTGCCTTTGGCTCAGGTTACGATCCCCGGGTCCTGGGATGGAGCCCTGCCTCTGGCTCTCTGCTCAGCAAGAAGTCTGCTTCTCCCTCTACCTCTGGCCCTCCCCACCACTGGTGCTCTCTCTCTCATGTTGTCTGTCTCAAATAAATAAAATATGTTTAAGAAGTAAAATAGGGGCGCCTGGGTGGCTCAGTGGGTTAAAGCCTCTGCCTTCGGCTCAGGTCATGATCCCAGGGTCTTGGGATCGAGCCCCGCATCGGGCTCTCTGCTCGGCGGGGAGCCTGCTTCCCCTTCTCTCTGCCTGCCTCTCTGCCTACTTGTGATCTCTGTCTGTCAAATAACTAAATAAAATCTTAAAAAAAAAAAGTAAAATAAATTCAGTTAATTAACATATAGCCTATCGTTAGTTTCAGAGGTAGAGGTCCATGGTTCCTCAGTTGCATATACCACCCAGTGCTCATTCCACCGCGTGTCCTTAATTACCCAGTTACCCCACCCCCCCATCATATTCCCCTCCAACATCCCTCAGTTTGTTTCCTAGAGGTAAGAGTCTCTTGTGGCTCGTCTCCCTCTCTGATCTCACCTTGTTTTATTTTCCCTTCCTTCCCCTGTGCAACTTTGTTTCATTTCTGAAATTCCACACACGAGGGACGTCATATGATCATGGTCTTTCTCTGACCGAGTTATTTGGCTCCGCATAACCCTGCAGTTCCATCCACGTCGCTGTAAATGGCAAGACTTCATGTTCTGATGTCTGCAGAACAGTCCGTGGTGCATATACATACCACATCCTCTTTATCCACTGGTCTGTCGGTGGACACTGGGGCTCTTTCTGGAGGTCGGCTGTTGTGGACGTTGCTGCTATAAACATCAGTTGCATTTCTATATGCTAACAATCAGACAGAAGAAAGAGAGACTAAGGAACCATTCCCATTTACAATTACACCAAAAACCATAAGATACCTAGGAATAAACCTAACCAGAGCAGCAACGGATCCGTACTCTCGAAACTATAGAGCACTCATGCCTAGGTCAAATTTACTTAGATACCCCCTGCTTTCCTCTCTCCCAGTACCCAGGCCTGGCTCCCCTCCCCAGCACCTCTGCATGGCACAGCCGAGGCAGCCCTGTGTCCCTCCTGGGTTAACTGCCCGCACACTCCATCCCCGCTCAGCCTTCATTCTGAGCTTATGTAAACAATGTCTCCCCACCTCCACCCTCCAGTTAGAGCTCCGTCTGGATTGACCTTGCTCAACTGCTCTCTCCTGTGTGGGTCCCTCTGCCAGGCACACTGTCGGTGCCAAGTACGGGTGGCCGACAGTACAGAGGCTGAGGGATGGACAGCATGACCCAGATGGCCCTGTCCCCGGGAGGAAGCCCTACTCTGGGTTCTCAGCCTGGGCCTGAGTAGGAGGCCCATCCCAGACCTCCACAGCCCTGGCACCGGCTGGGTCTTCAGCCAAGCTCCTGCCTGGGGAGACAGGGGCATCCCACCACCCCAGCACAGACCAGCCCCTTGTTTGGGAGGTGGGGTGAGGCTCAGGCCGGCTCCTGGAAGCAAGCCAGCCTATGCCTGCCCTACCTGTAGTCAAAGAGAAAAATGCGGAAAAGGGGCGGGAGGGTGACATCACTGGAGTGCTCCACCTGCTGGGGCACTGAGCGGAGGCGGGGCGGGGCCCGCGTCATACCCAAGTAGACCCCACACCCCGAATGAAGTAAACCCAGATTAGTTCACAGCTGCGAAGGGGCAGCGGCGGCAGGCGGCGGGGGCTTGAGCCAGGTTGGGCTCTGGGGCACTGGTGTTAGCTCTGAAAGTTGTGTGTGGTTTGCATCCGCCCCCAGATATTTATGGGTCAGTCTGTGGATGAGTCAGTCGGTCCAGGGGGTCCCGGCCCTGGGGTCCTCAGTGTCCCAAGCACCTGTTGTAGGCAGACTGCCGAGGAAGGGGGCGGCGGCGGCCCGGACACCGGTGGCCCTCGCCCCGCAAGTATCCAGACTGGTACGAGGCTCTCGCGCCCCCAGACTCCAGGCATCCCAGGCCCGAGCTCGCCCCTCCCCACAACCCCAGGCCCCCGTGTGTCCACTCGCGCTGTCCCCGCAGGCCGGGCACTGGGTCTCGGGGCCGGGGGCGGGGCTCCAGGGCCCCCGGAGGGCGCGGCCGTTCCCCACGCGCCCCGATTGGGCCGCGCGTGCCGGCCCCGCCCCCGCCCGCCCCCACTAAAAGCCCCGCGGCCGCCGCCGCCCGGCGCAGCGTCTCCGCCTCGGCCGGCGGGGACCTAAAGCAGGAGCGGTCGCGGGGCCGGCCCGGACCCCCAGAGCGAGCGGGAGCGCGCGGGGCGCGGCGAGCCCCGGAGCCCCGCGGGCCGCAGCGATGTTCCCCAAGGAGGCGACGTGGAACATCTCGTTCGCGGGCTGCGGCTTCCTGGGCGTCTACCACATCGGCGTGGCCTCCTGCCTCCGCGAGCACGCGCCCTTCCTGGTGGCCAACGCCACGCACATCTACGGCGCCTCGGCCGGGGCGCTCACGGCCACGGCGCTGGTCACCGGAGCCTGCCTGGGTGAGCGGGGCCGGGCGGGGGGCCGGCGGGGGTCCTGCCTGGGCGAGCGGAGGCCGGACGGGGCGGGGGGGCCCGGCCTCGGTGAGCCGAGGCCGGGCGGATGCTCTTTGAGAGCGGAGAGTGGCTCCCCGCACCCCCCGTCCCTCCGCTGGGGAAGCTGGCCGGCCGCGGTGCGGTGAGGAGGGGTCTCTGCCCGTGCCCAGGACCCCTGCCGAAGATCCGATCCCGGGAGCGGGCCTGGGGGCGGGGCCTGGTTTGTTTTGCTCGGAAGCGTCCAGGGATTGGGGTGCGACCGTGCGCGCCTCCGGGACCGAGGCTCCGGGCGCAAAGGCTGGAGGGGCTGACAGGTGCCGCAGGGGTGTTTCACCGGGAAGAGAAAGTAACTCGTGGGCGAGACCGTGAGAGCCGGGGGAGGGGCCTCACCACCCCGGAGCCCGGCAGTGGACTGGATGCCAGCGGTCACCGTGTCCTGGGGCTGGGCTGTTCCAGGCTGCCATGTCCCCGGGGCCCTGTATGACGGTGGCCACTTAAGAGCGTTTGGGTCCTGTGGCCTGGTGCCTCCCAGGGGATGTGGAAGAAAAGTCCTAGGGCTCAGGCCCGGCATGGCAAGCCCTCCTCACTCCTGTGCCTCCTTGCACACCACCCACTGTGGCCCTGGGTCCTCAAGTGTGGTCAACGGCTGTTTTTTTTTTTGCCCACTCCCTGGGGTGGGAGGTGCTTCTGAGCTCTCCAGCCCGGTGGGCGGGACGGCAGAGGTCTGTGTGCAGTGGGATGGGCTCCTCTGCTCACACACACTTCCGGCAGGCGCTGCTGCTGTTTACGGCACACTGAGTACTCAGGGAGTCCTGGGAATAGTGCCCAGCCCCCAGCCTATTAGGGCAGCCAAGGTGACAGAGGGTCATCAGGTTCTCAAATGCCTTGCCCAGCAGGAACCTGACCAGGGCTCACCCCTGCCCCCTTCCCATGACCTTTGCCCTGGGGGAGGTGGCGCGGAAGGAGCACAGCTCTCCATCCTTGGGAGCTGGGGGTTCCCCTCCATGGCCCTGCCCCTCCCTCCCTCAGAAGCCTTCAGGCCAGGGGTTCTGTTGTACATCCACACTGGCCCCAGGACACACCTGCCTCCCGTAGCACCTCTTCCTCCCACGCCCCAGAAGGCTGTTTCTCATGAGTGGCCTTGGGGAGCTGCAGTCCCCACAGCATGGCAGGTTCTGGCCCCACTTCTGACTAGGACAGTGCAATCTGCAGCTCCTCCCCAAGGCCCACCAATTCTGTGACCACTCCTGGGCCCCTGCTCTGCCCTGGTGTGAGGCCAGCGCCAGGGGCTTCCAAAAAGAGGCTTGGTAGGAGCTGCAGTGGGTCACAATCGGGCTTTCTCAGGGGTGGTGGGACCCCACTCTTTCCAGCCTCATGCCCTCAGGCCTGGATCTGGATCTGGCCAAGTGGGTGAAGGCTAAGGCTGGTCAGGGTTGAATCTCTGCTTTCCCCCCTTCCCAGGCTGGGGGCTATGCCAGGCCAGGCCTAGTGAGTGACTCATGGATCAGGCCAAGAAGTTGGGAAACACCGGGCAGAGGGCAGGCCTTGGCTGCGGCTGTCAGCCCTCCCTGGGTGGTGACCTGCCTCTGTCTCTCCAGGGGCAGCTAACAAAAGTCCCGGTTGTGGTCCAGGCCCCGTGCTGGACACTGGGAATTCTCCAGGGTACATGGAGATGCCATGAGTCTGTGTGCTGTGGGACTCCAGGCATGGCCCCATGGGGGTGCTAAGCCCGGAGGGCTGGCCCCTGTGGCCCCTGACCCTTGGCCCTGTGGCCCCTGACCCTTGACCCTTGGCCCTGCTGACCCAGGCGAGGCAGGTGCCAACATCATCGAGGTGTCTAAGGAAGCCCGGAAGCGGTTCCTGGGTCCACTGCACCCCTCCTTCAACCTGGTAAAGACTATCCGTGGCTGCCTGGTGAAGACCCTGCCTGCTGACAGCCACGAGCGTGCCAGTGGGCGCCTGGGCATCTCCCTGACCCGTGTCTCTGATGGCGAGAACGTCATTATATCCCAGTTCAGCTCCAAGGACGAGCTCATCCAGGTGGGCCCTGCTGGGGCTGCATTGGGAGTGCTCTATGAACCCCAGGCCTCTGCTCACCACCCCTCCCTGTCCCTCTGTCCCTGCCGCACAGGCCAATGTCTGCAGCACCTTCATCCCCGTGTACTGTGGCCTCATCCCTCCCTCCCTCCAGGGCGTAGTGAGTATCCCTTGGCACGTTTCCTGGGTGACAAGAGTTGGCCACTGTGTGAGCAGTGGGACGAGGCAGTGGGGAAGAGGAAGGCCATGGGGGCCAGCCATACCCCTCTCCCGCAGCCCCTTTCTCTTTCCACGGCCGTTGCCTCACTTCCCCGAGTTACCCAACAGCAGGCAGGGCTCAGGGAGACATACTTCCGGTGGCTGTCTCTACCCCACCCCCCATGCTCTAGCCATCCGCCCAGCGGCCGGGCAGGCCTGTGGCCAATGCCCAGCGCCCAGTGGGTGAAAGGCACAAAGGAAGTAGCCACTGGGTGGGGCCCTGGGTGGCCCAGTGGGCTAGCTAGCTTGGGCCTTGGGCCCCGCCCCGTGTGACCATGTGTCCTGGTGGCAGCGCTATGTTGATGGCGGCATCTCAGACAACCTGCCACTCTATGAGCTCAAGAACACCATCACCGTGTCCCCCTTTTCGGGGGAGAGTGACATCTGCCCACAGGACAGCTCCACCAACATCCATGAGCTCCGGGTCACCAACACCAGCATCCAGTTCAACCTGCGTAATTTGTACCGCCTGTCCAAGGCCTTGTTCCCACCGGAGCCCGGGGTGAGTCTGCGGCACACACCGTGAGACCACCCTAGCCTGGGGGGGTCTGCCCTAGCCTGGGGTGAGGCCTGTGCCCAGGAGGCCGGGTGTGCAGGGCCACTCTTCACCTAGCTTCTGGGAGCGAGGTGCCAGATGGTGTCTCCCAGGGCCGGGGCCGGGTCCACGCAGCCGCGGCTTCTTAGGTCGAGAGCTGTGGCCGTTCGGCCTGTCCCCTGGGGCAGCCTGTCGGGCCTGGATCTGAGTTCGCTTGGTAGAGGGGAGGAGTGCCAGGGCCGCCAGGGGGCCGGACAGGGCAGCTGCCTGCTCTAACTGACCACCCTGCTGCCTCAGGTGCTGCGAGAGATGTGCAAGCAGGGCTACAGGGATGGCCTGCGTTTCCTGAGGCGCAACGGTGCGTGGGTGCCCCTAGCAGGGGCCGTGGGTGGGCTGGGGTGGTGGCTCCGCACTGTTGTCTGGCCTGTGGGGCTGATCATCTGTCTGGGGGGCCCACCCAGGCCTCCTGAACCGACCCAACCCCCTGCTGGCGCTGCCCCCTGCGCACAACCCTCCTCCCAAGGACGAGGATGCGGAGGACGCCCAGGTGGCCCCAGCAGACGGCCGCGTACAGCCGTCCCCGGAGGGTCACATCCTGGACCATCTGCCTTCACGGCTCAATGAAGGTGTGTGGAGGCAATGAGGGGGGATGGGGGCCCCTTGGCTTGGGGGGTGAAGGTGTGTGGAGGTGGGGCGGGGCAGGGAGCTTCTGGGTGGGGGAAGCTGTGGCGCAGAGGGGTCCAGGCCTCCCCGGCCCGAGGTCAGCTTCCCTCCTGCGTCCCACCCCCAGCCCTGCTGGAGGCCTGCATAGAGCCCAAGGACCTGCTGACCACCTTCTCCAACATGCTGCCTGTGCGTTTGGCCACAGCCATGATGGTGCCCTACACTCTGCCGCTGGAGAGTGCGGTGTCCTTCACCATCCGGTGAGGGGACTAGGGGGTTTGGGGCTGAGAGCACTGAGGACCAAACTCTGGGGTCATCCATGAGTGGTAGGCGCCCTGGAGTAAAGGCCACTGGTTGGGGGAGGCTGCAGAGATGCCATGTCAAGGTTTCCAGAAGCTGGGGCACTGGCGGGGAAGAATGGGCAGGCGGGTCAGGGCTGAGCCACAGACCCTGAGGCCATGCCTCCCGTCCCGCGCAGCTTGCTGGAGTGGCTCCCCGACGTCCCCGAGGACATCCGGTGGATGAAGGAGCAGACGGGCAGCCTCTGCCAGTACCTGGTGATGCGCGCCAAGAGGAAGCTGGGAAGCCACCTGCCCTCCAGGTGAGCCCTGCTCCCTGCTGGGTCTTACTGGGGCCCAAAGCGCAGTGGCCTCCACTCACTGCTCCTGCCCTCCTGCCCTCCCCCTGCAGCCTGTCGGAGCAGGTGGAGCTGCGCCGCGCCCGGTCGCTGCCCTCTGTGCCGCTGTCCTGCGCCACCTACAGTGAGGCGCTGCCCAGCTGGATGCGCAACAGCCTGTCGCTGGGGGACGCGCTGGCAAAGTGGGAGGAGTGCCAGCGCCAGCTGCTCCTGGGCCTTTTCTGCACCAACGTGGCCTTCCCGCCGGATGCCCTGCGCATGCGTGCCCCCGCCAGCCACGCCCCCACGCCCCCACAGCTCCCACCCACCTTGCCCCCTTGCTGAAAGCCTTCCCGAGCCCCCTGGGGTCCCGGTGCGGAGGGCGGGGGCTCCCCCAGCTTCCCTGCCCCGTGAGGCGGGGCCCTGGGGCGGGCTGAGCTCCCCCCGCCCCACTCCCGGGCCTCTCTCTACTACCCCTGCAGGCGTAAGGAGATGCGGCCCCTCACAGCTGCTAGAAGGGGACTGGCTGTCAGCCCCCTCCGCCAGCCACTCCCGCGCTGCGCCGAGTGGGGATGGGTCCAGAGCACCCCTCCCCTCACCTGTGCCTCAGTCTCCCCCTCAGGTCCCGCCCCAGAAGTGGGGAGGAGGGCGGGGCCGCACCCGCAGGTGCCCCGCAGTCAGCGCAGTATTACTCCTGAGAACTTTGTACCTGCTACTGCCTCCTCATTTGTCGTGTTTTGCCGAAGAACGTGTGTGAAGAATTATTTATTTTCACCAAAGCGGATGTAATAAATGCCACGGCCCAGCCCTGCCTCCTTCACTTGTGTGTGACTCCCCGGCCCTCCTCTCTCCTCCGGATCGGGCCTTCCGGGGCCCTGCTCTGCTGGGGCTCGGCGTCTGGTCCTGCCAGCCAGGCCCGAGGCCTTCCCCTAAAGGCCCCTGTGTACCTTTTGGCTTCTGGCCCACTTCTCTGTAGTTTGTCCCCCTTTGTCCTGAGGTCTGCTGGCCTTTGGGCACAGCTTTACAACAGCCGGCAGAAATACCGGGACCACGACCCTTGCTAAATAAAAACCAAGAAATGTTTACAAAAGGTGGCGTCTGCATCTCCACTCCATGGTGACGCAGGTGTCAGAGGTTGATCTCAGGGTTGGATGGCTATGGAGCTGAGCACGGGTGGACCTAGGAGACAGGGGACCTGCTCTACTTTTGCATTTGGCGGAAGGCCCTGGGCCTCCCCCCTTGCCGTGGCAAAGCTCACTGGCCAGCATACACACCTTCTTGGTCCCCCGCCACCTCCCCACCATCCAGGGTGTGCAGTCTCTCCAGCCAATACATAGGAGGGGTATGGAATGTTAGGCAAGGTGAGGTCTGACCCCCCGCCCCCCAGGAGGGTGGACCTTGTTCTGTGGGAGACACAGTTTCCTGAAAGCGTCCTCTGCTTGGGACAGTCTGAGAGGTTCCAGCTCTTTCTGGGTACCAAAAGGTCCCATGGCTGAGGGGCTCTGGAGCAGAGCCCGGGGACTGACTGGCTGGCTGTCTGGAGCTGTTCGGCCGGACCAAGGTGTCTGGCGGCTGTGGCGGTGGCAGCAGCCCCTGGCCAACAATAACGGTGGGACTGCAGGACTGGGAGAGCCGGCTGGGCAGGTCCCCTCCCCGAGCGCCTGTGCCAGGAGCCGGCCCCCTCTGGCTCACAAGGTCCTGTCCTGTAGGCCCGACCTATTCTAGTTCAGCAGGATCCCAGGCCCCTGGAGAAGCAGAGGCTTCCAGACCCCTCAACCACCCTCCAGGTGGGTGCAGGGGCTGGGCTGGGGCTAGGGAGGGGGACCTTTGGCAAGAGAATGGGTTTTCTCCCCCAGCGGGAATGTCCCATGCCAGCCCCACCCAGCTCCTCCTCCCAGCGCTCCTACAAGGGGAACCCGAATCAGGACTGTGTCCCAGAAGGAAACCCTGGGGGGGGGCAAGCTGTGGAGGGGGACCGCCTTCTGCCCGCACCCCAACATTATGCCGCTAGTTTAGATACCATTTTGTAATATATTACAAGCTAATTGTTTGACCACGGGAAAGACCAACATTGGCAAGAAAGTAAAGCGCCCCCCCCCCAACTCCGGAGAGCCAGTTGAAGATATTTTGGTCTGTCTCCGGCTTGGCTGGGTCTTGCACACACTTTCTGGCGCCTTAAATCCGGATCCTCAGGACAGTCTTACGCTCCTCGCCTTAGCCCTGCACCGGAAGGGTCCCCAGGCCACCGGGGACATCTCCGCCCGGCCGTGAACTCCGTCCGGCGGGCACTGACGCCGCGGGCGCCGGAGTTCGGGGTCAGGGCGAGGTGTGGGGCGAGAGCCGGGCCGCCGGGGCAGCGCCGAGAGGCGGAGACACAGCGACGGTGGCGGCGGCGGCGGCTCCGCCCGGGCCCGGCCCCCGCCGGGGTCTCAGTTCCTGCAGGGCAGCGGGAACGCTCCGGGCCCGCGCCCCCTGCGCGCCGCAGCCTTTCCAGCAACGGAGTGGCGGGCCGCGCGGCAGGTGGCTCGCAGGTAGGCGCCTCTGGGGGTCCCGCCGCCGCGCCTCCTCCCCGGTGGCTGCGGGGCGCGCCGACCCTCGCGTCTGGCGGGCGGGGGACGCCGGGGTCCCCGGGAGCGGAGCGGCGGTGGGCGCCGCGGCTCACCCGCCCGGCCAGCCCTTCTTCCCAGCTCCCCTGGCCCCGCGCCGCACAGCTTCCGGCTGGGATGGATCCCCAGTCCCGGGAGCCCACGAACCGCGGAGGGTGGGGGCGCCCGCCGGGGCGAGGGGACGGCGCGATGGGGGAGACGGCTCTGGCCCCCCAGTCCCGTCCTCCCGCCTTTCCTCAGACCTCCCCCCTTTGGAGATTGCGCCCCGATACCCCGCCGCCCCGGGAGTATATGGGCGGGAGAGAAAAATCAAGGTCCTGGACTGAGAGTTGAGGACCCCAGAATCCCCCAGGCTGGGGAAGTGTCGCCCCACTGGGGGTTCTTTGGGAAATCCGGGACGGGGGGCGTGTGGGAACGACAGGTGGCTCAGATTAGGGGGCGGGGCGCCCCGCGGGGAGGGAGGGCCGGCCAAGTTTCCGCGAAATGGAGGGGGCGAGTCTGGCACAACGCAGGTGCCCAGTGCTTGGGGGAAGGACCATCAAGCCTAGAATCTGGCGTATTCCTGACCAGGGCCGCAGAAGGTTTCGGGGTTCCAGGCTGAGACCCTGCATGGGCACCCCTTGGGGCCCGGGGCCCCGGGGGAGGGCCTGCGGCAGAAGGGGAGGAGCTTACGTCGCCCGCCAGCCGGCTGGAGGCCAGGACCTCTGAGGCCCAGACTCAGGGGCTAGTGACTTAGCCGGGATTAGCTGAACGCTCGCTCCCGCTGGCCCAGCCCCGCCAGCCAGGTCTCCAGGTGCCCAACTTAAGGACCCGTTCAGCTCTTCCCCCCTCGCTAGCCAGTCCCTCTCCCAAGCTCTCTGCTAGGAGCCTCCAGCTCTTTATTTCCCATCACAAGGTCTTCTACAGCTGCCCGCCCCCCACATCGAGGTCGCCCTCCCCCCCATCCTGCGCTGGCTCCCCCCCCCACAGCCTCTAGGCCTGGAGCCTGCGTCAGTCCCACCCATGACACCCTTTGCCTGCAGCACGACCCCCAGGTGATCGTCCTGCCCCCAGGTCCATCCTCTCTGGACCTCTGCATGCCTTCTCATCTTCCCAGCTGGTGCAAGGAGGCCCCTCTGCTGACTCGCAGGTCCCTGTCACCGGAGCTTAGTCCTCACCCGTGGCCACTCCGCCTTCCCTTCTCTTCCCCCCTGATCTCTCTTGAGCTTTGCTTGGGCCCTAACTCTTCCCTGACTTCCCAGCACGTGATGGCAGAGACCCCCAGCCCCATGGCCAGGCCTGGGGAGCCTGGTGCTGGGGAGGCCCAGGAGGAGGAGGAAGTGGAAGAGCCGGACGCTGTGAGGTCAAGGGCAGAGATGCTAGAGCAGGCCCGGGAGCTGTTTCTGCTTTGTGACAAGGATGCCAAGGGCTTCATCACTCGGCATGACCTGCAGGTGAATCCCCAGTCCCGAGAGGCTGCCCCAGCTAGGGGCTGACCTTGGCTGCTCAGCCCTGGCATCCTTGCCCGGCTAGGGTCTGCAGAGCGACCTGCCCCTCACGCCGGAACAGCTAGAGGCCGTTTTCGAAAGCCTGGATCAGGCCCGCACAGGCTTCCTCACCGCCCGGGAGTTCTGCCTCGGCCTGGGTGAGCTGAGCCCCTGAGGCCCCTCCCTCCCCCCCCACCCCCTTGCACATTGAGAGCCCAAGGGCCCATGTGGGGCCCACACCAGACACAGATGGCAGATGTGCCTCTCCGTGGCCTCCCTGTGGAGCACAGACTGCTATCAATACACACATGCCCCAGAGGAAGCCCCTCATAGTGCAGCTGACCCTCCTTCTCCTTGACCCCTCACTTCCGTGCCAAACCCAGGTGGGGCTGGGAGCGGGGCTTGCTCCACGCTGGCCCGGGTGTTACCTCCCATTCCTAAACTAAGCTTCAGGCCAGAATAAGGAAGAAAAACAGGAAACTGGGCTCAGAATAAGGACAGGATGTGTGTGTATGTGTGTGTGTGGGGGGGGGGGGGAGTGGTGGCCAAGCCGGGGTGCTAACACACAGCCTTGGTAATCTCACCTTCCCCTGTCCACAGGGAAGTTTGTGGGGGTGGAGTCAGCCCAGGGCTCACTGCCCTTCCAGGCTCTAGAGGAGACCTTTGAGTCGGGCTGGTCAGATGTGCAAGGCACTGAGGGCTCCCTGGAAGAAGAGGAGGAGAGATTCTGCCAAGCGCTGGAGCAGCTGGGGGTGGCCCCAGTTCTGGGCGAGTGAGTTGGTGCTGACTCGGCTCCCAATTCCCTCCTCTATTGTCACCCCCCCCCCCGCGTGCTACCTGTCCATGACCCACGTGTCTGTTCCAGGTCAGTGGCTCTCTTAGCTGGGAGACACTTGGGAGGGGCTGAGCGTGATTTCCCGCATAATTTGCATTTCAGGGGGCAGCCGACCAGGCTGCGGGAAGAAGGGCAGGCGCTGGGCCCAGCCCTGTGTATATACAAGACACTCCGCCGCCCCACAAGCCCTGTACACACGGACCCTAGGCAGGGACAAAAGCACCCCGGAGAGGGTCACCCTGCAAACGTGGCTGTTCTATCCAGGGCGCAAGTCTCCAGAGGGCTCAGCCTTCGGGATGGGGTCGGGGAGCCCCCGCTTCAGTTTTAGCCCCCGCCCTCCCCCTGCAGGCAGCGAGCGGTGCAGACGCTCTGGACCCGGTTGCAGCGCGAGCGACCCGAGCTGCTGGGCTCCTTCGAGGACGTTCTGATGCGCGCGTCCGCCTGCCTGGAGGAGGCGGCCCGAGAGCGGGACAGCCTGGAGCAGGCGCTGCGGCGGTGAGGGCTGGGGTCAGGGCGAGGCTTGGGGCCAGGTGGCTGGACTTCGGGATGCGGTGAAGATGGGGCTGGGGTCTGCGTGCCGGCAGGCTCGGGCAGCTGTCTCACTCCCGGTCCCCCGAAGGCGGGAGAGCGAGCACGAGAGGGAGGTGCGGGGCCTGTACGAGGAGATGGAGCAGCAGCTACGCGAGCAGCGCCGGCGCCTGCGGAATCAGGTGGGCGCGAAGCCCCCGCCCCCGCCCCCGCCCCGGCCCCGGCCCAGCCCAATCCCAGGCGCGCGTGTCCCCCTGACTCCGCCCTCCCTGCATTTGCTCCACCCGGCCACACCCCTGGCCCCGGCCCCTCCACCGCCCGCTGAGGCTCAGGGACTCCCCGCGAATCCCAGGAGCCCCCCCGGGAGGAGCGCAGAGGCCTCCTGGAGCTGGAGCTGCAGAACCGCGAGCAGGAGCTGGAGCGCGCGGGCCTGCGACAGCGGGAGGTGAGTGGCCGCCCGCCCGCCCCTGCCGGGGAAGAGTGCGACCCACCCAGCCCAGGCCCCGCCGTCCCCCATCCACTCCCCGGTGTATTTGAGGCCCCCGTGTCTCAGTGCCCCCGGCCCCGGAATTGCTGGGAGTCGGGGTAAACGCAGCACCCCGAAGAAGAGGTGGAGGGGTCGTCCCCGACTCGGATGCCCCCTTACTCGCCAGCTGGAGCAGCAGCTGCAGGCCCGGGCCCGCGAGCAGCTGGAGGCACAGGCGCAGAACGCCCAGCTGTGGCTGGCCAACGCGGCGCTGAGAAGTCAGCTGGACGGCGCGCAGGAGCAGCTCCGCAGACTGCAGGGCGAGGCGCAGGGCCGCCGGGAGCAAACCCTACGGTGCCTGGGGGTGGTGGTGGGGGAAGGCCCAGCCCTGCAGCGGGCCCGGGGAGCGGGTGGGGCCGGACCGCCTTGGGGGCCCGGGCCTGGGGCACTTCCATCCCCCCCATGTCCCATACCTGCCCTCAGGGCCTGCATGGGCTAGGGCCGTGGGACGCCCCAGGAGCCTCCCTGCACCCCGGTCACCACCTCCCTCCCGCAGAGAGGTGGTCGCAGTCTCGAGGAACATGCAAACAGAGAAGCTCAGTCTCCGGCGGCAACTGGAGCTCCTCAGGTGCGGGAGGGAAAGCGGGTGGCACAGGGGCCGCCGTTCCTGACCACTGCCTCATCCCACTTGGGGGGGTGCTCTGTCCTCCATCCCTCACGCGGCAGCTCCGGCCCGACACCCCTCCTCTGGTCTGAGGGAGAGCAGCGCCCACATGCCCCGCCCCGGAATGCTGCCTCTTGAGAGCTTAGAGCCCGCGGACTTCCCTTCCCTAGGGAGCTGAACACCCGGCTGCGGGACCAGAGGGACGCCTGTGAGGCCAAGAGGCTGAGCAATGGTCGAAGGAAAGCTCTGGCCATGGCCCGCTTGCCGGGGTCCACCTGCTGCTGCTGCTGCTGCTGCTGGGCTCACCCTCCGAGACGTGGCTCTGGGCCCCTTCCCAGTGCCCACTGACCATCCCCAAGAGACTTGGAGAAACCGCCCCTTGAAGGTGGTGCGTTGTGGCTAGGTGCTGCCCATCCAGCAGACTGAAGGAACTCATGCAGGAGTGCTGAGTCTCAGGTGCCTTCCTGCTGGTCCTCATCCTGTCCCCATCCCATCAGACCCATCTATGACCAGCAGAAGAACTCCCTCCTCCTAATAAAGTCCACTGACTGCACTGTGACTTCCTCGGCTGTGTGTGCGAGAGCCGCGGGGCGCGTGCAGCTCACGCAGGGGGCGTCCATCGGTGCCGGAGGCAAGTGGGTGAATTGTGTGTGGTGCAGGTGCCCGGCCCCGTGGTGCTTGCTGCACACGTCCCAGCATGTCTCTGGTCTTCACGACCTCCATGTCCACTAGAGCTGAAGCCCCATGGAGACCTCTGTGGGAGCAAGGGGACTGAGACCCATTGTCTCACTAGGGAGCCTGCTCCCAGCCTTAGTTGACCTCCCCTCCCCACACGAGTCCTCACACAGCCCTGGGTGGACCAGCTGGGCGCAGGGGAGTTGAGCCGGTCTTGAGCGGGAACTCCAAAGCGGCCAGAAATTGTTCCTGCGGCCTGGGACCCAGCTGCCCCACCCCGGCAGCCACCCTCACTGGGAAGCTGGGAGCCGCTGGCCAGAACCGTAACTCTGGGCAAGGAGCTGGGACAAGTGCTGCCCACTGTCCACGGAGAGCCACTGGAAATGACTGCAGATTCTGACTGACCCCACCTGGATCTGGGAATGAGCCTGGTGGGCTGGGAGTCCCCTCCCCCTCCTTACTCCCACTGCCGGTTTCCCAGGCCCGCAGGTCAGCAGGCTCTCCCGTTTCCCTCACCCTTTCCCACGCCTGCCAGAACTGATGCCTTCCAGGCTGGACTGGCTCTGGCGGGGACTCCAGGCCTCCGCTCCAGGCTGTCCTCCATATGCACCCAGAGACACCCCACTCCTGCATCTGATCACGCCTCCAGACCCTCCCCCCAGGTCAGCATCTGTTCTGTCGACCCTCTGGCCTCCGGGTGGTTCCTGAGGTTCGAGGAGAGAACCGGAACCCGGGCTGGGCCTAGGGGAGAGCCGGGTCTTGGACACAGTCCAGAGCCTCTGCTGGGCTGACCGCCGCCGCCTCCATCGCCGCCTCCACCGCCCCCAGCCCAGCTCCTCTGTCCGCCCGCCTCCACAGTCCCGGTTGGCCCCCCAGCGCCCGCGCGGTCTGAAGTCGCCGCAACCGAGCCGCCCTCCTGAGCCGCGCTCTGCTGGGACCTGCCCAGCGCCAGCCGCTGTGGGCGGGGCCCGCGGCTCGTGGGCGGGGCCCGCGGCTCGTGGGCGGGACCCGCGGCTCGTGGGCGGGGCGCATCGCACTCGCAAGCTCCCAGGCCGGCAGTGCAGTCTCCGCGCTCCCAGCCGTCGCCCGCCGGGTGCCCCCGTCCCCGCCGCGGCCGCCGCCCGGCCGGACTCGGACGCGCGGCCGGTGAGTCTGCCGCCTGGCCAGGCAGGGAGGGGCCGGATGTCCCGGGACCCTGTGTGGCCCGGACCGCGAGGCCCGGCTGCAGGCGCCTGGAGGGAGGGCCGGGAGCGCCGGGAGGCCCGGTCCGCCGACCGGCAGCAGCTCCCCCTTGCCGGAGGGAGCCGGACGCGGGGGAGCCGGTGGGCGGAGGGGCACCCGGGGCGGGGCGAGGCGCCTCCTGGGTCTTCGCACAGGCCTGGAGGCCCCTTCGGCCCCAGCTGAGCGCCTTGGTCATTGTCTCTGGACGCCCGTGCCCGTCCCTCCGCCCGGGTGCAGGTGGGCGCGCGGTCGGCTCGCCCGGAGGGGGCGGCGGCTTCACCGCGGTGACGCGCCGCCGCCTCCCCGGGCCTGGCTGGCGCGGAGTGCGGGGCTTCTGGCCTTGCGGCGCGGGTCTCCCACAGGCCGGGGGCCGGGGTGGGGCAGCCGTGTCCCAGGCCGCAGGAACTATTTCTGGCCGGCGCCTTCCCAGGAGGCTCACATCCGCCAGGCACTCCCGGAAAGAGGGGCCCCTCCTCCGCCGGTCGTCCGCGCGCGGGCCGCGGGGGCTGGGACCTCTCCACCGGCCCAGGGCCAGCCTGCGGGAGCCTGGGGCCTCCAGACCCCCAGCTCCGCGTACGGGTCTGCGTGGCTTGCGGCTGCTGCTGCTTGGTGGGGTGAGGGGCAGTGGCGGGTCAGGCAGGAGGGCCCAGGGAGTGGTCCCTCCCCTCCCAGGAGCACACTCCCCAGAAATGTTTTCTGCCCTGCCCACCGAAGCACAGACCAAAATACCGGGCCTGGCCTCGCCCCTCCCTGCCGCTGGGAGTGGACGCTGCCTACTCTGGAAGCCCAGCTGGGCCGGATTCGAGGCGGGGGGCGCTGCAAGGAGGGGGTGACAGGATCTTGCCTATCCAACGTGGGCCAGACCTGGGACCTGTCCCTGCCCTTCTAGCAGAACCTTCTAGGGAACTTCCGGTCACCTGTCTTACAGAGGAGCCTGTCCCCACCAGCATCCAGGTGAGTGCTGGGTGGGGTGGGTGAAAGTCCTGCCCAGGAGGTGCTGTGCTTGTCTGGAAACGTGGCCTGGGGCGTCCCACTGCCATCTGTGCCCCGGGGCCCTCTCCACCCTCCACAGTGCAGACAGCCCACACCAGAGCAAGCAAGGTGTCCCTGGATGCCCACTGGGGAGGAGCACGGTCTGAATGGTCCTGTCTTGCTGGGGTTGGGGGGGCTGCCCCCCTTTCCAGTAACGAGGACCAGCAGAGGAAGTACCCCGAGGTCTGGGGAGGCTGTTTCTCTGCCGGACCTCTTCCTCCCTCCCTGGTGAAGGGGAAGGCAGGCCTTCCCTTGAACAAACAGCTAAGGGGCTTCCCTGAGGCCATGTTGCTATGAAGGGGCAGATCCGTGTGTGTCCCAGCGGCCTCCCCCACCAGCCGCCAGTAGGCGCCTGCCGGCCTGTGACGTGGAGCCCCGGGAATGTTGTGGGGGGGCGGGGGGGGGCCTGAGTGAGCTCACCCGAGGTGCCTGCTGGGGCTTCCTACCCAGGCTGCCAGCAGGGTGAGTCAGCCGGTAATAGTCGGGGTCCTCCTCGTCTCCCTCATGCCCTGGGCTCTGGTCTCGGAAGCCAAGCCCTTCAGCCTTCCCGGCCCGGCCTTCAGCTTGGCTGTGGGCAGTAGGCATCCGCTCTGGCTGGGGGTGGGGGAGTGTTGGGGGCTGCTGAGCGGGGGAGATGGGGCTCCTGAACTGCTCTCCCAGCAAGCATCCTGGTTCTTGAACACCTTCCCAGGACGTTCATGCAGCCGATGTTTGGCTGGGCTTCAGCCGGGGGCCAGCCCGGGCATCTGTGGCCTCTCCTACTGCCCCCACTGGAGTCTGGCTGACGCTGCAGTCCCGTCTCGGTGTCGCGGGCTCACCGACATCCCCTTGTCTCTCAGCCCCAGGATGGGGGAGTTCAGTGAGAAGGCGACGTGCGGAACTGTCTGCCTCAAGTACCTGCTCTTCACCTTCAACTGCTGCTTCTGGGTGAGGAGTGGGCGCCCCTCCCCCTGCCGCCAGCCGTCCTCCCCTCCTGCCCATCCCTGGTCCCTGAAGGAGCCTTGGCCTGGGGGCTCAGCCCCATCTCTCAGACCTGGGGCCCGAGGTGGTGACTGGCGTGCGCTGCCCACAGCTGGCCGGCCTGGCTGTCATGGCGGTGGGTATCTGGACGCTGGCCCTTAAGAGTGACTACATCAGCTTGCTGGCCTCGGGCACCTATCTGGCCACAGCCTACATCCTGGTGGTGGCTGGCGTCGTCGTCATGGTGACTGGTGTTCTGGGCTGCTGTGCCACCTTCAAGGAACGGCGGAACCTGCTGCGCCTGGTCAGCAGGGTGGTGGGTGGGGGTACCTGAGTGGGGGCCCCCCCCCAGGCTGCTGGGGGGGGGCCCTGGGGCCCTGATGAGAAAGAAGGGAATGATGGGGGTCAAGGGTGACACTGCGGCCCCTGCTGTGGTCGCTGGTGGGGGTCAGGTGGGCACCCCACTTGTCCAGCCCCAAGTCCCCACATCCCAGCTGGGCCCGCTTAGGGAAGACACCAGCACCACCTGCTGCCTGGAGCCCTCTGTGGCCACTTAGGTTCTGAGGTGGGGGGTCCTGCTCCGTTGTGCCTGGACACTAGGAATCCTCATGGGACGGGGATGTCTGTGCCCAGCCCTACCTGACTGGCCCCTGTGCCACCCCCAGTACTTCACCCTGCTCCTTATCATCTTCCTGCTGGAGATCATTGCTGGCGTGCTGGCCTACATCTATTACCAGCAGGTGAGGGCCTGGAGGGACAGGAACCCGGAGGGACACACGTACACACACACAGGGACACACGCACACAGATGTGCCATGTAAGACAAGGACACACAGACACGCACAGACACAACCCCGCCATGCTCTGGAGCTGAGCACTGGGCCATCAGGCCCTGGGGATGGGCTGGATCACAGTGGGGAGGATGGGACAGCAGAGATGGACAACCCACCTGTCGCACCCGGACTGCCCGGCTAGGGGGCTTGCGTGGGGAAGAAAGTGTCCATGGGATCCAGAGCTCCCTCCCTGTCCCCAACTCTGTCCATGGCCACCTGGTGACTCTCGCAGTCCAGTTCCCCCTCCACCCCCGCAGCCAGCAGCTGGCCCTAACCCTGCTTGGAGGCTTTCCCAGACCTTTTCCCCATCTGCACCTGCCTCCACCTGTCCCAACTTGGGGGGTCTGGAACTGTGCAGCTGAACACCGAGCTCAAGGAGAACTTGAAGGACACCATGACCAAGCGGTACCGCCAGCCAGGCCATGAGGGTGTGACCAGTGCCGTGGACAGGCTGCAACAGGAGGTGGGTGGGGGCGTGGTGGGGAGTGTGCACAGTCCTGCGGGCCTCCCTGCACCTCCCGGTGGGGGGGGGGTCATCCCTGCCTTGGGGGCTCAGCTGCACCGTGCTCCTGCTGTAGTTTCACTGCTGTGGCAGCAACAACTCCCAGGACTGGCGGGACAGCGAGTGGATCCGCTCGGGCCAGGCGGGTGGCCGCGTGGTTCCTGACAGCTGCTGCAAGACCGTGGTGCCTGGCTGTGGGCAGCGGGACCATGCGTCCAACATCTACAAGGTGGAGGTAGGCCGGCAGGTGCCTGGACTCCTTGGTGAGAGGCCGAGGAGCTAGGGGCCCAGGGCGTGGGGATGGGACTGGAATCCCCCACCTTCAGTGCCCCTGCCCCTACCCCACCAGGGCGGCTGCATCACCAAGCTGGAGACCTTCATCCAGGAGCACCTGAGGGTCATCGGGGCAGTGGGCGTTGGCATCGCCTGTGTGCAGGTTCGGGAGTGGGGGGGACAGGCCCCGGTGGGTGCGTGGCGGGGGCGTCCCGTGAGGCTGGCGCTGTGCTGCGCTCACGCGGGCTCCGTGGCAGGTCTTCGGCATGGCCTTCACGTGCTGCCTCTACAAGAGCCTGAAGCTGGAGCACTACTGAGCATGCGCAGTCCCGCCGGCCACAGCTCCGCCCAACTACTGAGCTGACACTACTGAGGGCTGTGGAGCCGGGCTCCCAGGGTGCTGGTCCGTCCCCACTCCGCCCAGAAGCGTTCTCCAGTCTGTGCACCCACCCACGCCAGTGACCTCTGGGGACCCCTACCCTCAGAGGGACCCGCAAGTGCCTTTCTCCGCAGACTAAAGGCCTGAGACGCACCCCTGCCGCAGCAGGGAAGAAGTACTTCTGCCTGCTGGGGAGGTCTCGGGGTGCTCCCTGCGCTCGGCCAGAGGGGCTGGCCCACTCTAGGGTGCTCTCAGACTCCCAGATACACCTTGTGCGGTGGTGGGGGCAAATCCGAAGGGGGGCACTGCTGGGTGGGGGCGGCGCCAGGGAACACAGGACAGCTCCCGGTAGGCAGTGCCCAGTGCCCACCACTGGACCACAGACCCCTGCCCACTCCCGGGAAAGCTCAGCCAGTCCGTCCTGTGGGTTCTGTGCCTCTGCCCTCCCCAGCCTGGCTTCTGCTGCCCCCAAGCCCCTGCTGGGACTTCCCCACCACTCTCCTCACTCAAAGGCCACACGTTCACTGTGCACTGCCCTGCCCCCTTCCCAGAAGCAGGGGCTTTGTGGGTTTTATTCACTGCTGTATCACAAATGCCTAGAACCGCTCATGCCACGTGACAGGCGCTCAATAAACGTTTGTGGAACGGACATGTGAGCTTACTGTTGGTGACAGACCGGGTCCTGGTCCTCAGGGCCATCCCCCCTAGCAGGGTGGACAGAATCACCCACCCAGTGCCAGGACAAGGGGCCGGGAGGGCATATCCCAGGGATCCGGGGGTAGCCATGTGTGAGCCAAGGACCAAGGGGACTCCATAGAGAGGAGGGCTAGTAGCAGGGACGGCTGGCCACAGGCTGAGAAGCAGGAAAACCTGTCCATTCTGGGACAGAAAAGGGGCAGGGCTGGAGCCTCCCAGAGGCAATGGAGGCCTTAGATTGCCCTGGGCCTGCTTGTCTCTGGCCTGTGTAGCCGTCAGGGGCTGGGGGAGGCCTCTGGAGCCGACATTGAGAGGCCGGAACTCTGCAGGACCCAGACCCTGGGCAGACCCTGCCTGCCCCTAACCCCTGCAGCAGGTTTGTCCGTGGGCCGTCAGAGGACCCCGTGTCCCATGTCCGGGCAGCAGCGTTTGCTCCGAAGAAGGTGCCCAAGAAACCCGCCTCCCTCTCACCCAACCACACACTCCCACCTACTGCCCGCTGGAGGACACCAGGGCCTGCCGATCAGGGTGGACAGCTGCTGGCCTGAGCCTGAGGTAGAACAGGACAGAAGCCCCCAGCAGAGAGCTCTTTGGTCAAGTCCAGTCCAAGGGAGTCCACACTAATGGCCAGGGCACTGGGAGCTTAGCGAACCCTGTCACCCCAGAGCCTACCCAGGGCTGGCTGTGGAGGCTGGGCACCGCCCCTTCCCCTGCGCAGAGACTAAGCCAAGGGAAGGAGCCTGCTGAGCTTGGCTGGAGCCAAGAAGCTTCCGGCAGCCAGACCCTCAGGACGAGCCGCCAAGGCCACGGCAGGCCCCAGAAAAGCACGTGAGGATCTCTGTGCTCAGTCTACAGGGCACCCAGGATCTGGGGGTGGCACAAACCCGTGCCCCTTGCATCCCCATCCCCAGTGCTCTTGGTTGGCTCTGCGAGAGCCCACGCTCCAGGAGACCCCCTCTCCCCGCGGAATGGCGGTCAGCTGGCTGGCTCCCCCTCCCCTGGGCAGTGGCAGCCGAGGCCACCCCAAGCAGCTTCAGGCACGAGGCAGGACGCAGAAACGCCAGCGGCGCGGAGCCACACAGAGCCACACCGACGTCAGGACCTCGTCTCGGTTCTGCGAAGACCTTTACTGGACAGCTGCCAGCGGAGCAGAGACACAGGCCCGAGGGCCGAGGGCAGGGCCGGCAGGCGGGGTAAGCCTCCCGCGGGGAGCAGGGCGCGGGCGCCAGACCCTCACTTCTCCAGGGGCGCGTAGTTGAGCAGCTTCTCGATCAGGTCCACGTGCGCCAGCAGCATGCGGCGGCAGCAGTAAACGCTTCAGGCCAAGCGCGTCCAGGGCATCCCTGCGGCGAGAGGAGCAGACCTGCTCGTCCAGGCCGACCCGGGGGCACGGGGCGCCCTGCCCGCGGCGTCCGCGCCACGCGTCAGAGACGGACACGTCTCTCCAGTCAGTCACCTTCCTCCCGTCTCTCAAGCCAGCGAGAGCGGTCAGCGCCCCTGCGACCCGGCCGCAGACGCCCTAAAGGCCTCCGGGCACCGCCCGCGGCACCGCCCCGCTGCGCAGCGACGGCGAGGCGGGCAGGGGACGCCGGCTCGGGCAGCTCCCACCCGGGGCATCCAGGGCGAGCGGGTCCCGCCGTCCCCTCGCCCCCGCGCCCCGCCGCAGCCTACCTGCGCCCCGCGGCCCCGACCTCGTCCTCCGCCCCAGCGCCCACGCCGCACAGACCCCGGACCCCGCCGCCGCCCTGGAGTCCCGCAAGCGCGCCCCCGCGCACGAGCCGTCGCCCCGCGCCCCGGCAGGCGAGGACCCCGGGACCCCGGCTCCCCGCCCCCGCGCGGCCCGGCGCCTCACCCCTCGGTGTACTCGGCCTGCAGCAGCCCCAGGTAGGCCTCCCACTTGTTGCCGACGATCTTGCCGCAGGTGAAGCAGCGCACCGGGATGATCATGGCGGCGGCGGCAGCGCAGCGCCCGCACGGCCGGATCTGGCGGCGCTTCCGCCGCGGAGCCGGCCCCGCCTCGGGCGCGCTCATGGCGCGGGGGGAGAGGGCGTCCCGTTCCCCCGCCCGCGGCCGCCCCCAGCCCGCCCCGCCGGCCCCGGGGCCGCCGCCGTTGGCTCCCCGCCGGGCAGAGTTCCCTCCGCGCGGACCGGGGGCTCCGGGGCCCGCGCGGCCGCGGCCGGAGCAGGCGGCGCGCCCCCCGCCCGCAGCTTTGGTACGTCCCGGACTACGGCGTCCTAGCGGGGCCTGAAGGGCCCGACGGCGGCGGTTCGCCTTCCTCGTGTCCGCATGACAGACAGCCGCGCGGCGGGCGGACCGCGCGCAGGTACCGCGCCCGTCGGGGGGACGCGGCCAGGGTGCCGTCCGCCGCAGCCCCCGAGCCGGGACCCGGAGCCGGGCCGGGGCCGAGCCGAGGCGAGCCGGCGCAGAGCTGGAGCCCCGAGCCGAGCCGCGGCAACAAGTGGCGGGGCCGAGACCGGGGCCGGGGCCGGGGCCGGGGCTGGGGGCGCGGCGACCCGCGGCGGGGGTTACCAGGGGCTGGCCGGCGGCCGGCGGGGGCCAGCGGGGGCGGGCGGCCACGGACGGGCTTTCCCGCCGTCCCTGCTGGCGCGTCCCTCCAGCCCCGCCTGGAGCCCCTGCCGCGCGCGCCCGGGGGCCCGGGGGGTGTCTCTGGGGCCGAGTTCGGCGGTCCGGTTCTCAGCCGCGGCCCGGCCCGCTCGCCCGCACGGTGTCCGTCCCGGCCGGGCAGTCACCTGCAGCTCCGCCGCCGTCCTCCCCGCGCCCCAGCGACCCGCTTCGGCTCGCGTCCCTCCTCCCTTCCTCCCGAGGAAGGGGTCTGGGAGGGGGTGCGGGCCGGGCTGTGCCGGGTAGTCCGGGATCTGGGGGCCCTCGGGCCTCTGAGGACTCAGAAAGCGGCGGAGGCTGGAGAGGGTGATCAGGGAGGGCGTCATGGAAGTGGTGCCTTTTGAGTTGAACCCTCAAGAGCAGGATTTCACCAGGGGTGAGCCCGAGTGTGTGTAAGGGAGGGGACTGATCCTGGCAAAGGGAACCCTTGGATACCGGCCTGGAGGCCAAACCTGCAGGCCGCTCTAGGCCACACGTTTGTGCCAGGGCCGGAGGAGGTGGTGGAGTTAGAGGTGATGGGTCAGGAGCCACAGAGGATTTAAAGGAAGGTCTGGCTGGGTCTCTGGAAATGGGGCAAGGTGAGCTCCTTGCCCCCCCACCCCACCCCGGGGCTGGAGGCTGGGGAGAGATCAGTGTGCAGCCAGAGGCAAGAAAGGCTCCCTGGAGGTGGTGAATTTCTGGGCCGTGGGGGACGGCTGTGCTGCGGAGTGGCCCCCGTGACTCGGGTTGGTGTTGGTGGGTGGGGCTTGGCCAGGTTCCCAGGCCTGAGGCATCTGGACCTCTGCTGGTGGTGAGTGGGTCTGTGCTGAGTCCCAGGCCTCAGCTCGTGGCCCTTTCAGGGTATATGATGCATTCTGGCCTTAGCTGAGGGGGAGGGAGCCAGAGGGTCCCCTGGGGCCTGGGTGGGGCTGGCCGGAGCTTCGGCTGGCCTGGAGTTTGTGCCCCCACCTTTGCCTGGGTCCTGGACAGCCTGCCCAGTGGATTTGTCATCCCCCCGCGGCCACGTGCAGAGCCACGAGTGAGGCTACTTCCCTTCCCAGCTGACCCCCCACCCCACCCACTGGACGCACATCCTGTCCCTGGACAGAGGGACAGGACAGGGGGCCTTGAGTCCCAGTGGCCTGGGGTCAGACCCACGCACAGCTACAGAGGCTGCTGGCAACTGTGGAGGTGAGGGACAGGGTGGCGGGGATCTGGGCTGTCTGCGGGTGGGCCTTGGGGAGCTGGTGGGGGTGGAAGGCTTCCTGGAGGAGGGGCCCAGGGCCTGCCCCACCCATGCTCCTGCCCCAAGCGGTTGTTTACTCTGAAAGTGAGGGGAATGAGCCTCCCTCCCTGATTCTGGCCCAGCCGAGTTGACATTCCTGGAATTCTGTGTGTGGATTTGGGGGTGGTGGCTGCCTCCTCTTCCTGGGCTCCTCCTCCAGCTCCCTGATTTCCAAGGAGACGCCATGGGGAGCCTCCGGGCTGCCCCACCTCAGCCTGTGGGCCTGCCCCCAGCACAGGTGTGCCGGAAGGCGCCTTAGGGGGCTTGGTCCTCTCCCTGTCTCTACTGTCTTTGCTCTGCCCCGACTGGGGGACACTCGGGAGCCTCAGCGGTCAGCCCTGCCCCCTGCCTCTGCCCTGGGTGGCTGGGTCCCTCCGTGTGTGTGTGTGTGTGTGTGTGTGTGTGTGTGTGTGTGTGTGTGTTGTGGGGATGTAGCTGGGCCCTGGGCCAGGCTGTCCTCAGGGTGGGCCGGAAGGAGACATGGAGACCCAGGGCACCAGTGGGGAATAGGGGCGGGTGCCTTGCCCGCCTGCAGGAGAAGGGGGGCCCTTGCTTCTCCTCTCTGTGTGCAGTGTCAGCACAGATGTGGCCCAGGGCTCGGAGGAGAGGGAGAGTGCCAGTTTTTCAAGAATGGGCTATCCTGCCCCCAGTGGTGGGCTGTGCTCCCATGCGGTTGGGAACCCGTGAGCCATGTTTCCTGCCAGAAGAGGGTCACTGAAGGGCAGGCTGGGCACGAGGCGAGATCGGCGGGTGATTTTGCAGCCGAGACGCCCGGGCCCAGAGCTCTGCCTCGTACACAGGGAGTCAGCTGCCCCTGCCCGCCGGTCCTGGTACCAGTTTGAACAACCTGTGGGTTGAACCAGAGGCCGCACAGCCGGAGGGTCCCAACCCTGGTGTGCCGGCTTGGCCCCTCTTGCTTTGGGCAGATGTGCAGGGTGCGGTGGGCTCCCTGAGCGTGCATGTCGGATGGGCTCCCCTGCCCACGGTGCCCACGCTAGCCCTGGGCCCTGGTGGTGTTTGCAAGCGTGCCTGAGGCCACTGCCCTTACCTGACCGCCTTCTGGACAAGCCTGGGCCAAGGGCATTTGGGGACAGCGTGCCCTGTAGGGCTTCCATAGGGGTCTTGGTGGCCGGAGGTGGGTGGGCACACGCTGTGGGTGCCTGAGGCAGGGTGCTCCCAGGGCCTGTGGTGGGCGGAAATGTGGCCCCCCTCGGGGTCCTGATGCTGTTCTCTCCACGGCCACCTCCAGCAGAGAAGTACCCGGCGGAGGAGGGACAGGGATGTGCCGGAGACCCTGAGGTGGGGGGGTTGGCCTTGCCGGGCCCAGGAAAGGCCGGGGGCCCCTTGGTGGCTCTTCCGAGGGACCGTCCCCCTGGACTGGGTTCTCCCAGCCCCGGAGTCTTGCCTCAGCTCTGTGTGGCACTGGGGGTCGGGGGGGACACCCCTCCCCCACGCCGGGGTCCGGGTGGGCCTTGGGTCTGGGGGCTGGATCAGCAGCAGGAAGGCTGACACCACAGACCGTTTGTGTTGGCAGGGCCTCCCCCTCCTCAGAGTCGCCTCAGAGCCCTGCAGGCGCCCAGGGCAGGCAGCTGTGCTCTGCAACACCCGCGGTCCGCCGTCCCCTGGATCTCTCCCTCGGGCTCGGGGTATGCTGCGCCCTTGGCGACCTCGCATCATTGTTTCGGCTTTTGGGGTGGTTCCTCTTGGAGTGGGACCTGGGTCTGGCCAGGTGGGTGCCCACAGCCTTCTCACGGCTTATGCCCCCCTGGGCCCCCCCAGCTGCTTGTCACCCCAGAGCCCTGGCGAGTCAGGAAGACCCAGCCCAGGACTGTAGGTGTGTTTCCTTGGGGCTCTCCCTCAGCCCGTCCCCGATGCCGCTGCAGCTACCCTTCTGGGGGTACAGGCGTGCCACACCTGCATTCAAAGGAAGCCCAGAGCAGACGATGGGAGGGAGGCTTCCTGGAGGAGGAGGCGGGACCGGAGAGATGGAGCCCACCCTGGTCCTGTCTGGTCCCCGCACTCTGCCCAGCAGCAGGCTTGTGTCCGGGCGACCCTAGATGGGAGTGAGAGGCTCCGGACTCGTAGAGGGGCACTGTGGGAGCCGGAAGGGCTAGAGGTCATCTACGGAGGGGCCGGGGCTGCCGAGTGGCTGAGGGCTGTCAGTGTGGCTGGGCAGTGGTCTCCTGCCTCGGCTTGGTGTTGGGACTTCCTCATTTTGGGGACCCAGGAGGGTTGGGAGGCTGCTGCCGGATCTGCCCTTTTGGCCCTGCCGGGAGGCCCATCCCCACCGGTGCCCCGGTCTCAGGGTGCGGGAGCATGGTGAGGTATTCCTGGAGCAGGGGTTATCAAGGGAAGTGGATGAGGTGTGTTCCCTCCCCTGCCACCCCCCACCCCCCACGCACTGCCCTTGCTACTTTCTGGGCCTGGAAGCCCTCCCTGGCCACTCTGTCCCTGGACACGGAGACAGCCAAGGGGTTGCAGGTGCTTCCTCTCCTCACCAGCGTTCTGGGGAGGGCAGGTGGGAGGCCACCGCAGACCTGCGTCTGCTCACCGGCCTGCTGTCAGCCCTAGACACGGTTTCTGGGCTGGCGGGCATGGGCTGCCCCTGAGAGGATGGGTGTGGGGCCGGACGCCTGCCACGGTGACGTTTTGAACCCTGGGGTCCCCTCTGCCCTTGGGCTGTGCGGAAGACTGCCACCCCTGCTCCCAGGCTGGAAGGAGCACCTGCTGTGAGGAGGGAGAGGCGGGGGGCCTGAGTGGGACGCCTTCAGACACCTGCCCCGTGAGCTTGGGGTCCCCTCCTGGAAAGCCCTGGCTGGTGGAGAGGACAGAATCCTCCCGCGAATGCCGGTGGCAGGGGAACGGGCCTGGTGAGTCATCACCAGCCATCTGGGTGCAGGGAGAGAGGGGTTGGCGGCTCAGGGCGCACATGTGCTTGGAGCCCAGGAATGGGTGCGCTTTAGGGCATCTGGGGGGGAAGTGGGCACCGAAGGCTGGCCGTCTGGGGTTCAGGCCGTGACCCCCACACGGCCCGAACACGTATGTTCTCTGTACGCAGACCCCACGTGCGCTGCCTCTGTGTCTGCGTGCAAGCCTGCCTCCCTCCCTGGGCACCTTGGGTCAGGAGGAAAGACCTCCCCTCCCCGTCCCTGTTCTGGTCCCCTGCGTCGGACAGTGCACCCCTATCTGGCCCCCAGCTGCCCTCTCTGGCCCTTGTAGGGACATGGTCCTGCGTGGAGGGCTGTTCCTCCTCCCCGAGGTACCCGGCCAGCCTCTGGGAGCCCCACAGTCGGTACCACGTGGTGTCCACTGTGCCCATCTTTCCTTGCATAGGGCTCCAGCCTGCCTTGGCTGACCGCTGGGGAACCGAGCACCGCCTGGCCTCTTTCCCGCGGCAAGCGCAGGTACGTCACGGTCTGGCGGGGCAGTAGTGGAGCTGACTCGCACGGCCTTGTCGGCTCCTTCACTCCTGGCCCAGGGCCCTGCCAGCTGGATGTTCGCCTGGTCCCCGCGCAGATGGTCTCCTGAACATGTCTCCCTGGGCCCCACCTGCTGGAGAAAGGGGACTCCTGTGTGGGAGAGGCTGGACAGGGTCCCTGATGCTGGGCCGGTGCATTGAGGGAAGTCCCCGCTTCTGGCCTCAGCCCTGATGGACCTGTGTCCTCATTCCAACTGGCCCCAGGACCCTTGGATGAATTTTCCAATTTTATTTCAGATCAGACTGGCTTACTCACCTGCAGGGGGCTGCAGGGTTTTGCAGATGGGATGTTTGGGGGATGTTGGGATGGCGACACAGAGGTGAGAGCGCTCTGGGCGCTGGAGCCCGCTCCAGCGGATGCAGGGGTTCCGAGGGGGGCTCAACGGGGAGTCCTGCCCATCTCTGCTCTCCTCGTAGCCTGGGCCAAGCCCACTTCCTCACCCTCAGAGGCCCTGCCCAGGGAGCCAGGCCGAGGGAGCCAGCCTCCTGCTCCTCAGGCTTCCGGCTCCCCCTGCCCCCTCCCCCCACAAGCCGGCAGTAGGTTTCCTTCTGCCCTGGAGGCCCGTGTGCCTTCCTGAGTGTGTCTGACCCCCGCCCCGCTTGTGGGGGTGCTGCATGGGGGGCGAGATGGGGTGAGGCTCAACCTGGATCCTCCCTTGGCCTGTGTGCACCACAAGTGCACTCACACAGGCTCCCACACGACCTCCAAGTGTCCACCCTCTGACAGGGCTGTGGAGCTGGCCGACTCGGGCCCGGGGGGCGCCAGGGTCTCGAGGGTGCCGCTTGTTCCCTGAGCAGAGCTGTGGGCAGAGGTTTTTGCAGGGCGCAGGTGGGGCCACCGTGGCGACCCTTTCCTGGGGCCCAGACACACCAAAGCACACTTGGGGTTGGGAAGGGTAGAGGGGCTGTGGGAAACCTCAGGCCAGCCAGCTGGGTGACACAGGCAAGGAGTCTGGGACTCTCCCGTCCCTACTGCTGCCAGGGCCAGCTCTGCTCTGGGGGAACCGCCTTCAGATGCCGCCCTGAGGCCCGGAGCTGCAGTTCTACGAGGGACCTTCAGGGGGCGGCAGAGGGCTGATGCTAGTGGTCCTCAGGGCCCAGGACGGCTGCCGGACCTCGCTGGGTCCTCAGCCCTCCACGCAGTCCTGCTCTGCTTGCTGCACAACCCCCCAGACCTGCTGCCTCGCTCACTGCTCAGTCTGTCCATATGTCACCTTGTGAGTGTCCCCCCTTCCCCCCATCTCTCCGTCCCATCTCTCTCCCCTCTGAGCTCTGCTACCCAACGCTCAGGAATCCTGCCAGCCCTTCCCTCTTTGGACTTCAGTGTCTGGAACTGTCTGCTGGGTGGACACTGCCAGGAGACTCCGTTGGTGACCTGGTAGAGGCCTTGGCTACAGCCCAAGCCCAGGGTGCAGGGCACAGACCCCAGGCCCAGAGCGCCGAGGGGAGGGGGCTCAGCTCTTTCTTAGACAGGAAGGGGGCATCTGGCTTACATGCTGCTGTCTGACCCTGCTGCCCCTACCAGAGGGCGCAGCTGAGGGGACGTTTGTCCCCATCTGTGATTGTGTATGTCCCTGGAGACTGTTCCTGACGCACGTGTGTCTGTACCCCAGCAGACGTGCACACCCCGAGTGACAGTCTAAGGGTGTGTGTCCCAGGGTGTGTACGAGTCACCCTGAGAGTCTGGGAGCTGGGCCTGGGTCCGTGTCTGCACTTGAGTGTGGGAGGCGCAGGGTCTGACTTGTAGCCCAGGCTGGTGCGAAATAAGACGGGAGGCCCCCTCAGAATTTATCAGAAATTCCAAGACAGTGGCGGCAGTCTTCCGTGTGACTGCACGGTCACAGGCTGCGGAAACCGGCCCTACTCCCGGCCCTGGAGAAGCAGGAGCAGGGAGGGTCAGTCCGCCCCGGCCCACTGAACAAGGCAGATGCCATGGGAGTTGAGGTCCGGGCCGTTTTCAGGTGCCTAGTGATACCCTTGCCCTGTTGGGTGCTCGGGCCCCTCCCTGTGGGTCTGGAATCCGCCCTGCTTCTTGCAGAGTGACCTGCCATCCTACCTCCTGGGCACCCTCTCCACTTGGCCTTCCCTGCCCCAGCCCCTCTCAGGGGCAGTCCCACCTCCTCCCCCAGCAAGGTAACCCCCTCTCCCCAGGGTGGGTAACCCAGTCTGAGGCCTCTCCCCATCTAAGGTGTGACTGCGGGGCTCGAGCCCCTGGCGCGGGTGTCGCCCGCCCAGGCTGGGAGTGTGGGAAGCTCCTTGAGAGTGCGCACCCCAGGCGCTGTTCCGGGCTTTGTAGTCTCGCTCCGGGCGGGGAACCCGAGTCGAAGCTGCCCCAGGTCATCACCAGAAAGCAACTGGGTCACCCCTTCATTTGCATAGCGCCCTGCATCTCGAGTGCGGTCGCAGGTCTCCAGGCCCGGCGGGGGGCAGTGCGGCCGGGGGGGGGGGGGGGTGTCCCCTCGTTCCCGGGGCTGAGAGCTGCCTGGGCCTCCGCCCTCGGCCCCCTCCGACGCTGTCCCTGCAGTTCGAGAGCATCTTCCTACCCGGCCCGGGGAAGGCGAGAGCGAGGGGCGCCAGCGCGGGCGGGCGGGGTCGGGCCGTCGCCCCGGGGCCGCGATTGGCCGGCGCCCGCGGAGCGGCGGGATTGGCGGGGCGGGGCGGCGGGCAGGGGAGGGCAGGGGAGGGGTCCGCAGGGCGGTGCGGCGAGGTGGGAAGGGGTGCGCGGGCGAGGCGGGCGCGGATTGGCGGGAGGCCGGGGGCGCGGGGCGGGGCGGCGGGTGGGGGGGGGGGGGTCCTTGGGGGGCGGGGCCGGCGCGGATTGGCGGACGGGGGCGGGGCGGGGGCCGGGGCTGCGGCGCGGGGGACCGGGGCAGGTGTGCGGGGCCGCCGCCGGGGCGGAGCGGAGCGGAGCGGCGCGCCCGGCTGCCACCGCGGGGCCGGGGCCGGGGCCCGGGCGGGATGCGGCGTTCCGGGGCGGTGGGCGCGGGGCGCTGAGCCCGGCGGCGGCCCCGGCGCGATGCGCCGCTCGAGCACGGACGAGTCCACGTACCGGCGCAGCCCGTCGCCGGAGGGCAAGGAGCCGGGCTTCGCGCGCGGCGGCCCCTTCCGGCGCTACAGCAGCCTGTACGGGCGCGCGGGCGCCGGGGACGCCGCGGACGGCGGGGACGGCGGCCCCTTCTTCGGCCTGCACGCCAGCCCCGGCCCCAAGGCGGCCCAGGCGCGCTACACGTCGCCCAAGGGCAACAAGTACGTGGTCTTCTACCTGGACCTCTCCTTCGTCTTCCTCCTAGAGTTGAAGCGCTGCGGCATGGCGCGCGGCTGCCTCCAGGGCGTCAAGTTCCTCATGTTCGCCTTCAACCTGCTCTTCTGGGTGAGTGGCGGGGCCCGGGGGCGAGCCGGAGTCGCTGCTGCAGCGGGGATGGGGGCGAGGCGCCGGGACGCAGACGGGCCGGCCTGTGCGCGCAGGGTCGCGGCTCCGGCCGGGGGGCCAGGGCTGGAGCGGCCGCGGCGGGCGGGGGCGGGTGTCCGGTCCCGCCAGGCTGTGGCCGAGGCTCTGCGGTCGGGGCCGCTAACCCTCTCCTCCTGAGACCGGAGGTGTCCCGCAGCTGCGCGCGGGACGGCAGGGCGCCCGCATTCCAACGCTGGTCGTGGCCGGCCGGGCGCTGGGGCTGACGCCTCCCCTCCCCTCCCAGCGCCCAGCGGGCGTCCTTTCTTCGACCCGCACACCCCCCTCCCCGTCCTCAGTGGACTGACCGAGTAGGCCCAAGGACCGGGGTTCTCCAGGGGCTGTTGGGGGTCAGGTGGACCTGTCCATCGTCTGGAGGCCGTGGGAAGGGAGGGAGTGGGCAGCGTGGGTTCTCGGGCTGGGCCTCTCACCGGGCAGGATGGTGGGCCACCAAGTGTGCTAGGGACGTGTCTGGCGTCCCTGCTGGCTCTTCGTCCTGCATGGTGTGTGTGTGTGTGTGTGTGTGTTGGGGTGGGGGGGGCTCCCATAACTGCAGAGGCACAGCAGGCCCTCCTGTGGCCTTGTCTCTCCTGAGCCGCTTGGAACAGGCCTGGCTGGGCTGCGGGAGGCTGGGGGGAGAGAGGATACCGAGGTCACCCCTCCTCCTTCCGGAGCAGAGAGTCAGGGCGTGTGGTGCGGGCTCTGGACCCCCAGGAGGAGGTTGAGCTTTGCACACTCATCTTCAGGCCGGATGCCCAGAAACCGGGGTCCCCCCTCTGCCCCTTCCTCCTTCCTCAGGCTGTGCTTTTCTCTTCCCGGCTTGTGGTTAGAGTCGGGGGTCCCCGGGAGGGGCGGCCAGCCTGGGCTGCCCTTCGGTGTGACCCAAGGGGGCTCCTGGCCCAGGTGCCAGCTTCCAGAGGCGGTCACCCCAAGAGTTTGTTCTCAAGAGACTCCTGGCAGGGGTGAGGCACCGGCCCGGAGCGAAGCACCGTGAGGTCAGGAGCCAGCAGCAGGGGTGGGTGGCAGCTGGGCCCTCGGCCAGGACTGGGGTGAGCATCTTCTGTTGGTGGGGGATGTTGACGAGATACAGTGGGTGCCAGTGTGGTGGGTACCGAGCGGCTGGCAGAGTTGGCATGTCCCCGTGGGTGACCGCATCTGATAGTGGTGGTTGTCACAGATCTTGGGGTGGAGGGGGGTGGTGGGTGTGCAGGAGAGTCAGGTCCCAGGAGGTGGGCAAGACTTGCCTCTTCCCTCGTCTACCTTCCTCAGTGATCTGGGGAGCTGCCTGCAGGCAGAGGGAGAGGGGCCCCCTCCAGGGCCCAGCACCCCCTGCCACGGGCCCAGGCTGAGCTGTCTTTGCCCTGTGAAGCCTGAGGAGCAGCCGACCAGTGGCAGAACAGACACACTCTGCCAGTGTCTGCGGTGGGTCAGAAACCCCTTTGGGCTCCCCTCCTGGGCAGGACAGTCCGGTTTCCCTTTTATTTCACAATTCTGCCTCCCTGCAAAGCCAGCTGGCCCCCTGCTGCTGACCTGGGCCTGTCCTTGCCCCAGCGTGGTGCCCAGCGGGGATCTCAGACACGGAGGTCAGAGAGGGCATGGGGCCTGCCCACAGCCTGTGGGAACCCCCCGCGAGGTGTGGTGCAAATGGTCGGGAGGCTGAGTCCCTGTGCCGGTGAGCCTGCGGGTGGCGGGGACAGAGGCTACAGCACCCTTCCCTGGGCCTCAGCTTCTTTGCTACCTGGGGGTGCTGGCCCCCGACCCCATTTCCCACTGTCACTGGGAGACCTCTGAGTGTCATGCCTTAGTCTCCTCTGGAGCTAACTGTAGGGTCAGGGCCGCGGTTGTGGGTGGAGAGTCCCCGAGGGCTGGACCTCCAGACACTCACCTGTGTCAGTCCCTCTGACCCCCGCCCTGCAGGGCCAGGCCAGGGGCGAGGCCATCCTCTGCGGCTGGGGTGGGGGGAATTGTGTCTGAGTGGGCGGCCATGCCTGTCCTGGGTGTGGCTCCAGAGGGAGTGGGTGCCCAGGGCCCTGGGGGGGTCAGGAGTCCCAGCCGCAGGTGCAGATGGGGCGCCCAGTGTACCGGCCCTCACGCGTGTTTAGAGGTGAAGGTGCAATGAGTTCTCTCGTCTGTCTCCTCCTCACGTTGGCTCTCCTGTCCAAGCCCCACCCGGCACCCCTTTCCCTCAGGGCCTCCATCCTGCGGAGGTAGAATCCCGCAAGGCCGGCACATTGACCCCTTGAGGCGTCCGCCTGCCTGTTTCCTCCGGCCGTCCCGTCCACACACCACCTGCTCCCCAGGCTGTCGGGTGGCCCTGGCCGAGATCACAGCTCCTGACTCGGCCTGGAGGGGCAGGAAGGGGGAAGGGCTCAGCCCATAATTGACTCTGACTCAGGTGCCCCATTTGACGGGTTTTCCTGGGGCTCCTGCTGGGTTGGGCAGGACTGAGGGTTCCAGCCGTGGGTCCTTGTCAGGCAGGCAGGAGTCATCACCTCGCTGTCCGGGGCCTCAGCCGCCTGGTCCTGTGTGGACGGGTTAGATCACAGGCTCCTCTCAGCGAAGGAAACAGGCCTGCCTCTTGTCCCCAGTGCTGCAGCCGGGGTGACCTGAGCCGGGGGAGCTGGAAGAAGCCGGCACCCCCCGGAGGAGGAGAGGGGCCGAGGTGCTGGTGACGGGGGCCCCTCAGAGTTCAGAGCCAACGGACCCCCAGACGCCCTCCAGCCTTCCCCGAGCAGGTGGCGCCCTTGCTGGCAGCAGACGGTTCCAGCAGGGACATGCTGGCCCTCCTCGGAGGCCTGATGTGTATCGGGCACCTTCGGGCCACGGTCCCCATGATGGGGGCAGGGGTGTCTCCTGGGAGCCCCATCCTGGCAAAGAGGGCCTTGTTCGGTACGTGGGAACATGGGGGTGCTGGGCGCGGGGTAAGGGTTTGGGGCCGTTCGGGCCCCCACGGTGACAGGGGGGGAGGGGGAGGACGTGCCCTCCCGGCCTCGCCTGCTCTGGGGCAGACTGCTCAGGGCTTCCCCAGGGGCAGTGTCCGTGCCCCAAGGGGTCCAGGTGTGGGGGGCGCCTGGGAGAGGAGGGTCTGAGCCCCGCAGGGCCGGGGTGCTTGGGTGTGTCCTCTGAGCAGGTGCCCGGCTCCTCCCAGATTCAGATCAGCCAAGCTGAGGGCCCGCCTTCCTGCTGCTTCCCTCCCGGCCCCCTTCCCACCTCTGGGCTGCTCCCCACTCTGCGGGCAGGGTCCCCTCTGCATGGCTGGGGCGGGGGTTGGAGCTGCGCTTGCCTTTTCCTGGCCCTTGGGCAAGACCCCTGAGACTGGCGGGGGAGGGGACACCCGGTGGCAGAGGGCCCATCGGGCTGGGACCCGTGACGCCCCCAGGTCCTCCCTGCAGCTGGGAAGTCCCGGGGCAGGGGCCTGCGAGCGCCTCAGACCTTGTGGCTCCTCTTGGCCGTGGCCTCCTGATGGTGCTGGGCAGGTCCCCATGTCCGGGCTGTTGCTGCCATGGGGTGAGGCAGGGGGTTTCTGCTGCCCACCAGGAGGGGTGGGGGGGAGGGCAGCGGGTTCTGTGATGGGATCGGGCCTGCAGGGCCCTGGGGAGCAGATCCTGGGGTTGGGGTGCTTGGCTGGTCCAGTCAAGGCTCAGAACACTCTCCTCCTTGGGGCCGGCCGCTGGCCGACGGGGCGGAGGGGGCTTCTGGGGCCTGGGGATGTCCGTCTGCTCTGCGGTGGCAGTCTGGGTCTCTGGGTCCAGCTCTGCGACAGGGCCCTCCTGCCCGCGGCGTGGGTGGCAGGCAGCAGACACAGCCCGCTTCTGACTTTCGGAGCAGCGGCGTCGATGCTGGGACCAGGGGTGCATGTCTGCGGCCGGGTTGGTAGCTCCCTGATAGGTTGGGGGCGCCAGCGGTCTGTCAGGGGCCCCAGTGGCTCTGGCTCGACCCCGGGTGGTTGTCGGGCCTGTCTCCCCTCCCCCCATGACCCCAGTGGGTTTTGTGGAGTCTGGCCTGTTGGAAGGGAGGGTGAGGGGAGAGGCAGGTCGGCCAGGCCTGTCTGGAGAGATCCTTTTAGATCTCAAGCAGGCACATGTAGGACTCTGTCTGGGGTAGAGGGATGTGGCCGCAGCCCTGAAGGGCCGGAGGGGCCTCGGAAGCCAGGCGTCCGCGTCCCAGCTGCGGCCCCAGGCCCGGCCTTCTGCCTGTGCTAGGGGTCCGCCTCCCTTCCGGCTGCCCGGAGGGCCCGGCCACGGCCTCTCCCTCTCCCTCTCCTCCCCAGCAGTGCTGGCCAGGTTTTTGCGTGGAGCCTGACCGGGGTGGGGACAGGGCACTGGAACTCACGACCCTGAGATCCAGACATGAGCTGAGAGCAAGAATTGGGCTCAACCAGCTGAGCCACCCAGGCTTTATTGTTATTATATATTTTTAAGAAAGACTTTATTTATTTATTTGAAGGAGGGAGAGTGAGAGAGACAGCATGAGACGGGGGAGAAGGCGACGCAGGCGCCCACCGAGCGGGGAGCCGATGCGGGACTCCATCCTGAGACTCCAGGATCATGACCTGAGCCCAAGGCAGTTGCTCAACCAACTGAGCCACCTGGGTGCCCCTCCCCCACCTTTTAAAAAAGTCTTCTTTTAAGTCTTCTCTACTCCCAGCGTGGGGTTCGAACTCCCAGCCTGAGATCAGTGTCTCATGCTCCACCGGCTGAAGCTGCTGGCCAGGGCTGTTCTGTTCCCCTGCCCAAGCCCCCCCAGGGGACGCCGGCTTCAGGGCCTGCAGTCCCTGGGGCTGCTCTCCTCGTGCCTGGGCCCTGCGGCTGAGGACGGCGCAGGGGCTGACGCATAGGAGCGGCGGCCTGTCGTGTTGTTTCCCAGTGAAGGGCCGGACGAGTAGCCACCATGACAGTATCCACTGTCAGCCCAGAGGTACCTACCTCGAGCCCCTTGGCTCAGTCTCCCTGACTCCTGCCTTGGGGCAGCTGCACACCTGGGTTCTGGCTCGGGGACGCGTCCCGCAGTTCCTAACGTGTACGGATGGGGCCCCCTCGTGGTTCTTCTTGGCTGGGAGGGGCCAACGACCTTGCCGTGCCCCAGGGCTGTGCTGGCTGCCAGGAGAGGGGCTTCTGGGCACAGGCCGGGCCCCTGCGGGCACCTGGCCCTCCACCGTGTTCCAAGAACATGGCCAGCTGTCCTGCCGTCTGCTGTCCTGCCGTCTGCGGGCCGGAGGGGCCGTGGCCGAGGGCCACCTGACACCTGCCCCTGCCCCGGGCCTGGGGGCGGGGCTGGCGGCTCAGACTTGTGGTCCTTCCACCGGCCAGACTGAAAAATGCAAGGAGGGGGGACAGCAGGAAGGAGGGGGGAGCCCAAGCCGGGCGCGGGCCTGGAGCTGGTGACGGGGCGGGCAGGAGATGCGGCTCCAGGTGCGTGGGAGGGAGTCAGGCCTCAGCGACGGGAGGGCGTGGGTGGGGGACCCACCAGGAGGCCTGGGCCCCCCTCTCAAGCTGTCATGGGCTTTTGCGTGGCTGGGGAGGGGAGCCCCGCCCGTGCCCCAAGCCATGGGAGAGCCGGGCTGGACGTCCATGGGGTTCGGGTGGGGTCCCAGCCTCCCAGGGACCTCAGCCCCACTTAGCCTGTGTCTGATGTTCTCTGTCTGAGACTAACGGGCTTTGTTTTTCTTCCTGCGCTTGGAGGCTGTAATTCTCCTGCCAAAATGTTTTAAAAGCTGCATACACAGAAACATTTTCAAAATTACAGGTAGTTTTATTAACGGCGTGTGCGGTTTGTTAGTGTATGTGTCTGAGCGTTAGCGACTGTTTTCTGCAAACATGCTTGAACACAGAGGGCCTTGGGGCTTGTGGCCACGGTAGGTCACAGGGCAGCGCATCTGTGACACAAGCCTGCGTCCGCCACTGATGGCGAGGGGTGCCCGCGGCGGCATGGCGTGTGACGTGGTGGCAGTGAGGGGTGTGTGTCCCGGTGTGGGTCTCTCCTGCCGTCGGAGGGTGGAGGCGGGACGTTGTGTGCAGACTTAGTTATGGAAACCCATTTCTCCCGCTGCTGGGGGTGAGGAGTTCCCTCCTGGGTTCCGCGGAGACCTGGGCCAGTCCCCACCCCCACAGCTGCTCTGCTCCCCGTGTCCTCCTCTTGTCCTTCCTTCTGTGTGTCCCCATGGGGCGAGGGAGCTCAGACGGGCTCATTTTCCTGCTGACAGGAGCCGTCTGCCGACGTCCTTGAAGGCGGGCACTTGGGGTTATAAAGAAGGAGTAGCTCCTCTGCTCAGGAACCTGCTGCAGGAGGCAGTCCCCCCTGCCTCCCACTGAGGCCCCACTCCTGGGGGCTCAGCCCAGAGACATGACGTGCTCCGTGGGGGCTTGTGGTTCAGTGGGGGACAAGCTGACGTGAGGCCTGGGCATGGTGGCCGGTTACTGTGTCCTGCTTCATGGGGGGGTGGCCCACGTTCACACTCGCCCTGACCCAGTTCCCTCCCTGCTCCCCAGCCACAGTGTCCCTTCTGTGCACAGTACCCGACTGGGCAACCCCAGCTTCAACCTTGCCTTGGGGCTTTGGAGATCCTGGAGGCAGTAGGTATGCTGTAGGGACACGGTGCTGGGTGTCCCTGCAGGCATGGGGGAGGGGCATAGCTCCAGAAAAGCCCTCGGCTCCATTTCTCATCTGTAGGTTGGGTGGGAGGACCGAATGAGCCGGAGCCTGTCCCAGCCTCCTGTGCCCCACGGTGCTGAGCGGTGCCTCGCACAGGCAGGTGTGGGGTGCCCAGAAGCACTGGGTGTCCCCTGGACGGCCTCGCCCGGGGTCAGCACTTTGGACAGTGCCAGCACCCCTCCATCCCTGCAGGCGCACCCACACCTCCAGGACTGCCCTGGGGCGGTGCCCACGCCCAGACCTGCCGTGAAGACCTCTCCTGTCTCTGTCCCCCCAACAAAGGGCATCTGGCTCCTTGCGCTGGGTGCCCACCGAGGGCACCGAGGCAGTCTGAACCCCTCCTCTGGGTGGGTCTCCCCACTGTGCTCCCACCTCATCTGGGCAGTCCCTCCACCCCGGGCTCCTGGCCCCTGGTCACGGCCCTGAGTTTGATCATTGCACCACTGACCACCTCTCAGGGGGCCGGCCACTGGCAGAGGCTCTGTCACCGTCCATCGTGGGCCCTCTGGGGACCTCCAGGGCCATGTGGTCAGTGCCAGGGGCAGGCCAGGATCCTCTGACCCACCAGGGTCCCCCAAAACTGCTCCCCTGCCCCCTCCCTGTGTCTTGCCTGAGCTGCGGACCCCCACCCTCCTCTGGGGAGGGGCCTCAAATAGGCAGAACAACCCCTGCTTCCGGACCCTGCCCTGAGCCAGCAGCATTCAGCAGAGGGATTGTTTAGAACTTGTAGACCGAAGTTCTTGCTTTTGTGGAAGGTGCAGACCGGGGCGGGACGCCAGAGAGGACCCGCATGTTCACCCTGGGCTGCTGGACCCCCACACGGGCTGGTGGTGGGCATGTCAGCCGGGGGCTCTCCTGCCTCGCTCAGCCCTTGGCAAGGCCCAGAGGGATCCCAGATGCCCACACCCAGGGAGCCGTGGCCCCTGCTCTTGGTCTGAGAGCCGCATGCCCCCTACCCCCACAATTGCAGTCTCCTGCCCGCCTGGCTGAGAGCACGGCGTGCATACTCCCCAGAGACTCCGGGACCACCGAGTGGTGCCCCGCCGCCACCCCAGGGCCAGGCTGACCTGGTGATGGGGGAAGGGGTGAGGATGTGCCCATGGGAAGGTGAGGCCTCCTTGGGCAGGGGCCTCAGAGCCGGTGGAGCCTGCAGAGTCATGGGGTCCCTGTTGGGCTTGGGGAGCCCATCCGGTTGCTGGGGAGGCGTTGTGTGTGGACGAACCGGCTCCCCTTGGCTCTGCCTCTGACTCACTGGGCACGAGGCTCACTTCCCAGCCTCAGTTCCCTGGTCTGGGAAATCGGGTGGGAGTCTGGCCTTCTAGGCTCAGGAAGCTTTTGTGGGGTGAGGCAGGGCTTGTGGTCCTGGGCGGCTGGGGTATACCCTGGAGTCTGTGAGCTAGCCTGTTCTGGGCATGCGGGGGGATCGCGCCTAGGGGGCCCCGGGGGCTGAGGCCATGGGGGCCCCGCCAGATGTTGAGGAGTGGGGAGGGGTCCCCAGGCAGGGCCGCTGGCTTTCCCCAGAGCCCAGCAGGCATTCGTCACCAAGTGGTCTCACTGAAGCCCAGGTTTTGGGGGACCAGGAGCTGGTCCGTGTTCATGGGGCTTACCTGGAATACAGTCTCCTCTTTGTTTCTGAGGCCACCCAGAGCCCCGGCGCAGCCCTGCTCCCCCACGGCTGGGTGTCCCCGTCACCAGGAGAGGCTGAGGGCCCGCTCTGCTTCTTCACCGCTTTGCCTTCTCCCCTTCTTCCTCTCATTTCAATGTTTTTTTTGTTGTTGTTTTTTTATTATTTTTTAAGATTTTATTTATTTAATCTGACAGGCAGCGAGAGAGGGAACACAAGCAGGGGGAGTGGGAGAGGGCGAAGCAGGCTTCCCGCTGAGCAGGGAGCCCCATGCAGGGCTGGATCTCAGGAGCCTGTGATCATGACCTGAGCCTAAGGCAGATGCTTAACCCACTGAGCCCCCAGGTGTCCCTTCAATTGTGTTTGTAATAAGGAGCGACTATGAAATTCAGTGGCAGTCCCGGTGGTTGAAAGGGAGGGGCAGTGAGTGCCAGGGACGGGGTTCTCTGCTCCATCCTGTGCTGGCGTCCGTGCCGGGGCCTGGTGCGTGTTCTGGGCCTTGCACTTAGAAATGGACAGCGGGGGATGCCGGGCGCCCACTGGGATTACGGCCACCCACTGGGAGGTGGTTTTAGGAAAGAGGGGAGTGTGTGGTCCAGCAGGGTCTCCAGGCGTCATGTCCCTGACTGCTCAGGTCCAGAGAGGCTGTGGGGTAGGTGCAGGCCAGGACCTGGGCCAGAGGGGTATGCTTCCTAGAGGGGTGGTGTTTGGGGGCCCTTGCCCAGGCTGCTTCACTGTGTCCCTGGGACAGGGACAGGCACCCCATTTGTGACCTGAATGGAGAGTGTCCTCAGACCATCTGCTTCCCACTGCCAGAGGTGGCGGACCTTGGAGTCCCCATTACTGTGACTGTGGGGGGACCGGCTGGGAGGGCTGGCTGGCCCTGGAAGGTCAGCAGGGTGGGCCTGTGGGATGCCACTCTGGGTGACCACTGGGGTCTGGTGCAGCCTGCCCTGGGGTGTGTGGATGGTGGTTTCACGGCCCTCTCTCCCCCCCGGCGGTCCCAGCTGGGAGGCTGTGGCATCCTTGGCGTCGGCATCTGGCTGGCGGCCACCCAGGGGAACTTCGCCACCCTGTCCCCCTCCTTCCCGTCCCTGTCGGCCGCCAACCTGCTCATCGTTACCGGCACCTTCATCATGGCCATCGGCTTCGTGGGCTGCATCGGGGCCATCAAGGAGAACAAGTGCCTCTTGCTCACCGTGAGTGCCCCCCGCGCGCGGGCTCCGTCTCTGGGCCCTGCTCCCTACCTGTGCTGACCCCGCAGGACCGGTCCCTGGGGACCTTGCTGGGGCTGGGGGGGGGCTTGGTTGCTGGGGGTGCTGCTCAGTCGGGGTTTAGTGGAAGCCCCCCCGACAGGACAGAGGCCCCCCGCCATGTGCCCACGAGTGCCAGGCGGGGCCCCCTCCGGCCTACATCGGGCCTGTTTGCGTGGAGACCACCCTTCCAGGGAGCCTCTGCCCAGCTCCTGTCCCAGGACCCCGCTGAGAGGCTCGAGTCCCCTCCTGTGCGGTGGAGACAGATGCCCCGTCTTCAGGAGCATTATACCGGGGCGGAGAGGGGCCAGGCTCCTCACCGATTAGCGTGTCTGGCAAAGGCCTCCTGCAGCTTGATCTTGTCGGCCAAGCCCTTGCCCAGGGTAGGGCCTCGGAGGGCCTGTCCCCCAATCTGTGCAGCTGTCCTGGGCGTTCAGCTGGTTCCACAGGCTCCCATCAGCGCCTGGGGCTCTGATCCCTTGGAGCAGAGGGTGGGGGTGTGGCCGGGTCCCCAGCTGCCCCGGGGCAGGAAGCTGCGGTGTGGGTGGGGGGCCCAACCCCAGCCTTCCCTGCAGGGTGACCTGAAGTCCAGAGTGCAGGGCCTGCTGGGGGCACTGGGGGCCCGCACTGAGGGAAGGCCAGATCGGGGATCCGGGGGAGGACAGGGCTCGCTCCCCGCAGCCTGTCCCCTTCCTGTCTGCAGGCCGGGCGGACGCAGGCTGTCTCTGCTGCCCCGCGGGCCTGAGGCTCTGGGGTGCTCACGGGGCGGTGCGGGGGGATGACTGCCACCCAGCAGGCAAGGTTTGTGAGGCCAGGTGGGGCTTTTCTCCTGGTGGCTGTCCCCTCACCTCGGTCTTTCCTGAGGGGCTGCTGACCTCCCCTGGCTGCTCTGACGGCTGTAACCGGCATGGTTCAGGGTCTTTTTTTTTTTTTTTTTAAAGATTTTAAGATTTTATTTATTCATTTGACAGAGAGAGATCACAAGTAGGCAGAGAGGCAGGCGGGGGGGGGGGGGGGGGGATGCAGGCTCCCTGCTGAGCAGAGAGCCCGATGCGGGACTCGATCCCAGGACTCTGGGATCATGACCTGAGCCGAAGGCAGAGGCTTAACCCACTGAGCCACCAGGCTCCCCGGTCCAGGGTCTTTGTGGTCCGACCTTCTCCCTGCCCACCACAGGGACACAGGCACAAAGCACACACGTGTGCTGGCAGGTGTGCTTCTGAGGTTGGTTGAGCAAGAGAAGAGCCCTGGCTCCAGAGCGGGCAGGAGCCCAAGGGAGGTGGGGCAGCAGGAGGGGGTCTGCTGGTCTCTGGGGAATGGACACCTGTGGGGGAGGTTCCTGTAGCACCGGGGTGTCTCTCTGCATTTGCGGCCCCACCCTTGGGAGGCTGCACGGGCCGGGGGTGGGCAGCTAGGGGCCAGGCGGCCAAGTCACCAAGGTCGGGTCCCCTGTGCAGTTCTTCGTGATGCTGCTGCTGGTGTTCCTGCTCGAGGCCACCATCACCATCTTGTTCTTCGCCTACACTGACAAGGTTCGCCCACCCCTGCCCTCCCCAGCTTTGGGGGTGGGGGCTCTGATCTCACCAGCCAGCTAGGGCCACAGCACTGTGGGTGACAAGGGTGCGGGCAGGGCTGGGAATGGCAGTCACAAGCTCCACACTTGGTGCGAGTGGACAAAAGCCCCTGCCATCCACGCACTGGGGAAGTGGCTTTAACCGCAGCCACCAGAGGCCGGGCCTGGAGGGGGATGCCAGTGGCCTGGAGGCTTGGGGAGGTTTCTGGCCCTTTAGGAAGTGGGGGACAGGGGGGCAGTGCTGTGGTCTGGCTGTGCTGAGCTCCTGCCGTCCTGGGCTGCACGTCTGCCGGGCAGGGAGAATCCCCCATCCTCAGGTCCTTAACCACCTATTTACTTACTGATGGCTCGTGGCCGTGTGCTTCCTGTCCGGCTGTGCCCTGCACCTGCTCCTTCCTCTGCCCGCTGGGCGCTCTCGCTCGGCTCCTGGGTCCCGCTGGCGTCCTCCCACCGGTGCACTTTCTGGCGCCAGACGACCCCCCAGACCTAGCTTGGCCTCTCCTTCCCCAGGCCTGGAACCAGCCTCTCCTCCGGGAGCCCCGGTTCCCTCGCTGGAGGACGGTCTGGGGAACCGAGTTGCGGGGCCTGGTGTGCTCGTCACCACTGGGGCGTCGTAGCTTCCGGGCCCCTTGGCGGACGGACGGAGCTGGGCGTGCTCACAACCTGTGTGTACAGACCGGTCGGTGTTTCCGTCCGTGTCCGTCTGTCTCTGTACGGGCAGCTGAGGCGGCAGACTCTGGTGCCAGCTGGTGTTCAGCACCACAGAGGGCCCAGGGATGGGGGCTTCCAGGAGGAGGGGACTCCAAGGAGGGAGACAGTGGGCACAGGTGCCTGTGGGGTCTGGATGAGGGAGGTGGAGCTGGCTGGGGGGGGGTGTCCTGCTGACCCCACTGCACCTGCAGATCGACAGGTACGCCCAGCAGGACCTAAAAAAGGGTCTGCACCTGTACGGGACCCCAGGCAACGTGGGCCTCACCAACGCCTGGAGCATCATCCAGACCGACGTGAGTCTGTGCGTGCGTGCGTGCAGAGGGGCTGGGGGTGTGTCCGGTAGGGGACACGGCCCACCCACCCACCCCCCAACCATCCCAGCCCCTGCACCCGTCCACAGTTTCGCTGCTGTGGGGTCTCCAACTACACCGACTGGTTCGAGGTCTACAACGCCACCCGCGTGCCCGACTCCTGCTGCTTGGAGTTCAGTGAGAGCTGTGGCCTTCACGCACCCGGCACCTGGTGGAAGGCAGTGAGCCCCTCCCCTCCCCTCCCCAGGCATCCTGGCCCCAGGGGAACCCCGGGTGGGGAGGAGGGCCAGCCTCAAGGCCCCTGTGACACACACCCTTCCTCCAGCCCTGTTACGAGACCGTGAAGATGTGGCTCCAGGAGAACCTTCTGGCTGTGGGTATCTTTGGGCTGTGCACGGCACTGGTACAGGTACGCTGGCCGGGTCCTGCCTCAGAAGCCACCTGGACTTAACCCGGTCTCTGACCTCACAGCTTAGCTCACCAGCACCCGGGTGGAGGGGCCTTGAGCCCCCATGGCTGAGCAGAGGTGGGGTTTGAGGTATGGTTGGAGGCTACTCCACAGGGAGGTGACCTTTGACAGATCAGGGACTGGTAGGCCAGCCTGTTCCTGTGGCCTAAGCCTGGCAGCTGTGGTGGGTGAGTCAAGGGACGGCCCAGCCAGTGCTGAGCAAGGGTGGGCAGTCCAGGGCCTGGTGCCCGAGCCGGGCTTCCTGCCCCTGTGGAAGCCTGGAGTGTTAGACCCTGCAGAGGCTGGAGGCCAGTGGTCAGCAAACCCGGACCTCGGGCAGCCCTGTTCCTGGGGGGCAGTGATAGGCGGGTCCCAGCCAGATCACACACGGTCAGAGGTGACCCCAGGCAGAGGATGTGCAGGGGAGGGAGGGAGGGGGCACGGAGCCAACGGGCCCTGCAGCCACCAGCAGAACCACAGCAGCCACACTGAAAGGCAGGTCTGGGGGCTGAGCCCTAGGAGTCCCCAGCGTGACCCCTAGGCTAAGGCTTGGGGATGTGGCTGGGGGGACCCGAACTGCCAGGGTTGGGGGAGGCATCCCTGGGGAAGTGGGGTACGGGCCATCCAGGGAGGAAGCTGTGGGGTGGGGTCTGGGGCAGGACCCCCTGTGCCTGCGGTCTCCGGGAGCAGTCCTGCCCAGCCCCCTTGTGTCTCCGCAGATCCTGGGTCTGACCTTCGCTATGACCATGTACTGTCAGGTGGTGAAGGCGGACACCTACTGTGCGTAGGGTGCCCGCTGCCTGCCTCCCCTGCCTCGCTGCCAAAGGACACGGCCCACTGGGAGATGCCCGCTCCTGCTGCGGGACTCAGCACCAACCCTGCCCCCCCGCAACCGCCCCCCCAGACCCTCAGCCAGCTGGGTGAGCCCCGTGCTGGAGGCGGGAGGGGCTTCTGGCACATTTCAGGTCCGGGTACTCTCCCGAGCAGCGTCGGCCCCTGCTCTGCCCCCACTGGCCGGTGTCCTTCACGAGTGGGGACGGGGTGAAGGGCTGACCGCTGGTCCTGGTGCTCCAGGTGGGGCGGCTGCCCCACCACCCACATTCCACAGCGGAGCCTGGGCAGGCTCTGGTGCATCTTAATAAAGTGTGTGGACAGCCCGCCCCCCCCGCATCTGTTGCTGCCTGACCCCCAGGGACGTGCCCAGCGCCTGGGGTGGGGTTCCTGCACATGCGTGGGGGCAGCCCCCACCCCGCCGGGGAAATCTGTTGGTGGTGCAGAGGTGTCTCAGGACGGCCCTGGGCCTCCCTCCCCAGGTAGCCCCAAGGCCTTGCCTGCCCCAGGGACCGTTTCTGTGAACTTGGCCCCGGAACTGCTCATCTGCATGGTCAGGACGGAAGCGGGTGCCGCAGGCTCATCAACGCAGGGGCCTCCGGAGACAGGAGCGACGGGTGCGGGGAAGGCCGTGGGTCTGGAGCTTGGGGGAAGATGGCCCCTCCCAGGAGCCTCCCTAGCTGCGGCCCACGACCCCCCAAATCTCCATTTCCTGCCCCCCCCCAGGAACACCCTGTATCACTGTCCTTGTGTGGCAGGCCCACCTGGGGATGCCCGACCAAGCACTGACCACAGCCACAGCCACGACGGACAGCCACTGTGCTCACAAGCCCACCGACCCCACCTGTGCTCACTCCACGGAAACTACCAGAACCGAAGTGTAGTGATGTCAGGGCATGTGGTTAACGCCCCAAACTAAACCATTTCTCACCTCCCGGCCGCAAACGACTGAACCCCAGCAGGACGGTCGCATGTCGGGCAAAGCAGTCTCCACGTGACCCCCCCTTGTCCATAGAGCCCTCCTGCTGGGAACCAGGTCCCCCCACTCGTATGTGACCACAGACAGACCTGCCCCACGCCCGGCTGCTCCAGAGTACACCGCGGGCCAGCCTGGACCCACGGGAACGGCTCGCAGACCTGGACCCTTTCCGCTCACAGCCTCCCATGTGACCCTCAGACTCCAGCCCTGACTCAGCTTCCCCCATGACCCTCCAGTGGCCTTGGAGCCCAGGGTCCCTGCCCTCCAGCCCAGACCGCCCCCTGCTGGCTCTCTGCTTCCGAGGCGAGGCTCACTGCTCTGCGTGGGTTGCCCCCAGGGGTCTCACCCCTTTACTGGTCCCACCTCCCCCCCACACCCAGTGTCTGTCACCTACCCGGCTCCACGTCTAACCCCCAGCTCCAGAACAGACTTGAGACCTCCCAGAGCCCGGCACCCCAGCCCTGGCGCCACGGCCTCCGGGCTCCCCTCCTGCCCGGGCCTCTGAAGCCGGGACAAGGGGATGCCGGCCTGTGCCCACAGTTCCCTGCTCTGCTCCTGCCCACTGCCGGGGGCGCTGGTGTGGGGACTCGGGGAACCACAAGCCGACCCTCAAGCAGACGGGCGTACATGCGAACACACGTGCACACGCGTGCTTGAGCAGCACACACGCACCCGCAGCAGGTGTGCACACGGACTCCCCACGACAGCTCCGCTCCCCCCGCCATGCTCTCTGTCCCTCTGCGCGGGCCCAGACTCCTCATCTGCCCTAGCAGCAGGCTGCCCTGCCCCCGCCCCCCAGCAAGTCTGCTGGGCTGGGAATCCGGGCACTTGGCAGGGACCGTCCCCCTCAGAACTGCGGGGTTCCTCTGTGGGGCCACTCCACCAGGGCACTGGCTGCCCCTCAGAGCCCTTCCTGCTTCACGTCCCACAGCAGGAGAGCAGGGAGCACGGCCTCTGCACCCACACTTGCAGCATGGAAGCCCCAAGTTCCCACACAGCGCCTGCCCGGTCAGTCGGGTCTGGCCCGGCAGGACTCTGGCCCCGTGGACAGCACCGGGCCCTGGCCGGGCCTGCTTACCGAGGGGGCTGTGCTGCTTGGAGCCCACGGGCCGCGGAGCCCAGCGGCTGGGGAGCAGGGGCCAGCAGCCCTTCTAGCTGGGGGGCTGTGGGGGCAGGGGCCAGCTGTCTTGGGCTACAGGCAGTCCTGGAGTCTCTCCTGCTGTTTCATTCCGGGAGCCTGGCTACACCTGCGGGCAGACCCGACAACCGCCCAGCCCACTGGCACCCAGGGGCCCACCGGGGTCCTTCTGTGGGACAGGAACAGCTGCTCTGCGCTGGGCTTTGTCCAGCGGCCCCCACACCCTTGTCGAGCTCACCGGGCCGGTGTGGGCAGTGAGAGGCCGAGCCCCCTCAGCACGGCCCGGGGGTCCACAGCGGAGAGAGCCGGCCCGGGCGCAGTGAGGGCTGCGTGGGAGGGGCCCGCGTCCTCTGGGCAGCACTGCCGGACGGCCCCTCCGCACACCGCCGGAGAAGAGGCCTGGCTCCCAGGACCCCTCGGCCACCGCTCGAGGACTGCAGCAGACACCGAACGGAAAACCGAGACGAGTCTGTATTTCGCGTGTGAACCGGTCACTGTGTCGCTGGGGAAGCCTACGTCTGCTCACGGCCAGGCCTAGAGCAGGTCGTAGAAGTAGTCCAGGCCCTGGCCCAGCTCCCACATGGACACGCCGACGCCCAGCTCCCGGGCCAGCTCCAGCCGCGCCTGCACAGACTGCCACCACAGGGAGCGTCAGCCAGGCCTCCCCACCCACCCTCCCGCCCCCCACCCGGCCTTGCTGAGGGCAAGGGTCATTGTGGGAGGGGCTACACCTGCTGCCCACCCCCAGCATCGAGGCCGGCCCACGCATACCTTCAGAGTTGGGTAGAAGACCACGTGCCTCCCACCGCGGCTTCTGCAGAAGAAGATGGGCCTTGGGCCTCCTGCGCCTTCTGCTCCTCCCACCACCCCCATCCCCAGGGGAAGGGGGAGCCGGCCCCGCCTCCCCTTCCAGCAGAGGTCTCTGCATCCCGCAGGGAAGGGCCCTCCACGGGTCCCACTGCTCGGGCCACGCAGCCCTCGGGAGGTGGTGCTCCGGCTGCTGGCCCCGGAGCCCTTGGCCAGCCTGGGCAGGCGCACCCCTCACCTAGGGTCTCCAGCCGGACACTCACTTCTTGTACTCGAAGAAATGCTCTGCTGCCTGGCTGTCCCATGTGATCCGGGGCCTGTGGTCCTTCAGCATCTGGATGTACCTGGGGGGGGCCGCGACATGGGTGTGGGCGTCCTGGAGACCGCCCGGACACCTGAAGGGGCCACGCCAACTGGGGCTGTCACAGGCAGGCAGCAGGACGCGGCGGCTAGGACCCCGGTCGGTGTAGGCGGCGCCCGCAGCACCCCCACTGTGGGAGGGTCACGTGTGCACCCCCGACACGGGAGCACAGGACAGCGCCTGGGCCCCGCAGCCCTGGGCCCGCGTGGGCTGGGGGCCGAGTCCTCCCTCGGGGGCAGGGGAAGGACGAGATGGCGACCGACGGCTGCTGAGATGCGGGCCCGGGCCCGGCGGCACCTGGGGCTGCACAGCAAGTGTGCGACGGCACCCAGGCGCTGGGCGTCCCGACTGGGCCTCCGGCTGTGTCCTCGATCTGCCCCACGAGTGTCCGTGTGCACAGAGTGAGGGCATGTGCGTTTGGGGGCAGAGCTGGCGCTCGTGGGACTGCTGAGTGTCACAGGAGAACGCGGCTGTGCTCCCCAGTCATCCAGGGCACTGCTGCTAAGAGGGCTCAGGGCTTCTCTTTGGGTGAGGAAACTACAGAATCGGAGGTGCCAGCCGCACAAAGGAAGGCACGGAACGGGCCTGCCTGGCGGGCTTGGCCACGCTGAGTCTGTGGGTGTGAAGGACGCCTCCCCCGCCGTGACAAGGCCTCAGATTGGAAAGTACCACGAGGCCAGACAGAATCAGGATGCGCGTGTGCAAGACCCGCCCCAGCCAGGGAGGGAGAGAAGGGTGCAGGGGCCCCTCGGCTCCAAAGGAAACTAGCCTGCGGCTTCTCACCTGCTGTAGCAGGGCCTGAGGTCTCCCTGCACGCCACGCTGGGACCCCTGCCCCCACGAGACCGGAGGCACGCGACAGGCTGGGCCAAGTCTAAGCCGTCCATGCTGGACCGCAGCCGAGCTGGCCTGCAGACCTGCCTGCACCCCGACCTCAGGTCCCCGCCAGCCCAGATTCCTGACCTCCCACTGGCCAGGGGTCCCAGGGCCTGACAAACACAGAGGATAGAACCCACATGCCCAGTGGCCTCTCCTTGTTGCCAGTCCTGCCGCAGCCAGAGCCACCGCACCCCAGGCCCTGCCAACCCAGAGCCCCCTCGGAGCGGTCCCGACCCCACCTCCCCAAAGGCCGTGCGACAGTCTTCTCAGGCTGGGGGTGGGGAGCGCAGGGTCTCCCTGATGTAGGCCCACGCTAGAAGTTCAGTGGGTTCCGGGCCAGTCACGTCTTGGGTGACATGAGGACCCTGGCCTGCAGGGCCCCCTGACAGGCAGCGGGGCTCCCCCAGGGCTGCCCCTCATGGGCAGGGCACAGCAGAAGGCATCCGGGGAGCCAGGCCGTGAGGATGGGCACCCTCCAAGCAAGGTGCACGAGGAGGCCCAGGACCAAGACGAGAGCACGCTGCTGGGCGGCAGGACCCAGCAAAAGAAAGGGTGACGAAGACCAAAGCAAGGCCCGGGGCCCTGGGAACTCAGACCCAAGAAGCAGCCCAGGGAGGTCGCCCAGGGGCTGCTGGAGTGAGATGGGGCATGGCGATGGGGACCCAGCAGCCTGCCTGCGAGCTCCACCCTACAGCTCCCCGCCCATGGGGCCTTTGCACAGACCTGCTGTCCTTGACCAGGAGGAGTGGGATTCCCAGCACTGCTGTCAGGCCACAGGGACTGGCCTTGCCGGGAAGTGTCCATCCCCAAGCCCCTGAGTGCCCGAGACGCTCTGGAGCCCTGGATCTCAAGGAGACTGCCAAGTACAACCTGCCCGTTAGGGACCCATCTGGCTGTGGTCCAGGTGGGGCTGCCTTTCCCTGGGGTCCTGGAGGGATCCCCGGGCAGGGGCAGGAGAGGCCCCACCGGGTGGGGGCTGCAGGCCCCAAAGCTTCAGAACAGGTGTCCACCTGGACTGGTGCGGGGGATCTCGTGGGGCTGGCTAGGCCCTACGGAACATCTCGGCCCGCCGGCGAAGCAGGACGGCCTCTTGGGCAGGACTTGGCAGGCACGGGGCTCTACAGATCAGTACCTAGATCCACACCACCTCCGGGGGCTTCACAGCTGCCCAGAATCCCCAAAGCTGGAGACTGACCAGGCCACACAGAGGAGCCTGGCCATGGTCATGACAGGCCTGTGTGTTGTCTGGGGGTGGCCAGCAGAGACTAGTAAGTTGGGAGGGTCGCTCAGGCACTGCAGACCACGGTCCCTGAGGCTCCCTTGGCAGTCACAGAACCCAGGCCCGGCTGGCAGAGGCCAGGAGGCCACAGGCCAGGCCTGAGGGAGCTGGCCTCCTGCCCCCACCACAGGCTCCTGGCTCTGTCTGGGGCCGAGCAGATGGTGAAGTGGCTGGTCCCACACTCCCTGGAAGGGACGGGGGACACCTGCCGCAATACGCCCAGGGCTCAGCGTCGGAGAGGCCAAGACAGGGATGGCAGACGACCCTGAAACAGGCGCCCCGGCTGCTCCTGGTGCAGAGCTGGTGAGCCTGAGTGACTGCGGGGCCCCCCAGCACCCCACACCTGGCCCATCATCAGCTGCGTGGGGAACAGGGTGCATCACTGCAGGTTCCTGCGGGGGCTGGCCAGAGTGTGTCTCCTGGTGAACTGCCTTTCTAGGGTGCCCGACCAGGGCCCCCCCCACCCCCCCCAGCCTCAATCCAGAGCCTTGCTGAGCTGAGCTCTAACATGTGGCTCCCAGATCAAAGAGGTGTGGTCCTGAGAGGGGCACCCCGGTCAGGCCCCTTCGCAGGCCAGGAGGACTGCCCGGAAGAATCAGGCTGTGGGCAAAGGAGGTGGAGACAGACCCACAGGGGCCGAGGAGCAGCTCCCTGTTGCTGTTACATCGGTGGGAGGCACTCAGGTGCAGAGGGGCTCATGCGGGTGTAGGGAGAGTGCTCAGCCCACACTGGGGGGGCCAGCCGCCATCACCCCACTCTGTGCCCTTTGTTCTCACCAGGAGCTGTGGTCCTTGTCTGGACTGTAGCTCTCACCCCAGACGGACCTGGGGTGGGGGGTGTGATGCCCGCCCTGGGCTCGACTCCCCTGTTGCGGAGGCAGGGGACACCACTCCTGATCCCCAGCAGCCCCGTGTGCCTTCCACCGGGCCAGCTCACCGTGCCGCGAGGCCTAGAGAAGGTGCTGTGCCAGGAACATGCTCTGCTTGAGACCCCGCTTTGGCAAAGGCCCCCTAAACGTGAATCTGACTGCATGGGGGGCTGTGGGGAGTGACCACACTGAGGGCCATGTGTCTGCCCCTCCACACTTCATCTGGGGCTCGAGGCTCAAGGGTCCCTTGTTGGAACTACAGCCCTGTTTGCCACTGGACCAGGGAGAAGCCCTTCCTGGGACCCTGGGGGCTCCTCACAGGGCTCAGAAGCCAGCCCCCCAGGCACTCCCCCCACCATGGCCTCTCCTGCCCACCGTGGAGGGTGCGGCCCCCGGTCTAGCAGGATCCAGAGGGGGACTCCCAGGGGAGGGGGGAAGTGAAGCAGGAGGTGGGCCCCCTGGGGGCACCTGCTCCTTCCCTCAAACATCCCTGGGGACGAAGGACACTTGTATCCACCTGGATCCCACCACCCAGGCAGATAAAAGACCAGGTAAAGCCTGCGGCGTCAGCCCCCTCTGCCCTGCAGCCTGTGATCACCCGGGGGCTGTGAGGGGACAAGGGGAGAAACGGGGAGAGGGGTCGAGGAGGGGGGTCGAGGAGGGGGACGAGGCGGGGGACGAGGAGGACCCGGGAGCCACCAGCAGGACCACAGTCTCTTGCCTGGTCTCAGGGCACCAGGCCCGGCCCCATTCTAAAGTGAGGCAGGCAGAGGCCTGGGGCGGAGGGACTCTGGGGCAGCCTGCCGCCACGGCCCTCCCGAGAAGCAGACGTGACCCCTTGCCTGCTTCAAAACCCTCAGGTCGGTCAGCATGCAATGCCCAGAGGCAACAGTATTGCCCCTGCCTGCTGGCCACAGGCCTGTCACCGCCACCCAAGGTCCCTCAGCCCCTCTCTATGGGACACACCCAAAAGTCAGGGCTGAAGTGGGACAAGGGGCTTGACCTCCACGCGCCCTTGAAATGCATGGGCCGCTGCCCTGCCAGCTCAGCACTGTGCCCACTCGGACACACGGGAGGCCCTGCTGAGCTGCCATCTGCTCGCCAGGGGGATGCGGAGGCTGGGTGGTGGCCTCCTGCCTGACTGGTCAGGGCGGCCCGTGTTTATCCCCGACACACGGCCCAGTCCTATCCTCTGGGCCCGCAGACCAGCCTCCGACCAACCCGCTGCCCTCAGGCCGGAGCCATGCCGTCCCCTCCTCGGCCTCCTGCCCGCAGGGGAGTGGGCTGCAGCCCGAGTGGGGGACATCTCAGAAGGGGGTGAGGGGCAGGATGGGGGCGCAGCCAGAAGTCCCGCAAGTCTGAGGGCAGGTGGTGGGTGTGGGACTCACGGCTAGACTGGGGGTTAACAAGCCTGAGGATCCACGCCACGTACTACTGTGGGCCCACCCCAAGTGAATACGGTGACTCTCCCCCCAGAGGTGGTGGCAGGGCTGAACTGCGTCCCCCAGATTCCCACGCTGGAGTCCTGACCCCCAGCACCCCAGGATGGGGCCGCATCTGGAGCTGGGGCCTCCACAGAGGTGCTGGAGGGGACACGGGGTCCCTGGGGTGGCCCTGATCCCATGTGACCGGGGTCCTTACAGGAAGAGGGGATCAGGACCCAGACCTGCACGGAGGGACCACCTCATGAGGACCCAGGGAGAGTGCGGCCATCCGCACCCCAGGAGAGAGGCCTCGGGGGGAGCCGAGCGTCCTGCCAGCTCCTGCCTCTGGGACTTCCAGTCTCCGGGACTGGGGACAGTGAGGGTCTGCAGTGTTGGTACGGGAGTGCAGGCGGTCTGAGCACCACAGGGCTTCCGCCTCCTGGCTGCACAGACCTGGGCCAGCAGAGCCCGAGGCTGGAGCAGGGGTAGGCAGGGGGCACTGGGGTCCTCTGGCCTCACATGCAGGATCCTACGCCCAGTCGCCCGGTCGGTACACAGGGTTGCGAGGCTCCCTGAAGGCCTGGGGACTGGTGCTGGGAGCCCAAGCTCTGGACACGGCTCTGCCACTGCCTCCATGAGCCAGGCACCTGGGTGAGGGACACCAGGCAGAGCAGGGCCCCAGCAGTACTTCTAGAACTTTCTCAGCAATCCCATCAGTGCGGGGCTGCCATGGGGGAGGGGCAGCGCAGGAGGAGCACAGAGCAGCTCCGGCCAGGACAGATGAAGAGGAGCAGGGTGCTCTCGGGGACGGGGCGGCCCGGTGCCGAGAACCGCAGTCTGCCTCGGAGAGATGGGGCGGCGTCCCTGCCAACTGGCCAGGCACCACCTCAGCCCCCAGCAGCTGAGGAGCCAGTCCTTGGCCTCCTGTCCCGGCTCCTGCTGTTTCCGCCACGCCACCTCCCCAGGCCCTTCCCAGCAGAGGGCAGGTCCTCGTTCAGACAGAGTGCGCCCGGCGCCAGGGGCAGGTGAGGGGTGGGCACTACAGGCCTGCACTGGACCCCAGCATCAGCTGTGCAGACACAGGACGTGGTCCTGGTGGGGCCACCACCAGCCCGTCCCCGCCACAGAGCAGAGCAGATCCTGATGTCCCCCCAACGGAAGGGACAGCCGAAGTGAGAGGTGGTCGTGGCCCCCCCACCACGGGCATTCTTCCTTGTCCTGGAAGCCAAGCCCTCAGAGCAGGAGGGGCCTGGAGGAAACAGGGAAGCCCCCCCTGCCCCAACCAGGGTAGGTGGCTAGGAGCAGCCCCTCAGAACGCGAGTCTAGCCAAGGGCCAACCGAACAGCTTCCGCCCTCGGAAACTGCTGGAGGGTCTCCACTGACAACAGGTCCGGACAGGCGTACACAGGCCTGGTGGGGCAGCACACTGAGCAGTCAGCCCCCGGCCCAGGATGACACGCCGGATCCCTGGCCGAGGCAGGCCTGCAGGTGACCCACAGAGAAAGCGCCGGCAAGGACAGCAGGTGCGACAGGCAGGCCCCCAGGCCGCAGCGTGACCCTGTCCGCGCCGACGGGACGGCGCCTCAAATGAAGAGCGGCCAGCCCGCACAGCGTCCGGACGCCTCAAATGAAGAGCCCACCCCAGGAGCACAGGTCCGCAGGGCAACGGCCAGCCAGGAGCACGGGAGAGGAGCGCCGGCAGACCGGACCCGGGGCGGCCGGACTCCGAGCGCGGCTGCTGCGGCCCAGCCCACACGCGCGAGGAGCGGGGGACCCAGCCGGCCACCCAGCACGGACCTCTGGACGGGAGCCCACAGCACGGGAGCGGGAAAGGCAGCGAGGGACAGCGCGCGAGCCGCGGGCACGGAACAGCAGCGAACAGCGAGCGAGAGAGGAAACGCCGCGCGTGCCAGCGACCGACCTGACGCGCGGATTGGAGAGCCCGAAGGAGAGGGAAAACGGGACAGAAAAAAGAACTGGAAGAAACTGGCCAAAATTTCCCCAAATTTCATTAAAAGTATAAACGCACGGGTCCCAAAACTCAATGCAAACCGAGTGCAAAACCCAGAAAGGAAAACGTGACAGGACGGCCACCAAAGTGTGCCTGGCGCCGTGTCGCCGGACAGCTGTGGCAGGAAGACAGGGACGAGACAGCCTGGGGCCACACGCCCCGGACAAGCACCTTCCAAACAACCAGCGCCGGATGCGGCTGACAGAACTGCCACCAGCAGAAGGGAGGGAAGAGCCACGAGGGGGCCCTGGGCAGGAGATGACCCCACACGGAGTGGGTGTGCGCCCGAACGGAGGGCCTCCTGGGCCAGGCCTGCCTGCCTCTCGCACTGGGCAGGCGGTCTGCCTGCCTGTGGACAGGGCGCCACCTCAAGGGGTCAAGGGGTGTCCTGGCGGCAGTGCTAGGACAGTGCCCCCCAACCCGACAGGCTCAGACCCTGCCCGGCCCCTCCCCAGCTCTAAGCCACCACCCCCGGGAGACTCGCAGACCCATAGGAATGAGGGTCGTGCCACATCATGGGGACGCTGGGCTCACCTGGCCCCGATGACAGGCTCGCGTGTGTCCCTGGAGGCTGCATAGTCCATGCCATAGAGGTTGAGCCCCAGGAGGATCTTGCTGCGCCACTTGGACTTGGGGTCCAGGACCTGGACGCAGGCTCGAACCCAGGACAATGGTGCATTGGGGCCAGGCCTGTGGGGGGGAGGGAGGAGTGGGTTTCAGCTGCAGGCAGAGGCCTCCCGCCACGTCCTGTGGGCACCCCAGGCTGGCGCAGCGGGCCGCACGGGGGGAAGGAAGGCAGCGGACAGCAGGCCTCCGGCAGCACCTTCCAGCTGGACCCAGGCCTCCGGGCGGACAGCACCGTGACTCCACCCGTGCCCCGGGCTCCCTTGGAGGCAGGGACCCCACCCAGAGGAGCAGCTTCTCCTTAGCAACAAGGCAGGCCCAGTGCCAGCGGCCACTCTGCTGGCGCAGATGGACACCCCACGATGGTGTTCCCATGAGAGCTGTCCTCTCCCCTCACATGCCCCGAGAATGTGAAAGCTGCTCAGTGCAGAGGCAACTGTGGGCTTCAGAGGAAAAGGGAGCAGGCCCCCCGCGTCCCTGGAGACGGGAGCTGACAGCAGCACGGCCCCACGCTCGCTGCTGGCCAACCAGGCCTTGCCCCCTCTGCCTGTCCGGTGTCCAGGCCCCAGAGGTGAGCATCTCTGTCCCAAGGCACAAAACCCACGGGGCCCTTGGCGCACACACTCACTGCTGTGCTGTGGGGTAGTCGTAGGTCATGAGGCTGAAGCCGTCCAGCACCGGGGCCAGCTGCTCAAACTCCTTGTGTGTGAACGCGCCCCGCTGCTCGGTCCTGCGACAAGAGTCGTGCGTCCTCCACCGCCCATCGCTCACAGCCCGGCCGGCCCCACCTCCAGCGGGCACCTGAGCCACCCAAGGCCCGGGCAAGCCGGCTGCGGGGGCTCCCAGACCACGCCCCTCCCTCCCTCCACTGGCGGAGGGCTGCAGGTCACTTTCCCCGGAAAGTGACTCGTCACTCAGTTCAAGGGTCCTGCCCGCAGCCAAGTCAGGGCCACACTCCAAGAGCAGGGATGGGCTGAGAAGGCCACCAGATCGAGCCGAGTGCTGGCGCTCACGCAAAGGCTTTCTCTCCGTCCCGGCCCTCCCTGCCTCCCGTCCAGATGGTTCCTCCTGCTCACCGAGCTGGCTGGCCTGGGCAGGGTGGGGCCCTGCAGCCACTGCCACCCCCTTGGGGTCTGTCTTCCCCTTAACTTCCTCCTGCAGCTCCCAGCCTGTGCGCCTCCACAGCTGCTGCCCTCCCCAGGACTCCCAAACGCTCTGCCATCAGCCCCTCCTGCTTCACCCCACACGGGGACCTCCCTCCTCCGTCACCCTGACCGGCCATGTCTGCCCTCGGCCCCACTGCTGCAGTCACCCCAACCTGCCGGGGACCCCATTTCTGTTTTTGAAGAGTTTATTTATTTGACAAACAGAGATCACAAGCAGGCTGAGAGGCAGACAGAGAGACAGGAGGAAACAGGCTCCTTGCTGAGCGGAGAGCCCGATGCGGGGCTTGTGGGATCATGACCTGAGCTGAAGGCAGAGGCTTAACACACTGAGCCACTCAGGCACCCCAGGGGACCCCACTTCCCATGGTGCCGACCGATCTCTTCCCCAGGGAGGACCCTGCCCCATCTCCCTGCTCCCCTGGCCGCATGCTTGTAGCTCGACGCTGCCCCCTTCTCCTCTATCTGCCCCCAGACACCAGAGAGGGGTCACCTATTGGTGGTAACCCCCAAGTCCTACCCCCGACCAGCTCTCTGGCACCCAGTCCTCCTTGGGGTCAGTGTAGGTTCTGTGTGTGGCCACTGGGCTCTGCCACTAGCCACAGGGCGGCCCCCACAACAGCCCTGCTGGGCACCTGACAGATGGTGTGTGGAAGGCAGGGGTCACCGCCCACACTCTCCCTATCTGCTCCCCACAGGCCTGGGGGGCCACCCAAGCCTTCGGCTCCTCCTCCACCAGGAGCTCACAGATGAGTGACGGCTCTAGGGTAGCAGCTCCACGGGGCATGGTTGCGACCCCACAGGCGGGCTCGAAGTCAGCACGGCTGCCCGAACTAGCAGGCCTTCGGGAGGTGGACAACGGGACGATGGCGTCCCACTACACGATGACATCCTGCCACAGAAAATGCCAGGACGCGGGATTTGTTGGGCCTGCTGGGGAGCTGTCAGCAAGTGTGTATGGGGTCCCTGACGTCCGTGCGATGAGCCCCTGTGGGCCACCACCAGCCAGAGCCTCGGGGAAACACTGGGCTGGCTTACAGCTGGGACAGTGCACACCCAGGTGGCCAGGAGGGGCGCCCATCACACCTGAAAGCCCCACCCTCAGCCCTGACCACACTGGCCATGGTCCGCCCAAGATCCCCCCCTCAGCTGCCTTAGCACGGCGCATGTATGTGCCCTTGGTGGCTGAAGAGTGAGGGGCGGGCTACTTCCTGCCTCGGTGCCAGGAGCTCAGAGTAAGAACCCCTGGGCATGGATGCACCCCACCGCAGTCCTCCTGCCCTTCCAGGCCAGGCCCAGGGGGGTGGCCCCGAGGGGCGGCTAACCCGTCACCACCCCGACTCTTCAGCGCATCCTCCGCACCCCTGCCCTGTGCCCGTGCCAGAAGCCGCTAGGCTCTGTGGAGAGCGCTGCAGGTGGGCACTCCGGCCCTGCCTCTGAGGACGGTGCCCCCTGCACCCATCCCACGGGTGGCTCCTGGCTGTAAACAATAAGGCCAAGCCGGCTCCGCTCCCCGAGCCACCCACAGAATCTGAGAGACCCGGGAAATGGGCACCAAGTGCTGTAGCCAAGCCCACAGGCTCTAGAGGGCCTGTCCCTCGGCCTTCACAGAGGAAAGCTCCTCTTCCAGGCCCAGCCTGAGCTCCAACTTCAGGCAGCCACAAGAGCCCCTGCCCCGGGAGCAGCAGGCCCCACCAGAGCCTCAGGACACGCGCAGCCCACACACATTCACCAACATGCACACCGACGTCTGTACGTGCAGCATGAAGGACAGACAGATGGGGCCCTGGCCGCGCTCCCTCCTGGGCTGAGCGGCGCCCGCCCGGCTCTAGGAGGGAGCTGCCGGCCTGGGGACACAGGTGTGGACTGAGGACCTTGACAGCGCGGGGAGGAGACTCCGCTAGCAGAGCGATACCCTAGTAATGCAAAGGGCACAGGGGAGCACAGTCCACAGCCTCTGGTGGCACATGGTGGGGACTGTGGGGCATGAAGGCCAGGCCGGGGCTGTCCCAGGGAGCAGCTATTGTAGCCGCTGGAGTGACCTGCAGGCTCCGTGCGGAAACTGGCGCATCCGCGAGCCCGCTGGGCTCTGAACCGCGGCTAGACATCCCAGGCCCCCGAGGCACCCCCGTGCGGCTCCCCCACTCAGCACACCACCCTGTGGCCACTCGATGGGGGGCCAGCTGCTTCCTCCCGGGCCAGCGGTGGGCCAGCAGCAGGTACCTGTGGGCCACGGCGCCAGGCTAGCAAAGGCCAAACAGAGCCCCCAGCTGGTCCCACCCAGACCTCTGTGGCCAGCTCCCCAACAATGCCCCTGGACCCCGGGTCTGCCCCGGTCCTCATGACAGAGCTGGAGCATCCGTGGTGCCGGGCACCAGGTGACGTCCTGGGGAGAGGGGACATGGCTCCAACAACTAGGGCCTGGCCTGCTCAGCCTCCCTGTCCCCTGGGGTCCAGAAGGGTGAACAGCTGGGCTGGGGAAGGCGGCCGGGTGACCACATGGCCCCGACCGCCCAAGGACCTATGTCGTGGGCAAGGTCCAGGACTGCACCTGAGAGTGAGTGGAAGTGTCTAAAAGACGTGGCCCTTCAAATTTAAGAACCTCTAACGTCTCCCAATGCTTGGGGGGACGGGCGCAGCCTTCCGCTGCGGCTGTGCAAGGACATGCCGCTGTGGCTGACGCGGGTCCCCAGCGCCACGGCATCTACCCACCCCACTCTGCCACCGACCAGGAAGGAGCGGCCTGCCCCCAGCAAGCCTGGTACTTACCCGGGCGCGACCGCCGGTGGGATGACCAGGACAGCCAGCAGCCGAGCCTGGTGCAGGGCCTCGGCCAGGTGGGTGAGCATGTGGATGAGAGCCCTGCGAAGAACCCAGAGATCAGGGACAGGAAGCCAAGGGGCCTGAGCCTGACCTGCTATGGGGCCGGCGCCCCTGTATGGGCACTTAGCATCCTGGAGGGCTCCAGTGTGGCCCTGCACCATGCAGACGCTCAAGGAGGCCTGGCAGTTCCCGCAGGGGCCACCCTCCCCCAAACTGGGCCTGCTCAGAATGTGGCTGGTTCCTGTCCTTCCTTGCTCAGGGTCACCCTCAGAATAGCATGGGGGAAAAAGGGGCGTCTGGGCAGCATCTCACCACCTTTGGACTCTCCCAGACACATAGCCTGGCCCAGGGGTGAGGAAGGACCTACAGGTGTCCTGGGTGCTGACTTGCTGGTGACTGGGTCAGTCTAGGCCACGAAACACCACTTGACCTACTGGGTGTCACAGAGCACCTGCGAGGTGCCTCGGGATCAGAAAAGCAAGGGCAGCTGCACCAACCAGGCCTTGTGCTGAGGTGGAGTCCTAGCCCAGCGCCCCAGAGCACTGGCCGCAACTCCCCAGTCCCTTCTTGTGGCCACCCCCGAGCCTGGAAGACCCAGACACAGCCGTCTGTCTCAGTCTTAGGGTGGGGGGTATCCTCGGCCCTGCGACACACAGAAGGAACACCCATGGGTGGGCAGCAGGTGCGACTCTCCACTTGGGCCTGGACATGTCTCAATAGGAAGTGGGCCACCAGGTGGGGGACAGAGGGAGCTGCAGTCATGGGCTCCTCTGGCCCCTAGAGGCACACCAGGTATGGCCAGTGGAATGGAAACTAACCCGGCTCCACCCCACCCCCTCAGGTCATGCAGCAAGGCCCATCAAGGGACAGGCACCCAGGAGCCCTGCAGGCAGGCAGCCAAGCTGCTCCTGGGCTGTCCGGCCTGGGCCCAGTCTGCAGAGCACAGTGAGTCCAGTGCCCACGCACGGGGCCAATCAGAGGGGCTGGGGCAGCGGGATGCTCACTGGCAGGGATGGGGGGTGTTGTCCTGGCTACCCTTGCACAGCCAGGGCACAGGGCCCAGTGCCCACCTCAAGGCCCCACAAACATGCGCAGGGTCCAGGTCCGGCCCCGGCTGTCTGGACGAGCACGGGCCGGGTCCCGACCGTGGGAGCGTGGCTCAGCAGGAGTGGGGCCTGGCGCGGGGGGAGTCTCTCCTGCAACGAGGCGGCCTGGGCCCCGGTCAGGACCTTGCAGGGCACGTGCCCACCCATGCTGCCAACAGCTGTCACGGTGTCTACAGCACCGTCAGCAGCTTTCCTAGGTTTCCAGACGGCCCTGGGACTGCATCTCTGTGAAGGGAAGGCTGGTATTGTGCACCGGGGGTGGCACTCACCAGCTGCGAATCCAGGGTCACCCGTGTGCCCTGGGCGTGCATGGTGGGGACCAGGCCACTCGCTGGCGCCCGCCCTGCCTGCTCCAGCTGCTCAGACCACCTGCTCCTCCCCAGAGGACTTGCGTGGGAGGGAGGCCGGAGGACGCTGGACCCTGGAGTCCAGGCAGCACTGTGCCGTCGTCCCCACCACACCGCACAGGCTATGTGCCCCACAGCATTTGCCCACAACGGCCTTTCCGGGCTGACCTCTCCAGAAGGAAATGGTGCCCTCGGACACCTCGTCAGACGCCCCGAAGAGGGTGACAGGTGGGGACGGCCTCGTGAACTATTCCCATCATGCCTCACTGCAGCCTGGCCCCTCCCGTCCTGGGAGATGGCTCCCAGGCAGCAGCGTGGCCCGAGCCATCTGCTCCGCCGGCTGCTCTCCGCCCCACTCCACCTGGCCTGCCCGCCCGGCCGGCCCGCCCGTCCCACGTGCCTGCTCCATCCTAGCTGCGGCTCAGGTGTCCACCCCTGCGGTGAGCGGGCAGAATCAAGCTGCCTGGTGAGAAGCTGCAGGGAAAGGGCTCTAGCTCCACCTCCAGAAGGTTCTGCAAGGTCACCCTGTCAGGGCTGCTGCCTGGGAGGAGAGGTGAGGGTCTCTCGGCTGAGCCAGGACCCCGTGCACACCGGCCCTATGCCGGCTGCCGACAAACACGGGAAGCCCCTCAACTTGGCTCACGTTATCTCTACCCACCCTCCCCCACAAACTGGTCCTCAGGGCCTTCCCGGGGCTACGGACTCGGGCCCAAGTGTGGTGGGAGCCACAGCTGCCCAGCCAGGCCTGCTCCTCCAACCCTGGGCAGGGAGCCCCCAGGCCTGCCGGGCCCCAGGCAGAGGCGAGAGCCAACGGCACGCCTTCAGCGGCTCTCCGACGCCGCCCCTGAGTGGGCAGAGAATGGCCGGCAGCTGCACGGCAGAAAGGGGGGGCCGCCCGAGCCCAGGGCCCCCTGCTAGGGAGAAGCAAGGTGGGGCAGCGGCTCAGGCTTTGAGCTGAGACTTCTCCAGGCAGAAGAGCAAGGGGATGGCTGTTCCAGAGCCAGGGGTAGCTGGCCGCCAGCCTCTGCTGCCCCCGGCCCCGTGCAGGTTACACCACTGCTCTGCTGTGCAAACATCCAAAGCGGCCCGCACAGGAGAGCTCGACAACCCCCGTCCTTTGTGGGGCTGACCCTATGACCCTGATGGAAATGGGGGGTGGCCACTGCAGGCAACACCTGACCACTCCCACTCTGCCTGGTCACTCTGGTCACAGGCGGTGTGGGTGCCACTGTGAGGGGAGCACGCAGAGCCTGCGGGCCTGGGCGGCTGCTCTCGTCCTAGATGACTCCGTAGCCGCACTCTGCGGACCTCTTCTCGGCAGATGAGCTCCTGCTCACGTCCCAGTCTACCCTTGCTGTTACCACCTGGGCCGGTCTCCCCCCCAGGCATCCCTGGGGGACGCTTATCACGCCCCCTTCCCCATCCATGCAGCGTGGTGAGGGCCAGACGCTGGCCCTTGACTGCTTCTGGGGTGCCGTCCCTGCCCGGGGTGGCGGACGAGGCCCTCCCCACGACCATACTCCCTCAGTCCTTCCTTCAGCCTCCTCCAGCACGCCAGGGGCCAGGAAGAGCCCACAGCCCACTCACACGTGCTTCCGGCTCAGCAGCTGGTTCCAGACCTCCACCACGAAGCCGTCAAAGTGCTGGCTCTGAAAGGCACAGGGCAGCTGAAGAGGGTCCAATAGCTCGGAGGGGTGGGTGGGAAGGTCACAGAGCCGCCACCACACATCGGGGAGGTCACGGCAGGCCCCGAAGTCCCTCTTTGAAGGGGGCAGAGTGGGGGTCCCCACAGGAGCCGGGAGCAGAAGGGCTCAGCCTCGTGTGTCCTGTTCACGCATGTGTCTCTCCAACCCCAACCCCTGGGGGCCTGGAGGGCAGTGGGCAGCCAGGTATCTCCCAAGGGAGGCCTCCCTAGCCCAGAGGACCTCTGTGGCCAAGAGGAAGCCCATGCAGTGCCAGGCCTCACCTTGGCCACCTGGACCATGGTCTTGCCAAGCTCTTCTATCTCGTCCTCGCTGTCCAAGACATGCCGGAAGTCCTCATGAGTCCAGTCCTCAAACAGGAGTCGGGGCACTTGGGGGAACAGACCCACACAGGGAAAGTGACCCCTCTGTACCTGGCCCTGCCCTCAGGGTAGCCCCTGGCCACCACAGCAGAATGACCACACAGCTGAGCACCCATGTGACCTGGCCGGGGGGGGGGGGCATCGGGTAATGCCGACCCCCTCTCCCTGCACACGCCAAGTTTCTGAATGCCCAGACCCCAGCTTCCCAGCTCCTCACTGCCTGGCTCCTTCCGGACTGTCCTCCACCCGGATCAGTCCCCAGCCGGCCCCACCCCGCTTGGCTCCTCCTGTGCAGCTGTCACCTGTTCGCTTGCTCCAATCCCCAGACCCCGCTAATCCCACTGTGCTCTGGGAACACCCTTGCCAGCTGTGAGCCCCGGGACTGGGCAGGTAGGGCTGGCATCACTCTCAGCCTGGTCCTGCCAGGGCCTCTACCTCACAGCGTGTGGCTTAAGGGCTGGATGCCCTGACAGCCCAGGCCCACCGCACTTACCTATCCGTAAGCCCTTGGCCTGCTTCCTGACCGCTCGCATCCACCCTGGGGGACGAGGAGAGGAGAGTCAAAGCAGGGGCGCAGGAAGACGCAGCCCCTCCCGAGGGAGAGAACGCTGGGGCACCTGCAATGGGCCTGAAGAGGGAGGCGGCAGGAGAGACTCCGTGGGTCTAGCCCCTCCTCCTCTTCCCGTCCTCCTCCTCCCCTCCCCTCTCCTCCCCCTGCGGACCAGCCAGGGCAGGTCAGACCTCTGGGCCACCCGAGACAAAGTGGTGGCACTGGCCACATCTAGACAAAGGTGGCCTCCAAGGGGGCTGGGGCAGTTTCTTGGAGCTAAAGGGTGCCTGAGGGCCGGGTCCCAGTGCTGCCCAGCCTGTGTCCTCCGACACGGCTCTCCCAGCATCAAGGGATGGCTTCAGGTCTTGGAGCACCACAACTAGCTAACCCTCCCCTCTTCAAACTGCAGAGGGAACAG